>NC_073726.1:50457608-50760638 GCF_023634155.1 Falco peregrinus
GTGATTTTTTCCCCCTCCAGGTTCCCTGCATAACATTAAGCAGCTCTGTAATAAAGTTGCATTGCCACAAAACAGTAGCTGCACTCTGCCTCTGTATGCTGTGGTTGCCAGCTACCCGCTAAATGTGAATCTGTTGTGTCATTTATAGCTCTGTGTGTTTTGAAGAAGCCCTGAGTTCAAGTTTAAACTGACATTATTAAGAATGACAGGTCCCATTTTTAACTATCCGTTCATTTGAGAATGCTATTTTTGTCCACTGCCCTATAGAAGCAAGATTCCTCCCAGTGACCAAGTGCAGTACTGCTAAAATTCAGCTATTCTCATGGTATCATGGCCACAGCAAACCCAGAGGAATAAGTGGACTGATCATAATCTCTGTGCAGATATATGTGAGTCACATCACCTTGCCACTCCACTTCTCTCCTTTGCTTCTGTGTGCAGGCAAGGTAGAGAGGTATGCAAGACTCTCCTTTCCTGGACCTCTCGGGGAGGATGACCCTTATAACATTTACTTCAGTGTCTATCTACTTACAAGAACTGAGTGGACAGGCAGAACAGAGGGGTGGTGTGACAAGTGCATACACATTCACAAGCAGAAAACTCAGAACTAATGGATCCAATTTTAGGCTTACCAGCAATCTCTCTTTATGATAAGAGGAACAAAAAGATGTTCAGCTCACTAGTGAATGGAATATTTACTGTACCAGGAATATCTATTGTACCATTTTTAACAGGCATGGCTCTGGAACAGGACAAAGAAGCTGTTGTTTGAAGTCCGATCTCATGAACCACATAAAAGAAACTGGGAGACTTAATTAGTATCTAGCCCAGATCAGACACAGTCATCCTGACCATTGGCTTACAGTCACATTAGCAACCGTTGTCCTCATTGGAAACATTTTTAAACCGGTGACTAACCAAAAAAAAAAAAAAAAAAAGCCTCAATGAACACAAGTCATGACATTCAAAGTTACCCATCCACACATGAGCTGAGGAAAGTGGGCATTTACAGCCTTGGTTGTCAATAGAGAGCCAAAGGCAAATTTATTCATCAGGCCTATTTCAGATTTCTGCTCTGGGACGAGATGAAGTGAACTCTAAAATTGTCTCACCATTGACCATAGTTACCACCTGACGTGTAGCCTCCAGCACTTGGGAAGCAAGGAAACTGCATCATGTGCATCAGGGGGCAGGTCTCCAAATTGTAATGCTTTTGGCCAGTAGGTGTATTGATCCACAAAGTAAGGTACTCTAGAGTTAGGTAATACAGGGCATCAGGAAAGAAAATAAAGGTACATATGCAAGCAGCCTAAGCAGAAAAAAAGAAATGAAAGCAAACAGGAACATAATTACACCCATGGAAAAAAAAACATTTACCCCACACCACTGTATAATTCCTACTAACTTTGGCCATATAGCATTGAGACAGTATAAAAGATACTAACAATCTTGTCTTGAAGTCTTTGTCAGCTTTTCCAGTGAAAGGATGAAGGAATAGAAGCACGTCTACGCTACGGTAATATGAATCCTTACTGGAAACAGAAATAAGTACCCCATCGATTTTCGATAATACTTAGTCATGCAACTGCTTGACATCATGTCTATATTATCAAGGGAACTCAGCTGAGAGATCCCTGGAGTAGCTCTGTACAGGCTGCTGTATCTTCACAGAGCAGCACATTGCTACATGAGGATAATGGCTTAAGTCCCAAAGCCCAGACTTGGGGTGTCCTTGCACAGAGTGCCACAGCACAGAGTATGTTTGCACAAACTTCCTTTAAAAATAAGTTCTACAATTCCCAAGTCACTGAGGCAATCTTAAATATTAGTCCTTTTGTCTTCACAGTGAATCACATGAGAACAGAAATGAAATTTTACTCTTTGCCATGGATGCCTAAATGACTTCAGGATTTTTATTCTCTTTTCAAGTTTACTATTTGAATCATGTTGAATGAAAGAATTAGAAGCTCTCCCAACTTCCACGATCTCCTGTTGCTGTCCAACTGGAAATAGGCTGACTCATTTCCTAATACTAACAGGGATAAAACAAGTTAAAAGTGGTTAACTGCTACTATACAGATCTAATCACTAGGAGCAAGCTGAAAGTAAACTGCACATATTTGTCATCATTTAAACAATTCAATTTTTGCCAGCAGTAAAGAATAAGTATTTGAGATGCTGCCAGTAGATCCTATTTTTTGTTTAGAGAAAATGGCGTTACTTTGGATGCTACAGTTAACTTGCCTTATCTTTAAAATAATAAATTGTATGTGTAAATACAGGTGTAATAATTCTTCAGCATTACAAGTGGAGAGTTTTAACTGGAAGTCTTGGCTTGATCTAAGAATTTGTCTTAAGTTTGTCCATGTTTCTTAACAATACAAAATGGTCTGTGTGGTATTACAGAAATACAGTGTCCAGTCTCTGGAGATCTGGTTGAATTTTCAAATGTTGTTTCAATCACAGCAATAACAAGGAACAAGCTAGAACAATATTCACTCAGTGCAGATAAAAAACTTACCATGTGGAAAAGAGATTGTGCAAAATATAAGCAGGAGAGATGGAAGACACGCTATCACATAGTCTTCATCCTAACACAATCTATGTAGCACAGAAGCAGCTGTGTCACAGCCATTGCTGTGGTCCACCAGATCTATCGCTTTTGCCTACAACAGTGTTCAGGATGGCACAACACCAGTTTGCAGCAAAACGCTTCTCCTCAGGTATCTACACCATGTCCTGCCAGCTCTGTAACTACAGAATACACTCATCTACAGCAGGGAAGAAAAAGAAAAATGTTGCAGACGTGACATGAGAAAATGTGAAACCTTCATGAGGCTTCTTTTTTACTTTTTAACTTGTTACCTGATTCTACTAGTGTCATGGCTGTTTATAAGCTTTGAACCCGTCTTGTCACAAAAGAGACACATCCTAGACTTGGTCCCAGAGCTGAAAAGCTTTTCTGAAATATTTGTTTGTTTTGTTATCACTTCAGTAGCTCATAGTAGTTAACATTTGACTGAACTTCCTAGAGCAAAGAGCCTTATTAAGAAATATTGCAGCAAGGACTAAGATACTACACCTCCTTTTTCTTTATTGACAAATTGTTACAGTGACAAACACTGGCAGATATATCAGAAAGCATCTGAAGGAAGGAAAATGTAGTGTTTGCACAAAACATAATTCAGTTCAATCTTAGAAACCGAAGAAGGAAAATCAGAGGCAATGGAAGTGAGTGCAGCCATTGTATTTATTTAGTCCCATGGGCTGGGCCATGATGACAGACACTCTTGTAGTGCAGCTTTTGCACAGCATTTCATATTTCCCACAGTATCTATCATTTCCACACAGCCTTTCAGGCACTCAGCGATTTTCAGAATCAGATTCTTACCCATTTTCACATTCTGCTTTTTAATAAATCCTCTGTTACAATGTTTTGTTAACTCACTTGTAAGTAAATTGAAGTGTGGTCTGCTTCCTCTGCAAAGTACTTGATGCATTCAGTGCTCTGTGTTCCTATGAATATATTCCTCTATCTTTATGCAGGTGGATGAATTCATGAAACGTGATGCTTACACAGAAGTGTTTTGAAGCCTCCTGCAGAAAATGGTAAGATATACAACTGTAGACTTAAAATCTTAAATGTGGCCTAGGAGGATTCATGGGAGGTGCTGTTAAGATTTGTGAACTCAGGGTTATGTTTTTCATATGCATGACTCTAGTCATGATAACATCTGCAGTGGCTCTGGCTTTAGTCAAGATCAGTCCTTGCCTCCTGCCGCAATGAATTTCTTGTTAACTTTACAAAATACTGCAAAAAAAATCTGGTCATTCTTGCCAGCTGCTAACAGTGTGTTGTCAGTACCATCTCGTGATTAATGTCTTAGCATCAAGTTACAAATCTATAAATCTGGCCTAGTAAAACAGAGATACAATATTAGGAATAATACTTGGGACGTTCTAAGTGTGTAAACCAGGGACTGCATTTATTAGAGCTAGGACTGATTGCACCTGTCAAATAGTAGGAGGTCTTAATCTTTCCTGGAACCCCGCTATACTCAGTAAAGTGCGGTACTTCCAGAGAGGTACTCTGCCAGGATAACTTAACTATCCAGTTTAGAATAAGACAAATTGCCAACTAGACTTGCCTCCTTTCTTTTGACAGGGATCGCATCTGCCCACTTTCTGGCATTACATAACTTTATATACACTTAACTTTATATAGGGTGAAATTAGTTAAGATCACTTTTGTGATTGTCCTTTGTGAAAAAGTGCCTGGATTCATAAAATTCAAGAGGTGCACAGATCTATATGAAATTTAATTTTATCCCAGAAGGCTGATAAAAGAGTATGCATCTATATATTTTACAAGCGTTTTTGATAGAGCTTTGGAAATGGCTCTACAAAAAGCAAAGATCTTAATCACAGTTTAACATTCTAAAAATGTAGATGGCTTGACACTCTCAAACACTGGAATATTCTGTTTGGTCTTAGTGATGCTTTTGCATAACACACTGGAGCAGACATTCAATGGACTGCACAAGCATCCTATGGGAAGAAACACAGTGCATGTAATTTACTGATGTAAAGTTTACTTTTCTGACAGTGTTGGTAGATTGATTTATCTGTCCTTTGGGAAAACTCTTGGATGGCCTTTGAAGGTCGCTGATCTCAGTGGATGTCTGAGCCACATTCTGAAGAACAAAGAGCAGCAGATCTGATGGAGGATCAGAAATTAGTTGCACAACAAAGATTTAGTGATCATTTCTGTGGTAGCAGATACCTTCTACATAGACCCCTTAGATGCTATCCATGGAGTTATGATGTGCACAGAAAAAAAAATATAAACCAGGAGTGACTATTACTTAAAATTGTACACCTTTAATCAGTACATCATTTCTTATTCACCAGTACAGACTACTGGACTAAGACCCTGGAGCTATATTCACGACTCTGGGGAACTTTCTCTGTGAAGTCTCAGGCAGCGCAGCTGCTTTAGGAGTGTGCTGGGAAGCACAAGGGGGTTATCAGTGCCTCAGACCCTTCTCATAAGGGGCTGGTAGATGGTGCCCTCCTGGGAGCCCATCTGGACCTGTGAAGTCCTCAGGCTCTGTGGTGCCACCCACTACCCGTAGCACGTCCTTCCCTATCCTGAAACACTGATGAAGCAGACCAACAAAAAGAACCTCACAGCGAGACTCCTGCTGAATTTTCAGGTAGAACAGATGGTGGTTCCACAGGCGACAGACTCTGCTCTGCACTTCAGGTGGCACTGGTGCCAACTTGAACCAACCTCCAGCAGAAAAAAGCAAAAAAAGACACCCATGCCATTCACACTGCTAGGGAACATGTCTCCAATTACCTCCTATTGCTGTTTGTGTAGGAACGATAACTTCACCGTAAAAAGAAGCAAGAAAATAAAGTAGAAATCCCTGTGCTGAAGACAATGTGTTGATAGCATCAGTCTGGTTAGCAGGAAATCTCAAGTTAAAGTCTGTGACCACACAGAAACTATGTGATCAAAATCTGTGCTGCTGAAGGTGTCATCTCAGAACAATGAGCTCTAGGAAACAGACAATAAATAACCTCATGTCAACTTCTTCATGAAGTAAGCCACAAGCCTGCATACGAAGAGTGCTCTGACCATGCCCTGAGTAAGTGTGTTCTGCCATTTTTATGTAATAGTCCTACACTGAGTAGAAATGCATAGATAACTCCCGGCTCTTTAATACTGTCCAAAAGACAATTGCTGGCTGAGTAAAAACCTAACAAAGAATGACAGAGCTGGGAAGCAAATAGAGCAGAACCTCTCCCAGCAGGCCCTCCTTAGCTTGGCCCCATCTGCACTGTCGGGACTGTACTTGCGGTATTGATTTTAATCAGCAGACATGGGATATAATAAGATTTGTCTTTTGTTTAATAGAGGGAATAATGAAGTTTATGTCACTGGGGAGGGGGATTCTTGGATTCTCCCATATTTTAGAATTTACAGACTATTGAACAGCAGGAGCTCTGAGATTTTCTTGAATGAGATACACAGCAAGTAAAATGTTCTATATGAACTAGAATTTTATCTGAGTCCTGATTAGATACGCATTTTGAATGTCCTCAGGCTTGAGTAGAAGTAGTTTAATTTTCCTTCTCACCTTCCATTGTGTTCTCTGCACACACTTAGTGATTCTTCACCTTCTTCCCAGAAATCAACAGTGTCCTCTAAACTCCCCTTAGACATTCTGAAAAATGTTTCTCCATCACAATTACCCTGACATAGAACTAAGGACAAGAGTTTCCACCATCTTTGGTGAAGTGATAGAACTGTTCAGCTCCCCCCCACCAAACAGCGTGGCTGTTTCCCATTAGACAATAATGGTTTGTGGTGGGGAAAAGGCAGAAAGGAAGTTCGGAAAAATATCTCTACAGGACAAAGAAAGTTTCCCTTTCCTAATGAGACCAATAAGCGAAACACCTGCTGGAATAGTATTGCACCTGACAGGCTTGAAGTACATAGGGAACCCCAGCACTTGTGGAATGCAATCCACCAAGCAAGGAACCCTTCAAGTCTGTGAACAGTGTCAGCTTCTTGAGCTTAAACCCTCGGTGGCATGTGTCACAAGGTCATAAGCATCCAGCCTACACCAGCAGAACTCTATAAATTTTACTCATCTGCTGAATTCTTACTGTAGAAGTCAATGAGTTCTGCAGGTTTCTAAACAGCTTTCAACTTGCTTGCCCTCACATTAAATGTAAGATAATGTATCTGACTGTTTAAAGGTTTTATTGTCAAGGCATAAAACTTTTTCCAAATTATTGTCTTTTATTTTCCAGGTTGTAAATTGTTCAAATAAGCAAATCTGATTTTATTTTACCTTATTCTATTGCTCCATGACTAATTTACTTTTATTGCTTTATATATGAACTCCATGGACATTTTACTCTTAGTTCTGAGTGCATTTTTTATGAAAGCACTCTATAAAAGTTTTGTTTGTGGAATGATTATATTGAACATGTTGGCATAAGCTACAAAGCCCTAAATGGTCTGGGACCTGTTTTTTTCTTTCCTTTATCTTTTAAGCCATTGAGTTCACCTGACCATTTCTTTTGCCAGTTCCAGTTTCAGTAATGGACAGGAAAATATTTGCTGTGAAGTATGCTCAGCTCTAGAACTTGTTTCCCAGCTGGACTGCTAGTCCTGCTAGCCTTCAGGGCTCACAGAAAAGCTTATCTGTTTCCCTGTGCTTCTTCCTAAGAAAATCCATGAGGCTTGTTATCTTAGCAGAATTAGTGGTGAAATTGGTTAGAAATGAAGTTTCTAGAGGGCTTTTGTGCTCTCGGATACTAATTAGTTTTGGGATTCTCTTTTCTCTAGCAGTTGTTGGCAATATGTTGTGAATGATTTATTAGGCTTTTTGTGAATGTAAATCCACCCAGATGCTTAGGCAGTGGGCATGTATTTTATAGATGTGATTGTCAATCGATAAATAAATAGTGTGAGTGCTTCTCCGTATAGGAGAGTCAGGAAATGATCAGAACAGGGGTGAAAAACAGGAGTATTTTGACACCAAGACCTCTTTTTGGCTGGTGTCATAGCTTTCTTTCTCCTCAATGTCCTCTGACTCCTATTGTGGTATTTCCTCATAAACTATTGCAGCACTGTAAAGGGCAGGTGCCATGGTGCCATTTGCATAACTTCAAATGTATTGCATTTTGCAAAGTGATATGGACATATTGGTTACAAGGACACACTCAACAAAAGTCATCTCCATTCAAAATATTTTATCTTCAAAGTTCAGGTACAAGGCCTTGAGCTTCATAAAGAATATTTTTTCCTACAGACATAGCCTTCTTTTCTCTGTGCAAATGATCCAAGAGTAGATAAGGGTGCTTTTGTTCATCATTTACAGCTGTCCAACAAATATTCTCTGTGAATGTATTTCAGACTACAGGTGCTTCATGAACTATTAAACTATTTTTGAGTATATGCTTTTCTCAAGGCTTTGATTCACGTTCACTGAGCAACCAGCTGTGGTGGCTAAGACCTTACTGCCTCTTCTCCCCCTATCCCAGCTGTTTGTTACTGACCCTTTGCCAGAAATTCTTGCTCCTGTTCCAGATACAGGAAAACCTGCTGCACCTCAGCTGCTGCTGCTCATAATCTGGTATCTTACTGCAAAACAACTTCTGTTGATAAGTTAAGCTCATGTATAGAACTGTACAATGGAACAGCTGAGGTGCAGTAAAATGCTCTATTCTGCCAGCTTTAGCAATTGGGGGCCATATCTTCTTGAAAAAAGTGCTGATTTAACTAGTTCATCAAGACATACCAGAGCTTCTCTGTTATTGTTTTCCTGACCATATATTGGCCACTGCATTGCTTTTGGATGTCTAAAAACATTGTAAGCAAAGTTAAGAATTTTTGATGAATGTAGTGACATCAACTACAGTAGCATCACTAAAGCATTTGCCAACTCCTGTTACCTGCATGGGTGTTACATATATATTTTCTCAAAGAGTAGGAATTCTTTACTATTCAAAGAAACAAACACCCAAAATTCATTGAGAAGCAAAGATGTGTGAATTTATGAATCTAAGATGGGAAAACTGACTCAGAATGTGCAAAACTATTCTCAAATGGTTACCCACATCTACCTCAAGCTTAGCTGAAAAATAAACTGTCTAAAACTGGTTGGGGGAAACTAGCAAATTAAAAGAAAACTGTGGAAATAGAAAGGGCACAAATCCTAGCCATATACTAAGAGTAAAGTGAAGCATTTACTCTTAGCAGGTTTCTGAATACAAATTAATAAAGCAGACAGGGGAAAAATCTTAGGTTTTTTTATCCTTTCAGTGTAAGTGAAACATGTAAAGGACGCTTGTGCAAAAACAGCTACTTTGACTTAGGTCACTATTGGGTACAGTAAATATTTTCAGCGATGTTCCATTCAGGTTTGCCCTGTAACTATCTGTGCACAAGGGAAGGCTATATGCAACACATATCACTCACTCTGTTTCCTTAACTGGATTGCACAAGGAAAACAGGGGCAAAGAATTTGATCAGATATGTACGTTTCAATGGGATGAAAATATCATCTACTCCAGCTGAAGTCAATCTCTTATTATACTTCAAAAGGTGGAAAACATCCAGACAGAGAATTCCCAAGGTAGGAATCAGTTGTTCTTTATAAATATGACAGTAAAATGCAGCACTGTGTTGAATTAACACTCACCAGACAAACAGGACAACCATTGAAACACAGCCCAATTTGCATTGTTTTACAAACATAATGTGCTGTGAAGTAGCCTAAAGCAGCTGTTACTTAGAATCAAACTGAAGAGAAATTCAAATGATTTATACTGTTAGACCTTTCTCCATTAACAGCTGCTTCAGACCTTTTGCCCCGAGGCAAAATACAGATGGATTTTGCAATATAAAAAGCACAATGCATTGGACTTCAATTATTGGAAATAACAAAGTTTTTAACAGGGAAAGATTAATACCAATGAAGCAGCTTAATAAGATTTTCATGAAAACAAATTACTTTTTCTAGCGTCCTCACATCTTGGGATATAGGCATGTAGGGTATATAATTACTCTAATTACAGGGAAAATTGAAGGGATTTGACTGTAATTGCCCATTAGCTAATTATCCTGAACATGACAGTCACCATACCTGGTTTTGCAACAGCAGATTTCTGAAGGGCGGTACAATACTGGTGACTCTCCATTCTGCTACATGGTTATTGATTATGTTTCCAGCTTACAAGAACTAGAGCTTTCTGAATGTAGTCCCATCCTCCAGCACTCACTTCCGATGCTGTGCTTTTTGCTTTGAGTGGGAAATCCAGGGAAAAAGGAAAAATTGTACCAAAATTTACTATTTACCTTTGACAATTTTTCTACGCTTTGTTTTTGCTGCACTTCATATTTACAACAACTTTCCATGCAAAAAGTCTACAAAACAAAAGCTTTTATTTGTTGCTGGAGCAAGCTGTAGCTTTTAAAGCACAAAGCTTTAGAAAAGAGTACGTTTTATCTTTTCTTAAACTTTCCCTTGGACTTTGAAATTACAGAATTACAAAATTACTGAGGCTGGCAGGGACCTCTGGAAATCATCTAGTCCAACCCTACAGCTAAAGCAGTTTGCTCAGGACAATGACCAGTCAAGTTCTGAATTTCTGTAAAGAAGGGAGACTCCACAGCTTCCCTGGACATGTTCTTTTCCAGTTGTTCAACCACCTTCACAGTAAAAAAAATATTTTCTTATGTATATAGTTACTGACAGTAAATACAGATTCATGAACACATGTAAAAGCTCCTGTTTAATACAGTAATCTTCCTATTGAGTTTTATTTTTGCTTCTACATGGCTTATAGACTCAATCATTATCTTCTGTTGTTACCCTCATCTATACCACTCAGTGGATCCAGTTAACCCTATTTAAGTTGAGACACACTTGCATTTTATTCAATGGAAGTGAGATTTTGTGCTAAGGAAATAAACCCTAGAGGAACTATTCTGTTTTTACACTACCTACGAATAAAATTTGCCACTCCTATCTGATCTAAAACATGCCTCAATTACTATCAAATTCTTATCTTCAAAATGTGATATGATTCATGGAAAAAATATGCAACAAGTCATAAATATACCTCACTACAGTATGTTAGGGTCCTCTTGGGATCTTTTTGGAAAAGTAGTATGTAAATGATGTATTTCTGTAAAGGACTATCTGATTTCCTAGTTAAGTTTTCAACTCACTGGAACAACCCCACAAGGAAATTCTGGCCATTGCAACAACTTTGCTTACCGTGTAGCCCTTCATAGCATCAAGCAATCCAGACAGTAAAACAAAATCAGGCTAGTATAAATGCCAAAAGTCTCATTTCAGTTATACTAGACTTCCCTCGGAATAAAATAATTTGGACTCTCAAACTCATTTTCCACCACGTAGCATGTATCATTCAAAACAGCAGGAGGACCAGAGGTTAGGGCAGGCCTATGAAATCTTTCTATGAGCTCAGAAGATATGCCATCACTGCTGTTCTGTCTCTTGGAAGGAAGGGTTGGAGGTATGAATACTCTCGTATCTTCCTAGAACAAGACCTACCATTGCCAATTCCATGTTGCCCAGAAGAGATCTAAAATTTGCCATCAAAAAAAGATGGATCACCTTGATTAGAAAAACTGATATGTATTTATTTTTTTATTAAAAATATTGAATGAGATTCAGCTCCCATCAAAGCTCATCAGTGTATATCCATGGTCTTTTATGGAAGAAGTATAAGACAAACTTTTGATGCAGTAAACAGTTGTCCGCAAAAAATCAGGGAACACCTAGACTTCTTATTAGCTATTTCAGAATGTGTTGCATCCCCACTGATCAGAGGGACAAACAAATTGACCCAAGAGAACCCTTTTGCCTCTCACTTCCAGGAGAGGGCTGTTGTCATGCAGTGGCATGGATTCCTGTGCGTCTATATATACAATTGGGTTTGGGTATGTTTAAAGTCAGCACACAAGGGGACATACAAAGGGTGAGAAGACAAGGTGGCACTTGATGTGTGTTGAGTTGCAGTCATCCAGACATGCATGAACTAATATTCTCCAAAAGAAAGTCAAACATGTGAAGAGTGTACGCATTTATACAGCAAGCTCAGCTAAGGAAGACAACTGGCAGCTCTACCTGCATGTCTTCTCCCTGGGAAAGCGTAACCAGCTAGGCAGCTGCAGGAGCCTGGCAGGCTTCCCTGCACACACCCTATCAAAACCATTCACACAGGAAAGGAGAGGAACAGAAGCAAAATTAGATGTAGCTCTCTATAGAGCTGTCCCCTGAGCAAAGGGATGATACCCCTCTGCCTCCTTCCAACTTGCTTCTCCCCGGAACGGCTTTCCTGGGTCAGTTACAGACTGCGCCATCTGCCCTGGCTGGGAGGAAAAAGGTGAAAACCCAGGAGTACAGACATAGATTGGTAGGAGGCAAAACTGCTGCATAAAACAAAAGTGCCTGGGGTGAGCTGTGGTTTGAGTCACAAGCAGGACAAAGCAGACTATCACAAAAGTTATTAAGGTGGATACATGCCCAATGGGGAGCAACCAAAATGCCCTTTGTGGTGTCACTGAACAGTAACACAGCTGGCCTGCGGGGCAGGGCAGTTTCACTGGCAATGATGCTTTTATCCTTTACAAAGCCTGCAAAGTGCCTCCTCTGAGTATTTTCCTCCTAGTGCCCTGAAGGCATTCCAGCCACTGCTGCCCAGAGGCTACACATTTTTACACTTGTGTTCTCTTCCTTTCACCCTCCACCTCCCCACCTTATCTTAGGCGTTAAGAGCTATAATACAGATATTAGTTTAGTGTTTGGGTTTGCTGTTCTAAACAGACAAAGTATACCTGAACTTTTTAGCAGCATGATTCACTTGAAAGCTAGTTTTCATGCCCAGCACAATAGCTGAAGTCAGGATCCATTTTACATGTGCTGTAAAGAGGGTTCACAGCTACTGTGCTGTAGGAGGATGGCAGGGGAGCAGGTAATTACAGCCCACATATACAGGTATCCTCATGCCCTGCCAGGCTTCTACAGAAGCCTTTTTCTGGGATTTCTGTGGTCCTGCAGATGGGAATGACTCAGGATTTATAGCAGTCCTCAGGAGAGGCAGGGGCTTGAAGATTTGGAGACATAAGGGCAAATTCTTCTCTTGAACCCACATGGTGGATCGAAGAGGAGAAATTGGCTGTATGAAATAAAGCCAGGTACTGTGACTCTTTCTCATAGGTAAATATTTCTTTAATCTTTTTTTTCCTGAGGGTTATTTTCTGGTATATCCAGCTGTGGCCTGTAGCAGAAAGGAATATCTCATAATGAGCTCTGTTATAAATGGCTCTGAAACACAGTGTTGGAATGCCACTAAAAATATTTTGTCTGTGGCTTTTGCTAAGGCTCAGCTCCTCAGGAAATACTTTCATTGTTTAATGCTGTCATTTTGTACATATCCAATATTTTCTTAATCTGTAACTGGGAATAGTTTATTTATAACAAGCTTATTTTCCAATTGCATGCTGTAAATATGTCTTAACAGCCTTGCCAAAAACACTAACTATTCACTATAACTACTCAGTTATAGGGATTTAACCAGTCTATTAGCTTTTAAAAATACCAGAAGTATGTGTCAAATCCTCCCTTACCCCCCTTTTTTTTCCACTGAAATAGTGGATGTACAAGTTTGGGTCAGGAGTCACTTTATTTGTTAAACACAGTTATAAAAATGAAGGACCGATCGATCATGTCTCTAGCTTTAGCCTTGAGTGTCACTCACACCTCTCCAGAAGTAATTCCAAGGGGCACTGGGACTTAAAAGACACCTACTCTATGTTTCTTCCTTGCTCCTTAAAAATTTGCCACTAGCCTACAATAAAAGCAATTTACAGCAAGACTCAAGAAGGACAGCTGCTCTTGCTGAAGATTTTTTGGGGAGACTCCAGTGCCATCATTAGGGCATCTCTTGTTCTCCCCTGGAAGATGTGAAGGGAGAGAAAAAGGCCCTCTGTTTCTTAAATCTCAGGGTTATTATGTAGATTGCCTGCTGAATTTCACAGCTGGCAAGCAGGTAAGGTTTATAAAATGTGTTTCATAAGCAGCACATCCCATATATTCTGCAACAGGATCCTGTTTGTTTGGGGGAGCTAGCTGATCAAAATTACCTCTCTTAAGAGTCTTGTACTCTTTAAACCCTATTAAGTCTATATATGCAAGTGTTTGCATGTATGCGTGTCTATGTAGAGAATAAAAATGAAGCTATGTGGAGTACAGAGAACTTGTTGAAACATTCATATGTCTGCCAGCAAGTTTGCTGACAGTTTGGGGTTTTTTAATATATTTACACAGCTGTAATATATATACTTTCATGGGGAACATTTTCCATCATTAGCTTTCCAACAGGTTAAGAAGGTTATTCATAGATATATCTACACACAATGAGCCAAATTCTGGTCTCAGCTGTAATAGTGTAAATCCAGAGTCACTCCATTAAAATCGATTGCACTTTTTATTATTTTTTTTTTCCTTAAGCTTGTACCTGGTAACAGAGAGGAATTTGTCCTCCCTGTATTCCAAGATCCCAGCAAGATTGCTGACCTTCTGTACTCAAGCAGATAATCTGCTGGTCATTTCTGTGTCATAGCTGTGGAAACGGTCTGCCGCCTCTTGGTGCATTCTGCAGTCATATGCTTCAGCTGATAAGATGATAAGAATCAATCTTTCTGAAAGCAATGTCCAAAGGCTGTCTCTAGGACTGTTTTCAATTCATAAGTGTTGCCTGTATCTCACCAATATATAAAAAAAAATGTCTAGAATTTCCCCAGGTATTTATTCCTCCCGTCTAAAATCCATATACACACTTTAGCCACACCTGGGGCAAATTGTCCTTAAAACAACATTAAAATGTGGCTTGTGACATGGGCCTGAAACTGATCTTGCCTCTGCCAGTGGAAATCTTTTGTAACTGCACTTCAGTAATTAGAAAGTAATTCCAGATTCCTGTTGCCTTCATAAAGACTGGAATTTGTTCTTCTTTGTTGAGTTGCTCTTTTTAATTAACATAGTTAGACAAGTTTTTAGAGCAAACATTCTTTTTTGGCTGTGTCAGGAGATTTTTAAGTGCTACCTTGTTGCTTGTCTTAGTGTGTCAGCTTTATGGCTGTAGGGATGCTGTCTCTCAGCAGCTCCTGCACTGCCATTTCTTTCCACTGCAAGAAAGTCCGTGGATAAAAAAGAGCTGGAAAGAATTAAGTTGTGCTGGAGCTACAGGGCTTTCCACAGAGACTAAACTGCGCTGTTTTCAGGGTTGCATTAAATTAATTATGTGGGAGGGAACAGTCAAAGTCATCTGAGAAACTGGGGTCACAATCATGTGGTATATGAGCAAATTAAGCAGACTGGAAGGCCTTGATAAAACTTGGACATTGCCTAAACTGAATGATATCTCTATCAAAGCAATATTTTTTTTTTTTGCAAAAGCTAGTTACAAAACAGTAAGTTCCCACACACTGCGGTACTCCGTCTCATTGAAGGACAAGCTGCAAGACAAACACAGAAATCACTGAAATGAATTGGACTGGAAGCTATCTTCTACAGGGGCCAAATCTTCTCACATATTTCTACTCTACCAGACAGAGCTAAGCCATGACGCTCCAGTTTAAGTCTCTCAGCAAGGCTGGAGTAAGCCCCAAATAGGTTGCTAGATTTCCAATTTAATATGGGACTTCCTTTCCAAACAAAGACATAGACTAAAATATTGGGATGTTACCTGTTTCTGCATTTTTCTATGTCTTTAGTAGGAGCCACTGGACTTGAGACTGCAGTGTGGGCAGTCCCCCAGCCTCTTGCATCTTGTTTGCCCAGTCTGCTCCTTGCAACCATCAGCCACCTTCATCTGACAGCAGCAGCAGGGACAGCAAGGGAACACAAGCAAGGGGACAGACATTGCGGACCAGAAAACTGTTGCTGGCTGCTTCAGCACCTGGGTGGCAGCAGCTGAGTGACAAGGAGAGAGAAGAGCGTGAGAGATGGGTCTGAGCAGTCTCATGAGCCTAAAGAGTTAGAGCCCCAGTGGGCTCTGCATGCCTGGCAGCTTCCCAGGCTTGGCTGTATCACTGCCCAGAGCTGGGGCTACCTGCAAATCCCAGCTGCCTTAAAGGTCTGTTATAGAGTGCCTGAGCAGAATACCCTGTGCAAAGATATCCCTGTGGTCTGGTTACACACCAATTTCTGTTACATACAAAGGAAAGGAAAGGAAAGGATTTTCCAAGGAACGGTTAATAAAATCTGTGATAAGGTGCTAAGAAACTCAAACATAAACTCCCTCAAAAATAGTGGTAACTGTGTGAGAAATTCAAGTGTTTGTATAGTGTATCCTATATAATGTAGCTCTGAATGTTGTAATCTTAACCATACACCAGCATGTGTTTTTAAATGTAATGCATTTTGATGTCCTGTTTGCATTGGACTCACTACTGTAGGTCTCTGCAGGACATTCTGTTTACAAAAGAGATTACCAAAAATAAAAATTACAAAACAAAGTGGTGTAAGTTACAGAAATGAGAGTAGGAATGCCTCACTCCGGAAGTTTTTGCCACAAGTCCAGATATAAATAAGGCCAAAGGTACTCACTATAAATCAAGTTGTTTTCCTATTACCTCAGTAAGACAGGAGCTCAACAGCTATCCTGGCCTTATTTTACAGGCTATAACCTCGAACTAGTTTAAATCTACCTTCATTCAGTTCATAGTTCATGAAACAGCTGTTTCTTATCCTCCCTCCCTTATCTGTTTAGTTACTCCCCCAAGCACAAACCCTCCAGGACCATGAAGGTATTCATCAATTGGCATCCAGGGCACTGCTGAACAGTTACTGCTGTTCACCTTATTCCTTATCCCTGCACTAAGTAATTTGGGCACCGCTTGATAATGTCCTCAGTTTCTGTTATAGTACTACACAGTAGTCCTGTTCAACATCAAGGTCCCTTTAGTGTAAATGCTGTTCATCTAAATAGGCTGTAGCTAAAGGGCACAGCAGAGTGAAAGGAACTAGGAGACAATATAACTTTGTCAATGTGATATTTGTCTGGATTAATTATCCTCCACAACAATTTTAATGGTCAAATGCTGTGCTGATGTTTCTGTACTGATTCTGGGTTTGGGGCATGTACAGAGCTGGTGATGAGTTCAAACTAGTGCATCATTCCACTCTGCATATCGATAGAAACAATCCCTGCCCCAAAATTGCTTGTAGCCTGAATAGGCAAGACAGACGAAGGGTACGTAGAGAACAAAGGCGTAGAAAGGAGAATATCTATGGCCACAGCCACAAGCCTGTTCCTGATATGAAGCCTATGCACTCAGCTTGACTACCCGCTCACGCTAAGTAGCAAAGGCAGCCTTGAGCACACAGCTGAGTTGTGAAACATAACTCGTCAGGCAAGTTCACACCCTTCCTAATTACTTTGTGCAAATAGTCTTTTGAGTGAACTATTGTTCACATCAGCACTTAAAGGAAACAAATATAAGCCCTTGTTGTTTCAGCAGCTCCTGGCTATAAACCTGATATGAGATAGCTTTGTGCAACAGCAGGTCTAGGTTGCCCATGAGATCCCCTGCATTGCTACAGAGCCAGACTACTGGGCAATCAGCTACAGCAAGGATTTACCACCCCAGGCAGGTGATACACTCTGGTTTGTAAGTATAAATTCCTGAAGATAGGAGAATTACTTTGTCCCTCAGCCATAATATATGCTGATATGTGTCCCAGCGGGGATCTACTGTGCTCCTTGTTGATGGTTGTAAGGTGGCATGGTAAGTGGATCCTGTGCTGGCTGAAAATATTGCAGCAGCAGCAGAGTTATGATAATCATAAAGTATGGATAATCACCACTCTGTTACCTTGCCTCACTGCTCAAGAATTAGCTCTTCACTTCAGATTAAGGAGCAAATTTTACTGCAGCCACACTCCCTGGTTTTGTGCTGCTCCAGGCAGGACTCTGACCTGAAGCTGGCCCTGCAGATGTTTTTCTGAAAGGCTCAGGATAATATAAACATGTAAAGACTATACTTCATTTTGGAAAAATTGGCCGCTGAATGTAGGTGTTCATCTCATCTTCAAGAAGTGTGAACCACAGATCAACTTAGCTTAATGGTTCTCATTTATTTCCCTAAAACAATTAGTATTGTGCAACATGACCAACCACTTCACTGGAATTTTTCACTGTGACTGGAAAATCTTTTTGTAAGGGCCTAATCAATAGTTATCCACACACATATATATTAATTAAAAAAAAAAAGATATTTTGAGAAATAAAATACTAATTTTTTTGCAGAAAAAAAGTGCTCACCTCAGGTTATATGCAGCAGAAGAAACAAGGGCTGTTTACTGCAGCACACGTGTCACAAAAGCTGCTGGTACTCAGCTGAGCATCCGAATTCTCTGTTTGGAAGAACAGTCCACAGCATGTAGTTAAAATGCAGAGGAGAATATAAAAAAAGTGCAATCCTGTGTGGGTGAATAATCATTTTCTTTGAAGCACAAATCTGACACATATTTCAGAGCTCATCAGAAGCAAAAATCAATTCTGAGATTACTCTTCATTCTAGCTTTGGATGAACTTGAAAAAGAGAACTGGCATCAGCATGAACAGACAGGTCCACAACTATTTCTAGGCCCTTTGCATTTCCAGGAACAGGCAAAACCAACAAACACAGAGGAAATATTCTGTCAAACAGAGCCAGAACATTGTCTCAGTTTTCTTACTCCTCTCACCTGCCTTGAGGGACTGATCCCTGGGAGACCATTGCTGCTTCATAAAGCTCCCAACTGAATAATTGTCCCCTGGGGAATGGTAACTACAGATTCCAATGAGAACAGAGGCAGTGTGGCTCTGCCTCCCGTGCTACCAGCTCCAGGATCAGAGAAGCAGAGAGATGTGTATTATTCCTCCCCTCCATACCTCTCCTCCAGCCAAAAAAGTTTCCCTCTGCACTTGACAAGCGGGGGAAGAAGGAGAAGATGGAGAGAGAGATGCAGAGAAATCCTCCAGTAGCTCAAGGCCATTAGATTACCATCCAAGCAAGAGCTGGGGCTGACATCCAGAAGTACCAAACCGCATGGCCAGCTTTGCAGGGGAAGCCTGACATTCTGCTGGCACCCTGGGGGCCTGCACGGGCTGAGGACCCGGTCCAGCACATTGTTCCACAAAGAGTAGGGGAATCCACTGGCAAGAGCACAGCATCATTTACCCTTGGCCACGTGATATTGAGGGAAGGCTCCTGTCCTTACCCATCCTATGGGCCATATAACCAGGAGCCGCATCTGCCCATTGTCCCCAAGCCCTTACAGAAAATGTTCATGTGTTTGAAGGCCTTTGAAAAACGTGGGGCAGCAATTTTCAATGTAAAATGCCATGCTTAGTGGTGGAAAGAGTTTCATAGAAAGCTTATTTATAATTATTCCTGTTTAACTGAAAGAGAAAGGTATAGTGTCATTTTTTGATTACTGAAGTGCTGCAGCTGCATTAAGAAATTTGTCCAGCAGTAGGGGGTTCACAGGCTCTTCCCACAGCTTTATGTTCTGCTTTGTGCAACATCCAAACTGAATTCAACATTTGTGATTTCTTGAGGCAATGGTTCTCTTAATCTAAATCTTATCTGCTCAGCTGCAGTTTTTATATTTTCCTCTGACTGCACACGTCACATGAGATCGAAGGACACTAGAATTTAGTAAATCTTTTAGAGCTTAAGATTATAAAAGGTGGAATTTGTTTCATCAGTTGACTTTATTAATGCTCTGCAGTCTGAACTGGATTTGAAATTGAGCTGAGCAGCACTCACTAACAACAGAAATAAAATGCACGGTGAGAAATATTTAGTTTATTGATGTCTATCAGTTTTCACTTATAATAACAGAGACAGATGAACTGTACAACAAAGTGAAGAATAAGAAAATCCGTCTATTTCTCTCTATCTTTGCTCAAATAAGATATATTTAGGTATACACTGTCATATTTTTTTTTAACCTTTATTCAAGCAAAGCTCCAATAAAAGCAGAGAAATTATGTTTTTCTCACTTGGTATAAATCAAATCTCATTGATTTATATAGATCTATCACTTTTCAGGTGGCATCAGCTGTGGGGTTTATAAGTTTTTTAGGCATAAACCCTATCTTTACAGCACAGGGAACAGTGAGGCCCATATCGTGGCTGACATTTCTGTGTGGGATGTGAATGAACATGTGTGTGGATGTTTATGGACATGCAAGTGTTCCTCTGTAAAATGCATCTTGTCAGAAACTTTTCTAAGGATTAGGCAGCTGGCTAACCTCTGCAAAACTGTCATCATTTGCCCAGCCTCACTCACTGCCATCCAAAGGGAAATTTTCTTCACAGGAAACAGAGCACTAATTGCTTGCCTAGAAAGGAAATTAATGACTCAACAATTGTGACCAACAGGCTGCATTTTCAAGATAGCCAATCCTGAGAAATGTCATCTTTGCCAGGCTATAATTTCCATTCACTGCTTACAGGTTTTTTGAGTTTAAGTGGGTCTTTTTAATGGTGGAAACAAATATAAAACGCCATGCGGCTGTGGAGCTGTATCACAGGGCAGGTCGCTACCCTCCCTAGTGGTGTGCATGTACTGGAACTGCTCATGCTGGGCGAGAGACACCACTCTGGCAACTGCAGTCCCAGCCCTGCCTCTGCACCTTATCAAATCCACGTCAGCACTCATTAGAAGCCAGAGCACAATTCTTGTGCCATGGTACATCAAAGCTCCACTTTGGAAAATGTCCCTAACAAGCAGAGCTGCACTGCTTTGATAATCCATTACTACGCATAGTTTCAGGGCAACATCAAGCAAGGAGGCACGTTTAGTTTTTGCTGTTTGTTAAAAACAGTGACAACGTGAAAAGGAGAAAGGCTTCATTTCTAACAACTCTCCTGGAGGTGGAGAAAGGCAGTTGTTCTCCATCCACGACAGATGAGTCATTAAACATGAAGATGTGTTTCTTGCAGAGCTTTTACATCATATTTATCTAGATCAAATGGCCCATTGTTAAGGGCTTAGACACAGCCACAAGTCACGGTATTCTTCTTCCACTTCTCATAAAGTGAGGTAACTGTACTGCAATAAATATATTCTATACAGGTAATTTTCTATCAAAGATATGTTGATATTTGATCAGTAAAGAACCCATTCTACTTATAGCACCACATGGACCCACAGCCTACAGCTGCAATGAAGAGAAGTGCATTGCCTTTTGCATGGCCCTTCCAGTCAAGAACAGTTCACCAGTTCATCTCTGTTTTAAAGACCACCAACTGCCAAAAGCTGAAGCGAGGCAAAGCATAATACTCTGATTTTGTGCAGAAATCTAGAAAAAAGACAACATAAAATGCAGCTGTGATGAATCAGATTAAATTTCTCCAAAGATAAGAGAAGTTGCAAGGTTTCTTTAAGGTAATGATAAGTAAATAGGCTACAAGCATGTATGTGTAACTACTTTGGTGAAACCAGAGTTGTGTTCCCACCAAAGGCTTTTATGACCCTATTCAGCTCACCTGTATGTGGCAAAGTGTCTCTGGCTCTGATTAATATTGTATGTATTATAGAGGAGCCAACAAATTCACTCAAGAGAGAAGAGAGCAAGGAAGAATCAGAACAGAGCCAGAACAAGTACCGGTAGCTATTCTTCAGAAATGCCTTAAACGACTTTTACGGGATGAGTGGTCCCAGAGGGGAGCTTAGATGTGTCACCAAAAAAAGTGGTTTCTAATAAGTTTCCGCTGCATGAGGGGAAATGGGTCTTTGCTTATTCCTTTTAAATGAACAGGATGGCAGCAAAGATAGTCAGTTCCACAGAAAGTTAAAATTTATTTTCCTATTGGATCCTATCCAAATGTGATTTCATGCCGTGGAAAGGTTACCACTGATTTCAGTTCCAGTGGATGTTGTCTTTAGGCCCCAGCCAGAGGCTTCCTGTTGCACCCCTCTTCATGCAGCGCTTGCCGAGGAAGACGTAGCCTGGCCTTCATCTGCCCCACTGCAGGTCTGGCTTGCAATTAACAGCAGTGGCCCCCAAAGGTGTATCACGGAAACCATGTAATTTCTTACCCGCCTTTTGCCCATAGACATGAGTCTGGTTCAAGAATTATTTTCCATACAGGCTATGAAGTATTCTAAGACAGAGATTTTTAAATCTGTATCAGTAACTGTAATTTCCTGTTTACAGCTCTACCCAGGGATATCAGAAAGTCAAGTACTTATATCTTTAAGATGAATGGCAATTCCATTGAATTAAGCACATATGCAAGTGCTTTATTGGCTGGCTTCTCTAGATAGAGTACATAAAATATATAAACTGTATAAAGAAATAATAGCCAAAATAATTTGTTCTTAGGCTCAGAACTAAACAAACTTAGAAATGTATGAGGAAAAAAGTTCCTGGGTTTGACTCAACCTTTACTGGGGATTAAAATCCTAGTAACACACGGTCAGTGATGTAAAACAAGAAACATGGTGTCTAAATTAGGGAAAGATACCAGATGTGAGGAAAACAGTTGGAGGGAAGTATTTGGGAAAAAAGGGTAATATGACAGATGATTTTGAATCTTCTGCAAGTTTATTTTTTCATATTTAAAGCTAAATCAAGTAAGAAGTGGAGATCTGTATTAGCTCTATGCCCAAAGCAGCCGCAAGGGCAGAGCAATACACGCTGAGCTCTGCATACGTCACAAGATGAGAACCTGCAGCATGTGCAGCAGGTGCAACAACATCAGAGACCATTACAGCTCAAAAGGAGCAGCAACATTGCTTGCACCTGTGAGGTGTGATGTATTTATATGGCAGGCCCTCACAGATCCAGGGATATCCAATGTAAAAGCCCATCATTTAAATTCTTCAATATATATGTTTACAGAAGGGGCTGTGAGCCATTAAAAGGAAAGGACTGGGAATTCCTTATGTTTTGGAGGAGGGGGCTCTGTGTCCCATGCAGCTTTTTTCAAAATATGAAGGAGACACATGAACCTCAAGTATTGAGCTGGTCAACAACAGCCAGGAAATTCAAAGTCAAGGCTGCCACTGTGTCCTTGGTTGACCCTTTGATGCCCTGGGACTGCAAGAGCTTCAGCTCAGTATGTGGTCTTGTGTGTCATTTTTGTCACAGTACTTATTAACAGGTGTACAAATTCTGCCTGCAACGCTGCTGCTTTATCCAGTGTGCATCCAAGATGAACCTGACACAAGGCACAAACGAATGCCAGAATCCTGCCCTTCATGTTGCAGGTCTGCCCTCGCATTATCCCTTGTGTTACTGGAAGCGGTCTGCACAGATTGATTTAAACCTCCTTTTATCATGTGACAAGAGACAGAAATTATTAAAAAAAACCATAAAGCAAGTGTTTACTAAGATGTCTGCTCCATCTGACCTACATTTCACCCATCTGTTACAAACCTGATTTATGGAAAACCCGAAATTATAACACTTCCTAGAAACATAAAGACTCATAACTTGGCCTTATTTTGTCAAGTCACATCCTTTTTTCGATACCTGTCTGTGTTCTTACTAACCCAAGATACTTACTCATAAGACCTAGAATGATACAGTTCCTAAGCCACAGCTGATTATCTTCTCTGATGTCAGACATGAGAGACACATAACAGCTTAGAAGTCAGGATAAGGGAATGGTGGAGCAGCACCAAACAGGAGAAATGACAAGCTTTGCTGTGTGATTGCCAGCTAGGAGCCTTAGCAGGTCAGTAATCGGAATGATTATTTATGCAGTGCAGACTTGCAAGGAACCACACATGTCTTCTTGCTAGTTTCAGTGTCAGAGCTATACGATGTCCTGTCACATTAAGAAAAGGAGGGGAAAGAGCAAGAGTGCTACAGAAAGGGCTCTGGGAAATGCAGCTTTAATAAATTCTGCTGCAGTATGCCATCTGTTCTGATGGGAAATCTATGCTGTCATAAATCTGAGTGTTGTGGCTAGAAAGACTATGGGCACACAACCTAAATTTGTAGATACTGTGTTGTGAAAACTACAGAAGAGCTGAGGCATTAATGTGACAAAGCTGGATTCTTTTCTGGTTGGGAATAATTCTTGAGAATGTTTTTCTCTCCTTTAAATAATTTATAATTACATAAGCTCTGTAGGTGACAAGTTTTGTAACATATAGCTGTCACAAATATTGACAAAAAATGGACCTGTGCTCATTCACTGTGAGTAGTTACTGAGTATAAAAATGTGTTTTCTACTCCTTCTGGTGGGCAGTCCTTTTACAAAGATAAGGGTCTGAAGCAATCACCAGACCTTGGGCTCTCTCCTGAGGAAAATCCAAGAGGGAAGCTGACAATAAACAAGATTAAAGTACCTGGGGAAAATCTGAATCTTTCTTCTATGTGTCTTTCAAGTCCTACCTGACTGAGCAGAAGTTAACAACAGCAAGATGCAATATAGTTAATTATTTTTAATTAAACTTCCTATTGCCCACATTCATGAATAAGGACTCCTTAAAGGTAACAAAAAGAAACCAAAAATGAGTCTCTGTTCGATGGAAAGTCTAAAATAATCTTTTTATTGCTATCTTTTATGATTCTCATGTGCACAAAGTACCTGCTAAATGATACTTAGAACTGGGATAATCACATCACAGGCAGGCTCATTTGTGTACACTGTGACAGCTCTTTTGAAAAGAATTTCTGTCTTTCTTCTGTGTCTACCGATGCTTTGTCCAATGCAACAAACCAGTTCTAACACAAACACCAATGGACTGTCAGTTTAACATTTGCCTTTTGTCAGTATCATTGATGTACAGGCTAGTCACAGAAATGCTGTGGAAAATTCTGACATCT
This sequence comes from Falco peregrinus, assembly GCF_023634155.1. Classification (NCBI taxonomy): domain Eukaryota; kingdom Metazoa; phylum Chordata; class Aves; order Falconiformes; family Falconidae; genus Falco; species Falco peregrinus. Next base: position 50,482,008 of record NC_073726.1, read on the forward strand.
TTGCAGGATTTCAGAAAAAAAGCAACCTATTTTTGCAGAACAGCCACTATCCAGAAAATGTCATAGACCACTTAGAACTGGGACAGGAGCTAATGCATATAGAGCAGGGGTCCTCAAACTTTTTAACCAGGGGGCCGGCGCGCGGATGCAGTGGCAGGCAGTCACCTGCGGCTGCTTGGTTTCCCCCCTAACCCCCGGCGGGGGGGTGGGGTGGGGGGGGGTGGGGGTTCTGTAAATACCGGGGGCCAGATTGAGGACCCTGGGGGGCCGTACCCGGCCCACGGGCCGTAGTTTGAGGACCCCTGGTATAAAGCATACAGCTACTTTTGTCAGTGTTAGGCATGCAAGGTCTCCCAAGGTCCCTTCAAAAAAGGCCATCCTTTCCATCTTGTATCAGTTTCCACAGTGTGCAGACCCACAGTTTGAAAAATCCTTTATTCAGTCATGGAGAAACTTTTTTTGGACATTGTTTATATTCACATGTTTGTTGAAACAGTAAATAGAATATATAAACCTTTTAAATATCAAGATACATCTCTAAGCAAGCAAAACTTGAATAAAAAATGTGCAGAGCAGTGGTAAGATCAGAGCTTGCTCATAGCTAGCGAGATAAAATATTAATGTCCTATATGCACCTTTTAAAGTACAGGTAATTGTGTGTAAATATGCATAAAAATCCACTAGTTCATTCACTTATGATAACCTCAAAATAATGAATTTTGAATGGACCAAAGGTGTAAGTCAGTTTCTTCACCTACTGGTATTAGCAGACTTTTTCCAATATACCACATTGCTTACAAAATCAATATTCATTCTAAATGATCCTTATGAATAAAGTGCAAGACAGCAGAGCATAGGGTTACTGATTGGAAGTGGTTGACTCACATCCAGTGGTTCTATTGGATCAAATCCCTGGATGGCTTTTCTACTCAGTATACCACTTTTACATTTATTTTGCCCAGGAACAGGAACCCACTATCACCAGGTTTTACTAGCAAGAATACTCTTGGGATAAAGATGTCCTCTCCATTAGGTGGTTCCAGGAACGGGCCACTTACACAAATGTGGGAGTTGAAAATTGTATGTCCAGCTGTGGTGGGGCTTATATGCACTGTGGAAGTGTGATTTGCCCACACCTCTGAATGCTAGAAGCTCCTTGTCATGGTGTAGTGATTTAAAAAAAAAAAAAGAAAAAAAGATGTCAGTGTTGACGTCTATGAGAAGTAGATAACGTATACATTGTTCAAACCAGACATGGGATAAACTTTCTTTATCCTTCCCACACCTTTTGCCCTCAGGTAGAAGATGGAGAGGACCCTGTGATGGCAGAATGGAAGACAAGGAAGCTCCAGCAGCCCTCATAAGAGGGAGGGTTGCTGCAGTGGGGAAATGCTGTGGAAAATATTTTGGACTGCTCTGCTGCAATAACAATCCAAATTTACTGTTTCCCTTGAAATGTATTTAGAAACTGAGCAACCGGCTACAGCACCATGTAGTTAAGACATCACAAGTTGGAAATAGCCACAGGTTTTCTGCTGGAATCAGTCTAGGATGGTCTCACACTAAGCATGACTGAGCTATGACTGAGGTGGTTCAAGTTTTTGCTTCATTCTGCAGGACTCATGACCTCAAAGAAAAGGATTGCCTTGCTGAAGCAAAGGGAAGGAACAGATGCATATATCCTGATTCTCAGTACACATCAATGTAAAGAGCACAGTTGAGCCACAGTAATATACAATACCTGTCAACATTCAGCTAAATATTTCACCAAAAGAGCTGAGGAAAATATAAGAGATGCATAAAAGTATCTTCTAGAAACTTTATGATAAGTTTTCACTGTTAAAAGGTAGACTTTCTCTAGGAGTTCAGTAATCAGTGTCATACTATTCTAAAATCTGGACTTGAAGAAGATGATAGCCACCAAGGAGATTATGGTTTTATTTATCACTTGTATTCTGCAGGAGAGACAGAAACAATAAAAATCAAAAACTCTGTCCTGTTCCTTCAAAGAAGTGTAGGTACCTGTCTCTGTGAGGTCACTCTGGGCACTGGTGGAATGAAAGGAGGCCTCTACCTGCCACCCTGACTTAGGCATCAAAAGCCTAAAGTTCAGTCTGGTGTCTAAGTGTTTGTGCTTAATAGGAAAGCTATTTTATGCCTCATATATAACAAGTCACTACATAGGAAGCCTACTACCAGGCACAAAGCTCTGCATTCTGCATGCCTGGGCATTGCTTTGTAGGGCACTGGAGTCCTTTGTTGGATCTAGACTTACCCAGTATCCCAGCAGACATGACATTCACAAGGAATTGAATTCAAATGTCCTGAGTCCTAAAGTAATAATACCTCAAAATCCTGTTTCTCAGAACAGAACTGCAGTGTCAACCACACAGAAAAGGAACAAACAAGCTATTTGTTGTTGGTAGGGTTACACTGCACTACCCACCCTCCTCGAACAGAAAGCTTAGGATGATATTTTGAGATCACCATCTGTATTATGGGCACCAGCTGTCAGAAAATTACTTCATTCTGTCAAAACTGGAGACTGCCTGTGATTTTGCTGAAGTGCCAGGACAGTCAATGTCCATGGTGTATCTAAGGAGTTGTTCTGACCTTCAGGTGAAGCAACTTGGAAACACAAATGAAGGCTAAGTGGTTTCCACCAGGCAAGAAATGCACCATTGATTTGAAACACTTTGCTTACTGTCTTATTACTATTATACAGCAGAGATTATGAAAAACGGGAATAAACGTCACATTTGTTGAGAGTCATGTGACAGGCTGACAGAAAATTCATCCATCAAGCTGTCTCTTTGGTCTATATAAAACTTATCAAATACATAGTATTTCAAAGTGCTTTATCTCTGCTTAAGTAATGAGTTAATAGCTGTACTGTCTTCCTAAGTGCCCTTGTTCCCAAAGAGCTCAGGAAATCATCCCACTCCTGTAGGATGTTTTCATGTCTTATGCTGATGCTGGACTGTTTTTCTCTTACTTCTATTGAAACCATAGACAAAGCTGTAAGTCTGTTCATATTCCCTCTTAACACCTTGTGCAGAATTTCGTCTACAACACCTACAGAGAAGGTCAAAGGGAGATTGTTACATCTGGTTCAGGGAGGAAAGACTGAATCAGCTATGCAAACAAAAAAGATCTGTACCATAGGATAAAGAGATTGACCTTTAGACATAGCAATAATAGTAGAATGAAACAGTCATAAAGATGTTAACCAAATGATTTGATCTGACAATCCCAAATCAAAATGAAACTTTTTGATCTTTCATTTTTTAAATTCTTTGTTGCTGAAATAAAATTGGCTTATGTGGGCAAGTTTAGTTAAGGGTCTAAACAAAATGAAGAATCCCACATTTGTCACATAACAAGTCCAGAGCTGATGTGCAACTGGTCATCTTCCGGACTTTATTTTTTGAACATAAATATTCACAGTAAGTCTTAGAATTAAAGTTTTATAATCCTGGTCATTGTGATAAATGGTTACAAGCTTTAAAAGGTGAACTTTTAGCTAAAATGAAAAATTCTCTATACACAAGAACAACCTCAGTAGCTGCAAAACTGGACCTTAAAATCCAGATTTATAACTCCTCAGGTTTTTACAGAATATCAGCGATACATGGACTGGAGTACATTTTCAGTGCAGACACACCTGAGTTAGTTCAATGGCACTAAAAGCATTGTCCAGTCTCCCCTTGAAGCTGCCCCATATGAGTCACTTAAGGTCTCAAAGCAGCATGAAAATGAACAAGCAGTAAGGTCTGAAATTTTTTAGCATTTCACAGACTCTTACTAGGAAATGTGTCCTGCTGTAAGGAGTCTGCAATGCGAATAAGATAGGGAATGACAGGGAGAGATAGCACTGAGGAAGTGGTCTGTCCAAAAGACCAATGGCTGACTGCAGTGTAGCATCTGTCTCCCCTCACTTTGTAAGATCATTGCAAGTGTTTTGCCCATTTTACAGGCACATTATTTGCCCAAACACAATTCTGATACTTATTTTGAAAGCAATATCAAAACATGATGTTGCTAGCTTCCCAGTGAGGTTAAAACACCTTTAAATGATATACATCTTGAATTTTCTAATCTGCTCAGCCAGAGAACCACACTGTTAACAGACTTTTGTGCTCCAGATACCACTGAAAAAATCTTTATTCTCTCTACTAGTGAGTGACCAAATGATCAGTGTAAAGATGCATATATCCTATAACCTGAGAAACCTGTGTTCTTAAAAGACATGTGCCATTTTTTCATTTGGATACTACTTGCCAGAGTACCAGGGGGTATAGAAACACAGGAGCTTCCCAGTATAAAAGGAGAGAGAAAGAGTGTGTAGCTACCATATAGACCTAAGACAGCCTGTGTCCTCTTTCGACCAAGGTGCAGTGCAGGATGCTTTCAGGAAAGGTGCCAATGCTCTCATAATGGATAATTATTTTAGATTATTCTGTTGTCTACCAGTGATGAATCTCATCTTAATGGCAGCTTGAGAGATCTGTGGTCTGCTACACAATAGAGCATTATCTGAGACTGATTATCTGAGTTCATTCCCCTTTTTGTATTCTCAGTAGGCTTTGGGGAATAACAGATGCAGCCAACTGACAGGCAAACTTTTTACTTTCTTTCCCCTCCCTCCCGAACTGCTGTGAAGATATCCATTATCTCAGTCAGCAAACATGCAAGCTCTTCTGTACCCACACCAGGAATTACAAGATGGTCAGCTGACTAAGATGGAGAAGAAACACAAAGGCAACCCAGGAGTCTGAAACATAAACTATCCTTTCTCTGGATGGCTACTTGGCAAAGACGAGAAGCTGCCTGGAAGGAACACGAGTGATATCTCAGCACCATGAACTCTCCGATCATTGCCACCTCTCTAACACATTTTTACAATGCATGCTGGAAAGTTGCTGTCAGTGATTGAACCAGTAGGTCCAGTGCAATGGGACTATTTCTGAATTAATGGTTCAAATCCAGGAAAGAAATATTTCATCCTGAACCTATCTCCTCTTCTTAGCCTCTTGCCTTTATTATGCCTTTAAGTTGCAAACTCCTTCTGAGGAACTTTTCCTAACAAAAAGCATGCACAGTGCCCAACACACTCAGGCCTTGCTCCTGGGTAAGGCCTCAAGTTTCTACCTCGGCAGAGTATCCAATACTATGAGTATCATCCTAATTCAAAAAGAATCATTAAATGTTAGTTGGTTTGGTTTTCTGAACATTTTACAATCCTTAAGGAAAGAAGTCAGAAAATATTATTGCTATATGAGTATTTTACTTAATGCTTTAAGCTTCCAAACTGGTTAGAGGTGCTAGAGAACATTGTGGGCATGTCATGATGCCAGAAGCACCTGAGAAAGAATCACGTTGTCCAAGTCAGTAGAGACTATTAACCAAACACTTGAGGCTTTTAACTGTGAGGAATAAAGAGCTGGAGGCATGATATTGGAGGTGAAAAGGCTACTGAAGGCATCCTTGGGGAATATCTTTTGTATTCTCCTAGGAAATAAAAAAACTTCCAGTGAGAGGAAACAAAAGACCTGAACAGCAGGAATATTTTGGGACTGGAGCCAGGGAAAAGAGTCAGTAACAAAGACTGGTAATTTTGCATGAATTGCTGTTTTGTGTTGTTGAGCACCAGGACACAGCTGGTGTACTGGCAAACCTGAGGATTTGTATTAACAGTATTGAAATTATAATGAAGTTTTTATTTTATGATTACAGATGTTGGTGAATTATTGTTATTAAACCTATTAGTGTAATAGTACAAATATGAGTTTCTCTTTGCTTACAGTCTTAAATGTTGTAAGTTTGTGAAATTAATTTTAGATAGCTAATGAATAATTCAAAATAATATAAAAGGTCAGTTGAGTTAAAAGCACAGAGGCAAAGGTGAAGTAGTTTGTCAGATTCAAATCGTTGGGAGTTTGGAGTGAATTCACTGCCTTCCTCTGTTACACTCTGGACAGGCACTTAGCAGTTCTGTAGGGTGATCCCAGGTACAGCAGAAGCAAGAGCGAGATCTGGGGTTGTTTTATGAACCACTGAAAGACCAACAGTCTGTTTTGCAAATTGGTTTCTCCCTTTGCCTCATCTGAAAAAAAAACAAAAACCCAAACACCAAAACCACCAAATATCTAATTACTCGGGACATCTAGATTTCTGTCTGCGTTAAGTGGAGCATCTCAAAGCTGCCCCATTTTCAGAAAGGAGGCTCATTGTGTTTATGTTTTTAGTGAACTAGTCTTTTCTCAGCTGAACAACCAACGTACTAACCATAGTTGTGAATACTAGCTTGCTACATAAGAGATGCAATTTTCAGCTTACTCAGTATAGTGACCAAGTTTCTTCCTTTTTTTTTTTTGTTTGTTTGTTTTAATATAAAACATGTAAAACAGGTGTACTAGGATATTTGGCTTGTTATGTATGATTTAGGCATATATGAAATACATTAAGGCAGTTCACTACCCTTATGAACTTGCAGTCTCTCTGGCTGTTAGACAATAGTTGGGATTTCCCCAGCACAGCTCTGTGGTTGCCCCTCCCTAAGCAATGGGATTTTTTGAGACAATACTTACTGCCAAGCCACACTAAAATGTGAAGCTCTAGTTTTTTAATATACCTCTCCAGGCTGTGGTAAGCAGCCTTTGGCAGCTAACCAACCAGCCAGTGACAGGTGCTGAGGCGCCAGAAGAAAGTCATGCTGCAGATAGAGTGAGCGCTGCACTCTCACAAGAAAATCTAACACGGGAGTCCTCAAATGTGTTAAGAGCAAAGAAAATTGCAAAAGGATCATTCTGGCCCACTCTTGCTACAGGAATTTGGAAATACACTGTGGCTAATCCCGGGCCTGCCGATGCCCTTGAAGCATTGGCTAGGACACACACGTGGACAATGTGCAAGTGCTACAATGAATCTCTCTGCTTCTGTACGTGATCAGCCAGCTCGACTACAAAATCATGATAACTGGTTTCTGCTAGAGAGTACTAAGGTTTATACCCTTTCTCTGATCTGTGTGTTAAGCCTCTGCTTGCAAAAGGAGGAATAAACTGCTTGGTTTGAAGACCTTGGGAAAGAACTTTAAACTCTTGTCTGTCTATGCACATACTTTGAGACATATAAACAAAACAGCCTTTGAAAAGCCAGTCCTTGGAAATCATAAAATAAATATTTTCCACTTCCTTTTAAGTGCAGTAATTCCTCAGATGTTCCACCCTCTCATGAAGAAAATTCATAATGATAAAACTCTATAAAAACCTCTGATTAGACAAAAGGTTTATAATCCTTAGTGCTTCTACTATGTTGCTAGTCATTCTTTTTTTAATTCACTTTGCAATGAAAAAATGTCACCCAAAAAAGTGAAAAAGTTGAATGAGGGGTGATAACTGTGAGGTGCAGAGAAAGGCTAGTGAAGCTGGGGTTTTTATGTGACTCCCTGTAGCAGCAGAGCCATTTACGTTATGCAAGTCTGTATGTTATGTGTTGCACACGTGTGTATGCATGTTATATATAATTGTGCACTTATACACAGATGCACGCACAAATTTTTGGCTATTCTTAAGGAGGCTGTAGCACGGTTTCCTACTTGAAGGCAATTAGAAAAAAATAAGCATTAATCTTCCAGCACAGCCTAGGCAATGACAGGGTAATATCCCTCATTATGTTGCCAGCAAGCTTCCTGGGCTGAGAAGTTTGTTCCTTTCTTGTCCTCTTGGCTGAGCCTACCTACAGGCATGCCAACAAGCATTAAGAGTTATAATGCTTTCTGCTATGACACCTGACTCATCAAGGTACTAAACCACCTGCTTGATTTTGAGCATGGGAAATATTTCATTATTCAGGCACATTCTCAACTCCTGTAACTGAACAGGCATTGGATTAGTCAGAAAATGGAACTGGCAGCATTTACCATCTCATTTCACACAGACTACCAAATGGTGACAACAAATAGTCACTGCTTTCCTGGCCTCTATCTGAACTAGTGTGTTGGAGCCAGCAGGCAAAGAAACATTTTCTGTAAGTCCTCTGTTCTCAAATTTTTTTTGTACATTCATTTTAATCCAGGGCAAATTTCTGCTTCCCATATGTACAGGCAGTTCCCATTGCTTTATAAAAGATTATACTTGCAGATGTGGGAGGGCAGTAATATCCATCTTTTCAGTATGAGCGATGTTGGAAGCCTCACTGTTGGGGTTTGTTTGCAATGGAACAATATTCCATGTATTTCCCAGATACAGCATCAAAGCTTATGGCTGTTTAGCACAGTTCCAGGTCAAAGCCTAACAGTAAAATATTGTAATCTTAGTGAGAAGATCATGTTCAAATGCAAGTGGAAATGGGAATGACCCTTTCCTTCAAAGTACAGAAAGCTACATAAAAACGATTGACTTCAGAAAATGTGGACAACCTGCATCTTCCCCTGAAGTATATGACTGTCAAGAGGCAAGTCTGAAAAAGATTGTATCCATTTATTTCTTTCACATGACTCAGCACTGGGAAGCAGAGCAATGCTCAAAATGGTTTCACAACCAACAGAGCAGCTTAGAGTCCCCAGGCAGAAGACAAAAGTAAAAAATTTCTCAAATTGAACTGTAAATGAAAATAATGTGCTTCTGTTCAGTACTTAAGGCGATCCAGTATTTGTATCAACAAAGTACTGTTGATTTAGCATGATTATGCTGATGCACAATTTAGTTGATGGTAGCTTGGAGCCAAAAGTGCCTTGTGATTTCAATGCACATCAGAGTATTGAGGTAAGGCCAACAGAAGATTCAGATACGAAGCAGTTCTGAAAGATCAAGTTGTATTTCTTCATTTTGGATGCCCAGATAGTCATTAGGTGAAAAGACAATGACTGCTTTCCAAAGCTGACCTTACATGACCAGCAACAGCACGTATCTACCTCAATATCATGCCCATGCAAAGGTTCTCTGTCACCACTTAAAATTGTACTGAAAAGCTTAAAAATTAAAATTCTACAAACAAGTCAAAATAAAACCCTGACATAAGGATATAGCTATTACACTATTCAGCTGGTTTGTTATGGATGCTAGGACAAGAACATGAATCTGCGTATTGAAAAATAAGTAGATTTCTTCTTATTAAAATCTATTCACAGGTATAGTTCTGCAAGAGCTCAACCTACCTGGATACAATCTTGACTTGGGCACATGTCCAATAATAGTCGAACAGGAAAAGGGTCTGCACAAGAAATTAACCTTCGTGAAACAACTTTTCAAAGCAGAACTTCCACAGCTTCACATTGTGGCACATAAATCCAGAGACCATCCCTCAGTTATACCTGTATTGACGGTTCTGCTCTACCTTTGTCATTAGCAATGACTTCTCTTCTGCAAAGGGCTTCTGTTAGGTTTTCTGAGTGGTTGCTTCTGGCAGAGTTTACTGCGTAATTAGCAGTATTATCTTCCATAAGAGGGATGGTACATATCAGACTGTGCATTATTAACTAGTCATTGCCCTCAGATGATCTGTTAGATCTTTTCAGATTGATGTTACAGATTGATGTTATTAATTACAATAGAATAATTTGCTTTACAAATACTGTAATAAGTAATTCAGTAAATTCTAGCAAACTGTATTTTCTGATCAAAATACTTTGGGGGTCATTGTCTTAATATATTTTATCATTCTTAATATGTAAATAAAAGAGGTTAAGGCTACCATCCTGAATAGAAGTCAAAATTAAGCTTATTTTTGAAGGGAGAAATATTGCATATTCAGACACATGCATGAGAATGTTCTATTTCACATATCACTAACAAATGTACCAAAGGAATATATGTTAATTAATTTTTTAAGATGACCAAGTCATAATCTTAAGCAAATACATACCAAAAAATTACTGAACAGCAACACCAACAATCCAACAAGAACTGCAAAAAAAAGAGATTTTCAGGATTGTTTTCTCCTAAGTTAACAAGAAAAAAATAGAACCTAGTTTTAAGAAATAGGCCAGGAAAAATGCAGTGTCCTGTGTTTTTAGAGATGCGGGGTTTCTGAGAGCAGCAGCCTGCCAAACCAGGTGTTACAGCACCCTGAGATGCCGAGATGGTCTGTATTGACCCTTTCTTTCTGAATAGAAATTTCACACTGGGTAAGAGCTGTCCTCTTAACAAACCTTTTTCTCAAAGTAAATGCATTTCATGGAAATTTTTCTTTAATGATAAATTAGGATTTTTCCAATATAAAAACATTCCACTTACTTCTCAGCAGTTCAGCAAGGTTTCTTACAAGTCATTCTACGACAGTGGCATCTATGACAGGTAGCCACCACATCGACATGGTAGCAGACCGGCATTCCTCAGGCCAAACTTCAGCCAGCAGCTTAGCTGAAATCGCTGTGATGTCTAATCTTCTGAAAAATCACCTTCACTTGGGAAAATAGAGAAGGTAATATACTACCCAGTTCTCAATAACTTGACAATGACATTGCTCTCCATATCTCTAATGCTTTAGGAAATTTTAATTTATTTACAGGTATCCCATACATTTTCTTATATTGTGTATTTCTTCCAGAGGTGATGTCACATAGAGCTACTGGATGTGTGTGAATTCATCCTGTTTCCTTTGAGCAGTTTCTGAAGGCTGAGTTTATTTGGTTGATAGCAGACGGAGCATGTGCAGATGTTCCTGTCTTATATGAGTAGAAGCTTTGGAGTGTTAAATCTAAATCCAGTTGTGGGAAGGATACAGAAAAGACAAAAGAAAATTGCATTTTCATTCACTGCAGGAAAATTGCTACTGACCTTGAGAAAACCCTAAGAAAAATGAGTTTGTATGAAGTAATTTTTACTGATGTACCATATGAAATTCTGCTTAAGGTACTGCAGAACCCTGTGAGGTAGTCAATATGCACCAACATTTAATACACATTCTGTGAACTATTAACATTTAATTCAGGAGTATTCAGTATAAATTCATTTCATATCAACAGTAATGAGTGCTTTTTTTCAGATTGTGGCAGTATTTGTTCTTGACTGTATACTGACTGTAGGCTGATTGACAATTTCAAACCAAATACCAGTAGCCCAAAATAATGTACTCCCACTCTCAGCTTGTGCTTGAATATTCAAATCTGCAGATGTAGGAGTAAAATAGAAGACAGCGAAGTGGAAAAAAAAATAATTAAATCTTACTGAGATTCCAGGTGCTGGATGTTTGACATTGTCTCACCTCAATAAACATTCTTGCCTTAGATAATTGGACACTGCTATCAACCCCACAGAAAAGTTTCAAACTTAAGATTCTAGTCTTGTGAATTCTTGTGTAACAATAATTCTCATAGAGTGGACCAATGAATCACTAAGCTTTTTTACCCATTTCAGCATTACTGGATTAAATCCTGAACATGCATTTCAAAAAGATTCCCATAAAAATAAAAGTTCCAATTCTCAAAATCAGACAGCTCAGTGAGGCTGGTTTCTTCCAGTGTGAGCTTTTGGGCTGGAGCTGTACCAGCAAGCTACTTTGTGCATATGCCTCCTCATGTCCAAACGGCTGAAACCACAACATTTAATCCATGTTAATATGTTAATATTAGGCACTGTATATATATGCAAAATGAGTTTAAGTGCCTGTTATTTCACTTGCATAAACAGTTTGCTTGTGAAACAATTTAGCGTCTGGCTTTACAGTGATAATTAATTATTCATGTTCATTACTACATTACTGCTATGGATAAAAAAGGAAAAGGCACTTCAACATGGAGACAAAATGAAGTTACATCTTATTCTTACACTGTTTTCTTAGCACAGAAGAATCTGTGATACTTACCACTTATGTCGTGTAAAATGGAGGCTCTTCAAAACGAGAGATGTTCCCCCGCTCTCTATATTCCATCAAGGCTGATACCTGGAGAATAGGCTTAACTGGCTTAAATTTTGTAGTTCATGCATGTGGGACATCAGTCAAAAGCTACAGCCTCCCCCACTGAAAATTAACTAAAAGGTCTTTTTCACATATTCAGGCTTTTAGGCTTCACAGAAGATTACAGAAATAGTATCAAGACTTTAGAGATTCTGCAGCCTCCATGGTCATGCAGCAAGTATGAAATATTTGGGTGTTTCCAGTCCTTAGTTAATCTCCTCTCCAGGCAATAAATGCTGCTCTGTAAAGAAAGGATAGGCTTCAGGAAGCATAGTGAGGTTGCATGGTTTGCTTCTCTGAGTTGTTTTAATCATGTTACAGAGACTAAAAAGACAACACGAGCCAATGAAAATAATTTCCATCAATATATTTTTTTCACTGCCATAAAGTATTGCACTTTTATGATTAATCCCTTCAACACAAAGGAAAAAGATTAAAATGCTACCTGAAACATACTGAAGATTTACTGGTTTCTTTGGTGTATCAGTATGTGATACAAAGAATTGTTTTGCAGAGTAAAAAAAGATAAAAAATGTCAGACTGTCTTTATTTCCTTCCCACTTCTGCCCTTCGTTCTAGGTGTAGGGTGACTGAATGTTCAGTATATAGAGAACAAACAAATTACAGGTCAGATTATCAGTATATGTAGGCTGGCATAGCCCATCAGAATCAAGAATTACTTCAGTTTAACTAAAAAATCCATCCCACAAGTAGGACTATCTCAACAATTGATATCTCTGGGTCTGTGGCAGAGCAGAAAATAAATAACATGCAAAATGAATTAAGTGATTTTTGGACTTTTTCTAACATGTCAAAATGTTTGGGGAGGAGAGGGGTAGATATATTTCAGGGTAACTTTAATGTAGACCTAAATGAAAATTGGAAATCAGGCTAGAATTACAACAAACCAGCTCAGAACAGGGAAGCGGCAGAACTCGTTGTGATAACTCCTCCTCTGCAGCCATGATGAGAGCCTAAAAGCCAATCAAGCGGGAGGTGGCTCGTGTTCAATGCCCTAGATTGCCCTATGAAAACCTTATGTAAACCAAGGAGCTCTTTTCTTTATAATAAACAGAACTGTTGTGTTTCCTTGCTTCACAGGTATGCCATGATTTGGGTGTTAGAAGTGAGTGTTCTGGGTAGAAAAACAGGAATACAGTCAGGTTCACTTTTCTCAGGAAGAAGTTGTGGGAAACAAAGAGATCTAACAAAAAAGTAATGGTGTTTCCACAGAAAATGCCAAACTGACAGAAAGTTCATCATGAGTCACAACATGGCACAGAGTGTTTTATGTTTATAGTTAAAGGAAGGGATGCATTCCAACCCCTGAAGACACACCTAGTGTAATTGCAAACTTTATTTCAGGTCCTGATGTCAGTGGTAGAAGAAGCAGCTGCAAGCCCAAAGGAGGCTGCAAAATCTGCCCCAGAAGCAGATAAATGCAAGGGTAGCTAGCTTGAGCTGCCAGGATGGTGATGTCAGCAGGTCCCAAATTAGCCAGCTTCTACCAAGGTCAGTTATTTGAGCACAATGTAAATATATCTACAGCATCTAAAAAGTCCAATGCAGCTGTGACTCAGAAGCCACAGGCTACAAAACAGTTCCTCTCTCATGTAAGTACAGTTTTACATTTTACCCAGCTGTGTGTTTTTCATAATTGTATGTAGGAGGCAGCTTCCAAAAGGATCAACTTGGGGCACTGACCAGTCAGGAAGGATTAAAGAGTTCTTCCCAGGCCGTACAAGGTGAAGTTCAAGAGGTTTACATCTTTGGGTTTGTATGAGTAACAGTTACTAGGCACATGAGTTAGCATGTATCTTTGCTTTCTGCAGTCCTATATTTCAGTGTCTCCAGGATAATGGTAGAGCAACGGCAAGACAAATTATCTACAACCAGTCCATGGGTTGTACCAGGCACATACAAAGGAGAATTTGGATGTAAAAGGGTATGGCACTGCCAGAACTTCCACATCTTCCAAGCCCCACACCAGTGCTGGGCCAGTACGAATGGAAAGGAAGAAGAGCTGGAGAACACGTGCTCTCCTATGCTGTCAAGTTTATTCTGAAAATCGTCAGTTCTTTTCTTCACAAGATAAACACATCAAAAATATCTCCAAAGAGATGAGCTGTAGGAAGACAGCATGCATGTCTCAGGAATTACTAGTTTACGAATACAAAGAACAAAGAACCATGGAGGCTTACACATATAACTTTAACAGACTCCTATTCAATCCTCAAAGTTAATCTAGACTTGTCAGAGTACTTTAGTTCTGTAGGAGTGTGCATCAGTTCTCTTGGAACACACAACCTGACTTAGTGGGCTTGAAAATTAACACTACAGCACTCAGCTAACTTTCTTTACTGTTCTTAAGAAATTTTCAGTCTTGCATCTCCAGGAAATGTGATCAGATGTCTTGAAATAAACATAATTTATTATTATTATGCTGACAGGTTGACTTTTTAATGTTTGTTAATTCATTTCCCTGAGTCTGATGTGCTGAGAGAAGGTATGTCTCGTCTCAACTTCATAGAACAGGGGTCATCATCAAATCACTGATACGTCCCACACATGGTTAAATAAGACCACCACAGATCTTTCTCCTATAATTATAATGCAAGGTAACTATGGTAACGATAGTTGGCAAATCTTGTCTTTTAAATGGCTTCTGTTGCACAGGTTTTTATATCTTCTTCCCCCTCCCCCTTCCCACACACATTTTCTTCTTATTATATCAAGAAGATACGGGTAACGATTACAAGATATATGGATTCCTGTCCTCAGTACTACTAAAGATCATTGCTTCATCGAGATTGGCAATTGCATTTAACCCAAAGTCAGCTCAGAACACCTTCATATTTTACGTTCTCAAGACTCATGCAATCCAAGATTCCTGTTTCCTCATACATTTACTACACCAATTCATATTGCCTTTTTTCACCAAATTCTAATACTTTCAAGAAGCATTACTGAGATGAATCAGCTTCAAACAAGGTTAAAATCATAACATTTAATGCATCTTAGAATTAAAATGCATAGAAATTTCCTTCTTTGTACTGCATATAGTTATTGGTACTCGTACTCTGAGCTAAGAACAACCTAAAGGAAGGCTACTCAGTTTCTGTAGAAAGTGTTGTCATTTATTAGTATTTCAGCCTAAAAGGAATCCTGGTAGAAAGCTACTTAACTCAAAGATTTATGTTGCCTGTGAGCTGACTGGCTACATCTCCCCTGTTAACGTCTTTTTTCCATTGACTCACCTTTGGTTTTTGGCAGATGCTGAACAACCTGTTCGTTATAACACTGGTGATGTGATCATAGTATGTCTGGAACTACTTGTTTTATAGAACAAAACAGTACTTTGTTCCTCTGGCTAGTTTAAGATTCATTGTGTTTCTTCCATCCATCAAATCATTTTAATCATGAACCAGATATAAAACTACTCCCAAAAACTTGGGCTGCACATTACTTGCAGCCAAAAGTACAAGGGCAGAGTTAAAGGACTTTCTCTAAGAAAAGCAGCATTGATCTTCTAATTATAATATGTAATGTTATCTTATCAGTTATCAGTACAATGTTATCGGTTCCTTGACTATTGGAAGAGTAAGGTTTAAAAACAGATAAAAATAAAGCTGGAGCTGCAGTATGCAAAGAGATATGGAAAAAATTAGGTACGCAACAGGATCTGCTAAACTATCTCCATATTTGGGTTTTAAAAATGGCTTAAACCACAGTGACAAAATTCCAGAAGGTTAAAAAAATGAAATCTATGGGCTAAACTCAGCACGGATATAAATCTAGAGTAACTCAACTGTAAACAGTGGTGGTGTTCCAGATTTACACCAGCGTAATTGAGACCAGAATCAGCATCATTTATTAAACTGTAGAGGCCGTGTTCGTCTCTCAGTATGTTTATTTAAGTCTCATTAGCTACTGAGAGGGAACTGTATACCTAATGGCCTGCAATGGATAGCAGGCATAGGAGCAGGGAAGGCAAAGGGATTTTCAGGGCTTAAGAAATGCAGTTGGTTCCCCAGGAGAGGGGCTGCAGTCCCTCTCTTATTCAATTATTTATTTAGAAAAGTAGCAATGACCATATACAGGGGGATCATGAAGTTACAGTGATTATATCTCTATAACCAGTCCACCCATCATATTAAAGTGTAGCTAAAAAGTTCTAGCCTACTTTGATAGGATGCTGCCAGTAAATGGTATAGCTTTTTGAGAGAAGGTTGGTCTTTTCTCCTACCTACACCTGTTTTATTCCAGCCTGTAGACACGTGTTCAGGCGTGTGAGGCAAGGCCTTTTGGGAATAGGACAAGAAATGTAATTTAGTGGCTGCTTGACAGACTTTGCATTCTTGGGTCATGCCACTATAGTCACAGCTCTTAATGAAACAAATAGAAATCATTTGATATCTGTGCTAGTTACAAATACAGATACAGTAAAATGTAGCCTTCGTTCTATTTGGAGAAAACCCAGGGAAATGTAAAATCAACGAGCCCATGTGGCTCAAGAAAAATTCCAGTTTATCATGAAAAATGGTGCATAACAAGTCCAGAGCTTCTTATTTCACATAGCGCATACACAGAGAATGCCTGTATTTGTGATGTATGTTGAAAATCATTCTCTCTGGACTTGGTGTATATGGCCATATTTTATAACACAACTTTAGCACTAAATTGTGAAGATAAGGAAGCCTTATATTCCCATTTTCTTCTTGATCCTTAGATCATTTAGATGTCAGTCTAAGGTGAGTTAACCAAAAGATCCCCAGATGTTGTTACAGAAGGTACTTCAGCCCTGCTCATTCTATTACGCCAACCAAAATATCACCCTGTGTTGAAGACCTGGAAATTTCTGGGGACTAAATTTTTCTTTATCTGAAAATTCATGCTTCACTGTAACAAAAATAACAAGTTCATTCTTTATTTATCACAAGTAATAGATGAGTCTAAGGAATGTACTTTTCCTTCTGTGGCTTAGATTACTTTCTCCTGTCTAGTACTGGCCATTCAAGAAGACTCATCATTTAGTTTATTCCAAGTAAGAGCTTGCATGACCGCACTGAGAGTTTAAGTATATATTCCTCATGCACATATAATTCCTTATGCATGAAAATTGGCATTTTACCTTGTTTTTTATGCAAGCACCAAAAGCAAAGCCCTCTCTCTCCTTTAAACCACTCATAGTGGTAAAAATTCTCAAAACAAGGGAATCTGTATATACATAAAATACTTTAAATATTTCCTTCCCTCTCACCCCCTTTAAAAATGATGTTTCGATGCAGTTAAGGCCTCCTGACAAGAAGTGTTGGAATTGTTTTGAATTGCTTTCTAGCAAGACTCAGTGAGCAGACTCCTGAAGAGACTATCTTAATTAGCCCAGCTTAGGGCAGCCTTTGGTCCATGCTAAGTCCTGAGCTAGCTAGAATAAAAGGATAACTTTTTTTCTTCCTATTTCAAATTCTGCAACAAGTACAATTCAGCTAATATGAGAGTCTGGCCAAACAAGAAAGATAAAAACTTTTTAAAATACCATTCCTCTGCCAAATGGTTTGTCAGAGAAAAATCTTTTTGTAACAGACCTTTCTAGATTCAAAATCAGCATCATGCTTAGTCCAAGCTTCCTTTTAGATTTTTAAGAGCTGAAATGATATATAATAATGAGAAAGACTATGGATCTCTGTGCAACATATAAAAATGTCAAAGCTGATATTTTGGTTTTGAAATAACAGCATGGTATCTTAGCATAAAGCTGGTGAGTCATTCACATGCTAAACATTTGGAAAGTCCAGATGCTCTTGGGAAATTTGTTTTTAATAACAAGAGAGATTTGTTTTTCTTCAATTTCTTTAGAACTGGAGATGAGAATGATTCTCTTTTCTCCAGGTTCTGAACATGGTTCACCAGGTTGCTAAGTATTTCCTGAGGTATCCTAAGCACCTTCAACTGTCACTTGAACAGGAACTGGAGTCATGCTGAAGCCTGTCTCCCAGTTTGATTTTTTCACATTCACTTTGACAAGAATGACATCAGCACCCAGGCTGAACTAAAACAACATAATTATTTTGCTGGCCTTTAAACAGTATCACTGCTTAATAATAGGGAGTCATAAAGATACAATTATTCCCAGGGAACGGACCTGCAACACTCGCACTTCCGTAATCAGACCAATGACTTACCAAAATCTTTCACATTGTGAAAAATATAATTGGAATATTGCAACATTCATAGGTTTTAGGTTATACTTACTCAATTCTTGATTTGGCAGTTTACTTAATTAATATCAGAGATGCACAGATAATGGATGGTGAGAAATAAGATAAACTTGTTAACCTCCATACCTGCACCAGGTTTCTGTTACATTCATCATCAATTATTTCAGCCTTCATTAATCAGTTAGTCGAGATGGAAACGTAACATACAGTATTTTGGATGGGCAGACACAAAACAAACAGGTAGGCATGCCCTCACAAGACTTTGCTTAAGGCACCGCGCAACCAGTGCATGGCTTCCTCCAGTGACTCCCATTCTGTTGCGCAGCTTGCCGTTAAATTATGTTATGTGGCTGGTGTGTGCCTGGCACTGCCAGGAAGATAAATAAATTTGGAATGAAAACAATTTCCTATTGCATTTATCATTAAAAGTTTATTGCCTCTATGGTAAACTTTCTTAGACTACAAGAAAGTAGAAAATAATCCAGGAGGAGATATATTTTCATTGGAACAGAAGCATGACATAAGCCACAAGCTATCTAGATTAACAAAATATTCTGAGTAGTTATTCAGCTGTGTTTTTCTCTCACTTATAACTAAGCCTTGATTAACATTAACTTTTAAAACAGATGCTTTGTAAGCATAGCCCTGAGAAATGATTCAAACAGCATTTCAGGACTTACAGACATTTTATACTATTTGGAGGACTGACACACAGCATGAGAAGAGTTTGTTCCAATCCATTTTGAAAAAATAATGTGCAAGTCTTTCAAACAACCTTTAGGCTTTCTCAGATTACTAACAACTATTTTGGTTAACACTCCAGGACTTAACTCAGACACCTATTTATTAAGAAATCAAGAAAACATTTTCTAAACAGTAGACAAATGAACCGCATTCAGAAGCTCACCACCAGTCACTTTTTGCATTACTGAATTAGCATTTTGGAAATTACTGCAGAAGAGATCACCATTTTTATACAGTGTCATTAGACTAAGATCTTCAAATGCCAAAGATGAAAATGAAACCTTATCTGCCAGAATACACTGTAAGTGATATCAGTATCTCCTGTACCCTTAGGATACAGTTAGAGGGAATTGTTTTCCCTGCTAAGTATGAAACACAGTAAAGGTTAAATTGGTTAGTGGCTTGAGGTGACACATTTTTCAGACGTTCTGGATGAGATCGCCCCTGAAATTCTATTCTAGAGGTCAAAGTCCTTCTTTTTTTTTTTCTTATGGTAATAGGCAATGACTAACTGAAGCACAAGAAGAGCGCACAGGTTTATTAGGTGTTTCACAACTATTTGGAAAATGTTTACAGCTTTAAGTGAGTTAGTGGTTGAAGCTGGTGATCAAGCAGAGGGTTTGGTAATATAGAGTGCTCTGTGAATGAATGCACTGAAGGAAGAATAGCACTGGCTGGAACATAAGCGATTGCTTGTGATTCTAGCAGAGGAACTGCAGTCATCATTTAGTCAATGATGTTTATTATTAACTGTGAAGTTTGAGCTTTAGGCAGCAGAGTGGGAAACCACTATGGGTGCCGTGGAAGTAAATGAAGACTTTTGTCCACTCAAGATACTTACCCATTTGAGATATTTATTTTCATTCTGAATAGAATAAATTATATTAAATTCATTCTTGTTTCCTATATATAACATAGCTGCATATTCCTGTCCTCTATCAGACCTTTATTGCTCACAAACTAATATGCAAATTAGGATTAATACAGGAAATATAGTAATTATGAAACAGTAAACCAAGAAAAAATTTCCTGACTGTTACTGTTAGCATAAGAAAACACAAGATGGTCTCTGCTGTGGTGACACTGTCAGCAATTTACTACAACAGAAATAAGTTTTGGGAAAGTCTCTTTGTTTTTTGCACCTTTCCTAAGCCATAAATTATTTACATCCAGTCCACCCAAGTGCAATCCATGAGTGTTAGAGGACTCCCCAAACAACTCCAGAAACTAAAAGCAAACCAACAAAGATGATGTTCCACATTTTCCTTGAGCCTCTGTCCTTAGGAAGCATGAAAGTCAATTTGTGCTTGTGCCTTCTTCAGAATCATTTTTCTTTTATGCTCCATTGTACTTTGAACAATTTGAGTTATAATATGATACATTTGCTCAAAGTCAAGGTGACATAAAATGGTAAGCTTTTTTCATAACAGATAAATCCTGTCCACTATAATGTCATTTTAAAATTTTGGTCATCAACCTGAAGTTCAGGGACCTATTTAAACTGAAATGAACCATGTAACAAGATATTAATCAATAGAGAATACATATCAGGATCTCTTATAATTCCAGTGATTTTATATTGTAGCAACTTTATTACAGGAAGTATTTTAACTGTAAAGGTGGCACTCTTGGCTAAAGTCTTGTGTAAAAGATTTTCTGTTTATGTTTCAAACAAGAAGTGTAAATTTAATTTACAATAATGGTAATAGCATTACAGCTTCACAATGACTAAGCTGCCGTGGTGGCAGATATTCTAAAGCCATACAAAACCCACAGAAATGCAAAAAATGTAAGGCTCAACCTTAATATTTCTCAATTATTCATCAGAAATTCAAAGTGACCTGCCACTAAATTTAGGTTTTTGTAAACAAATACTGCACTGACAGGAGTCACAGAGTTTGCCACAGAGTGCTATAAGCATGCGTTAAAGCAGATGGCTTCTCTAAGTTGCACCCAAAACCATAGGAGTTCTCATGGTGGCATGTGGCTCTCTCACAAAAGAACGAAGCTGGATATTTATACAAAACTTGGGAATTTCTTAAGGTCTACATTCAGGACTTACCAGTCTCAATCTTTACACTGAGCACACAATCAAAATAAAAATATATCAGATGTTTCTTAAGCACGTGGTTGACAGGCACCATATGGGAAGTGGGCTCACCCATGTCCTCATTATCTTCAGTGGGTGTTTTGTCCCTTGGTTCAACTGCAGCACAAGGAGAGCCTGCCCTAGCAAGTTTGAGGAGCACAGACACAGCACACGTCCTTGGGACGCTTGTTGGTGCAGCCTGGTGCTAGGATATAGTGACCTCAAAGTGATGTCAGAAGCAGAAGCGTGAGGTTTCTCAGTTGCTGCAGCTGCTCATGAAGGACCATGGAGCAGATACTGACAGTAAGCAGTGACAGCCTTCAGCAGACCCATCACACCTCACACACTGTACAAGTTTTGTAACTGACTCCTGCCTCACCACGTGATCTGCTCTGCCCCTTTATGCAGCACAAAGCCAAGGTGTCCATTGCACTTCAACACTCTGTGCCATTGCTGATCAGCCTAGTCTGTGGCTTGCTGACTAGCTGCTGATGTCACTGAGCAGAAGACCACAGTACTATGCAATAGCCCAGGGATGTGTTAACCAGAAAGGCACCTATACACAAGGGATAGTCCCTGGAGTCACATCCAAAGTCATGCAGCCCAAAGATGCCAGGTACACCACAAGTCACACAACCCAGTCCCATGTTATCTCATGCCTCAGTTGACAAGAAATGTCAACAGTCCAGTTCTCTCCTGAAACAGAAGTATGAAAGCTCAAGAAATTAGCATGCATAAAAAAGAGTAGATCCCAGTTGTCTTTTTGCCTACAAGACATGTGGACAAGGACTTTAGTGAGAGAAAGGACAGAAGGAGAGGGGATTCCTTTTAACTCTAATAGTCACCACAGAAAGTAAAAACCTAAATAAAGACACCAGAGAGATGTCCAAAAGTCTTTTGGGAGGTACCCTTTCACCTTTATAACAGATTTTCTTCTCAGCCTAGCAGGTGTGGTCTCCTTCAGGCATAGACAGCTGCCTTGCACTGTAAAGTGGACATGCTGCCCAGTTTAGTACATGCCTGGGCACCTGGACAGAGTGTTAAGCTGTGTGGATGCCACTTTACCTGTGGCCACTCATTAAATATAGCTGAGGTTTTCCATGGTATCGAGGCAGAACCATATTTTCTTTGCAGGATGCACCAGTGTGCCAAGAACCCTGGATGCAAACACTTGAAATGTGCCTTGAAATGCCAGCTTTCATTTCATCCGTCAAAACATTACGTATAAACAGCTTCATGTTTGTTCAAGATGTATAGCTGCAGTAAGCAGAACTTGCTCAGTTTGCCAGAAACAGCTCAAAGAAATGAGAGCAAATGTGACAAAATATGTTTGGCATGAAGAGCAAAGTCAAAGACTAGAGACCCTAGCAGACCTACCCCTTTTTCTCAAAGTGATTGTAGAACACTTTGCCTTGTCTTATAAATTCATTCAAGTATCAGAAATGTTCTTCCTTTCCAGGAATAATGCTGTTGAGTATGTTTTTGCCTTTCTTTTGGTTTCTGAGAATTATTGATTCAGATATGAGGGCTAGACTAGAAAGACTGCCATTTGTATAGGCAGCTTCTAAAAAATAGTCTGTTGAAAATATATTAGCTGTCCTTTTACTTGCACCTTGAGTGCTTAATCATAGAGGAAGCTCAGGTTTTATTGGCCAGCTTCATGAAGGAAATATATTGGTATGACAAGAGGCAGATGGGGATAGTAGGAAAGAGGCAGATTTTATAGCATAAGAGAGACAGCCACAGTGAGCCTCAGATACTTCCACTGGCAGGTTCTTTTCCAGCTTGACCAGCTCAGGTTGTTAGAAGTCCTTCTAACTTCTGCAGCTGAACTCCCCTTCGTTTCTAACCTGCACTTCTACTCTCCTCCTCTCTTGATTTCATGCGATAGTGATACCTGGTGAGGGCACTTCTGGCCTACAGGCTGTTTAAATTCTGCTGTATCTGCTGGGGTGAGCCAAGGTACATGGGCCAGGCAGGAATCACACCACTCTTCTACCTGGTCTACATTTTGAACAATCTTGGAATAGTGTACAGAGGTCAAGGCAAAGAAAACAGCTTGTGCTCACCTACAGTTGTCTGCATGTTGTGTGGCTTCAAGCCTGCAGCAGCAGCAAAGGCACTTAAATAAACCTTTCTAGTTTTAGGTCCCTTCTTAAGGATGCTGATGTAAGTACCACTGCATGGGAGGTGACCTTTTCAGCACTGGGAGATTCCTCAGGAGACTGACTGCAGTGGTTCTTGCCGACAGGTCCATTTTTCATTCACATATGCACTAGCATTGTATCACATAACATGCAGATCTCATACATCACTGGCTTAAATAATTTTTATCTTTTTGACCATTCCGCATTAGTACAGAGTGTATACCCTCTGAAGTCCCCATAAGGCTGGAAGAAAATTTTAGCCAGATGGCAAACTCCATGGGTAGCAGACAAGCAGCTACAGTGCAAAGGAGGTTTCTGGAAGGCTGCCAGCAAAATAACACTGAGGCTTCTTCCTGTGCATGTGCTTAGATTTGCTTCCCACAAGGCAGTACAAGCAGTGGTGGAGTGGGCTGGATTAAGAATGAGCAACAGTGAGTCACTAATCATTGTCAATTCACTGATAATCACCAGAGCACCACTCCACAATGACAACCTGGCACAGCCATTGATGTCTTGCTGTTGATGAGGGGATCCTTCACAGGACCGCAGGCAGCTTTACTGCAGAAAACAGGTAGTTGCTAGTAAGATTTAAAAAAAAAATATAAATAAAAGACCGACACTTTTCCTAGCCAAATACAATTAAATTATAATGAGTTCACTTTGTGTGCCATCTCATTCCTAAAGGAAGGAACAGTCTGTAATGTGACACATGCTGTATCCTACTTAACAGCTCAAGATTTCTGGTTAGACAGTCTTCCCTTCTGATTTTCTTTTTTTTTTTTTGGTTGTTTACTTTGGGTTTACAGTAAGTGCATGATGAACATACCCTAATTATGTACTTTTTAACTGCCCCACAAAAAGATAACCACTCTTTTCAAAGCAGTTTCCTAGGATCCTAGCCCTTATCTACTCTGAATTTAGCATAAACTCTAGTCTCTCTGATGTCATCTACTAAACAGTGTCAGGCTGGGTCACTGCTTTAGTGAGAAACTTCCAAGAAAAATCTAAGAGCTGCAGTGACTCATTCTCTTCCCTCTGACTCAGTACTAAATTGCTCTCCCAAGATGCTCTCCTGGAGGTGTTATCTTTCAGATGAGATATAAAACTCAGGTTCTGGCCACATACAGCAATTTTTTAAGCAGGGGGAGGAGATGTATGATGCTTTTTGCTATATACCCCCTGATCCCAAATGGACACCTACTCAGTGGCTGGGGCAGATAAGACACTGTCACTCCCACCTCAGATGTTTGTTCCAACCCTCATTGGAAGGTTAGAGGATAGAGGGATAACACAATTGCTCCTTAATCTACTTCATCCAGAACCAGTTTTAAAAAAATAGATATTAGCTACCCCAGCTGAATTTGGCTGAGTCAGATGGGGAGAGCACTCACAGTTACTCCCACCAAGGGAGCTGAGGGCAGGATGAGTCCCCAGTGCTCCTGAGCACTGATAACGGTGCAGAACCATGATGTGAGAAAGATGTGGAGAGGAATGTCGCTCTGGACTCTCCTGGCTGCATCTCAGAGGAGAGTTTCTACATATTTTTATTTGTTTGTGATAGTATGTCACACCGTGCGTGTCATTTCTTTCCACAGACACTGTGAATGAGGAGTTGCCTGATCAGCTAGATCATAATAACTAAATGAATCTCATTTTTGCCTTCTCAGCCCATCTGCCTTTCTTCCTTACCATTCCTAATTTGCTTTTCACCTTTTCATCTACTAAACGCTCATAAAGTGTTCTGCTACAAGCCTAAGGCTCCTGGCCCAAACCTAATGAGCTGGATCACAGAACCTAATGAAATGGAGTTCAGTGAAGCTTCCATTTCATGTTCCTGGATATTTTCCTTAAAAAAAACAATCAACCTTTCCTCCTCCACTATCCCAGAGAAACTCAGTAAACCTCCAGCCCTCAGACTTATGGAAAAAGAACCAACTCATGGTCATTTTAGAAGTCAATTGATACCTTTAATTTTAATTGGCTGCTAAGAGGCCCAAAAAGACCACCCTGAAAATGGAATGAGCTACCCAAGCCATGACAATAGGTGGTGATGATAACATTGACTTTTCAACCTTTGTTAGCTAATCATTGCATCACTGCATGTGGGAAGAAAAAAAATGAACAGGTATGCACAATCTCTAGCACCTTTCAGAACTTGTTCTGCTTGGGCAAACGTTACCATTCCCTTACCCCTTTAAAATCTTACCCAGAGCAGCAACGCAAGGAGAAAGCCTGGTTCATAGGGGCTACAGCACTCTAGAGAAGAGAACAATACTCATGAGTCCCCTTCCTGATCAGTACCTCAGGGATCCATCTCTGCCCCACTGAGAAGAATCCAGAACATCTATTTGCCTTGCTGTGTGTGACTCCTCAAGCAGACAGAAAACAGACAGTGAGCTGTTTGGCAGGGTAACCTTGCCATTTGCACCTCTCCCAGTTCAAACTTAGCACCTATGGATGCTGCATTCCTGCAGTGAGTAATGAGGACTGTGTACTGTACATGATGATTCATTTCTTAAGTCTGTCTGCAGCTTTGAAATCTTCCGTTATCTATGTGATATGCGTTCAACAGATTAGCTAAATGATCTAAACATTATGTAATTAATCAGCAGAGTGTAGGATACCCCATCTGACATGTAGTTGGAAGCATTTAGGTGCTTGTACTTTATGGTCTTTTACAGGCAACCCAAAGCAAATATTCACTAGGAGAATAAAATAGCTTGCCTAATTGAAACAGCTCTAATAAAACTCTGCATGTATCATATGGCATCAGTCTGATGTCAAACACAAGGCTCATATGATCTAATGGTATGCCACAGAACACTATAGGTATAAAATAATTAACTGTATCCAATACAAAGTAATAGGAATATGTTCAGATAAATGCAACTATACTGTGTGGGTAGGCAGAGCCCTTTTCCAGCTCTGCATTAAAGCAAGCTACTAGCAGCTTCACTAGTCTCCAAGGAGCCTGGGGAAAAAGTGTTTCTCTCATCTGTCTCCAGTTTTTCCAAGTACAATTTTATGAATAATGGCCTTTTAAGTTTGGTGGAAAAGATTGGTTCAGAAATCAAATATGGTGTTTTCATTTATGTTTGGGAAATCTATTTTCTTTAAAAAAAACAACTTTAAATTAATTGTTAAACAAAAAACCTTTTAAGACTAGAAAAGTGGTATATATAATTCTTTATATATTGAAACAAATATTTTGAGCCTTTCTTTCTCCTCTGAGACTACTCTGTGATCTTGACCCAGCATTTAATTCCCACCAAAATTACTGTAGTGGTTTTGTGTCACAGACACACAAAATAACTCCTCTCCTGCATTGTGTGGCCTACCACTACCTCAAAAATAAGAGGATGTAATCCTTAATGTTCATAATTATATGAAGTTCAGACATCTTGAAGAGAGGGAACCATGAAGGATTTAGTCTTCACAAAGAGCAAATGGCAGTCAGGAATTAATGGTTCCCATAACCCCCGAGACATGTCCCACCTCCTGAGATTAGTTGTTTAAATGACAGGAAGGCCTGTAAATAGAATTAAGTTTCTGAAAGGAAGCAAATTCCTTCATAATATTTCACCCCCTTTGCTACTAAGGGAGGCAGATGCCTTCCTGCACTATCTTGTACCAAATATCACTTACCACAGTCTTTCAAATAAATGGCAAATAAAAATTGCAGCTGGACAGATGAACAAGGAAAGACAACTTATCCCTGAGAACACCTGGTCTGGAAGCATACCTCTTTTTCTTCTCAGGCCAAAGCTAGATCATGTCAGAGACACCAGAAGCAACCAGCAGAGGTGTCAAAAGGCCACAGGCTCAGAGCATCATTTCCCTGTGCCAGGGGGCTGGAGACCAGGCTGCCTGTGGCAGCCAAAAAGAGGTGTTAGAGCATGTGGTGTGGCAATAATAGCTGAAAAGAGTGAGATGGTGGGACCATTAAGCCAAGTCTTCTAGATTTTTCCATCCCTGCCTTGCTCCTTTTTGTGCTGCAGACCTTGGTCTGACTACCCTTCCCATTCACAACAATTTTCAATTTTGCCTCAAACTCAGAAGCCACGACCCAGCTCTGGTCCAAGCCTGGGATGCACAGGATGAGCAATGGGTGCACATTGAGCGAAGCCTTTCAGAAGATGCATGTTCTTCACTCCTTACAGATTCAACACCAAGAAAAGGACTTAGCTGACCAAATGCGAATATCCATACCATAAACATCCCTATCTGAGCTTGTAGTCTAGGTGGCCTTTAGAGTCAAAAGGGTGAAACAGGCACTTAAAGGGTGTAATGAATCTCATGTGAAAGGAAATGGCTAAAACAGGGCAGTTCTTTCCATTGACTACAAAGAGAGTAGCATGACTTGCTCAAAGGAGATATCTACAGTGTAGATGTTTAGGGGTGAGATGTCTCATATCTCCACCTAATAAACAAAAAATAGCAGAGTTGCATTTATTTCAGTTGTGAAAATCATCCACACTTACATTCCCTTTCTGTGTGACAACATGAGCATTTCTAAATGTTTTTCTTAACAATACCACCCAAAGATTTCTACAAACAATTTGCAGTCAGGAGAATTGCACTGCAACTGCTGGCCTAAACAAGAAACTGCTGCCAAGCAATCAAAATCTTCTCCAGCATCTCAGCACCCATATAAAACCCCAATAAAAGTTGATATTACTGTATGGAAGTAGTGTCTTATGTGAAGACAGAAAAGTGAATGCTAACAAGAAATAAACAAAAAACAGAAAAATGAACTGCTTGTCTCCAGAAAGTTATTTTGTAAGTTTGCAGTATTATGGTTTTTTTTAACTATTCCTTAATGTGATATGTTATTTGAAACATTAATCAAACTGCTTGGTATGTTTCTATTATAATTTGTATCATCAGTCCTGCAAGGGCACAACTTGCCACATTAGAATAATTCTTTTTGTTCAGTTTCATAATAATATTTTAGCTGTTGTTAAACAAGTACATTTTGTAAGGAAAAAAGTGGCTGGTAGACTGCAGAAGGCAATAAAATGGCAGGATTGTGCTGACGTTATTCATAATGAGTATTCTGGTCTGTCTTTGCTTTGTTTGTATTGGTAGGAGCTAGGAAAGACAATCTCTCATTAAGAACAGGCACATTTTTATGATACTTCACCAAATTGAAATGCCTTTCTTATTATGGTAATGCCTGAGGACAAACCAAGATTGGGTCTCCATAAGTATAGCACTTAACTAAAAACAGCGCTCAGATTTTACAGGCCAAGTAGTACAAAGGAGAGGAAAAGTGTGCAGTGTGTAAGCAGGCATAGCAGCAATAGCAAACATCAGGTGTTTTTTCCTTCTTTTTTTTAATTGTGGTAATGATAAAAAAAGAAAATATGTTCAAGAACTGAAGGAAAGCAACCAAGGAGATACGGTAGGTCAAAAACAGAAAAGTGAGGTAAGGACCGCAAAGGGAAGTTTGGATCATACCATCTTTCAGCACAGGGCACAGCAGTACTAGATCTTAGCAAGTCTTCAGATTCCTCCTTCCATTGCTCCTAGAGCATGTTGTTGGTATCTACAGTCTTCTGCCTTCGCATTTCCAGAGACTTTCGTGGGAGGGGGACATTGGGAAGGCACTCCCTGTGACCCTAATGTCCCTGATGTTGAAGTGAGAGATGGACTTGAACTGGGTGACACTTTAACCCTTCCACATCTAATGGAGTGGTTGCTGCTTTAATTGCTTCTGAGCAACTCCAGCAGGTTAAACATACGTATTTAACCAGGTGCCTGTTGACAGGTTTGAGTACTTTAGCAAGCATAAATTAGCATAGCCTTACTGACATTAACAAGATGGGACTGATTTACAGTCACTAAGGAGTCTCAGCTTTGTACCCAGGTAGCCAGCAACACTCCTAAACTTTTCCATAGAAAATTAAAGCTTCTCTGCAGGAGCTCCTTCGGACAGCATTTGACAGGAAATAATTCCTTTGAATGTTAACAGGCCTAGTTTGCATTCAGAGCTGCAGGAAGGAGTGATTAAGCACATAGATGTATATAATTTTTTCTATCCTTGATGTTTTATTGGCTCACTTCATATGAAAGATGTAGGTGATGGGGCTGCAATGTCCTCATTGTTGTGCTCGTTTGTTTTAATGAGATTTTGACTTTGTGAGCATATGGCTGTTTTTTCCCAATTTTTGCAAGCATTCTAAAAACAATAGCAATTTCTCTCCCTGCACCTGCCCTTTCATGCTCCTTTTAGCACAGAGAAGAGCTGCAGCATGTCTCCACCTGTATGCTTATTCCAGCAGATGAAGTGTAATAACAGGCCAATTGCACAGCAACATTACTGTTGCCAGAATAAGTGCAATGCTTTCAGAAACATTGGATGGTGAGCCTCCAAGAGCAACTAGCCACCTATAGGTACAGTATGAGTGGAGCCTGTACAAGTATGCCCATGCAAACCTGCAAAAGCTGCCCAACATGGACCGTGCAGCAATGTCTTTGGAAGGAAGTGAACGCTATCAGACAAAGATTCCCTTCTTTGTTTTTACACAGGCATGAAGGTGTCTTAATACTGCATTAGGATAAAAACAAAGGAAGAATAAGACTTTCTGGGTTTAGGGATTAGGCTATTAATTTATGGATTGCACTGACATTGATAGACTGCGTGTGCCAGTAAATAATGATCTTTGTTCTTCTGCAGTAGAAAAAAAAATCAGAGCAGTCCCATACAGATATATTACATAAACAAATGTTAACTTACTAAAAAAAGACACTTCATCCATTACTGTTGGTACTATGCACAAAAAAGCAATGTGTACACACATTAAAGATTAAAGCCTTAAACACTCAAGGAGTCAGAAGGTGGAACAATGACCCCCGAGAGTGGATAGTGGAGGAGAGAGAGAAGCTAAGGGAGCACACAGTATATGTTTTCCTATACACCCTGGGATTCTGTGTGCCAGTCAGTAGTTTGCAAGTCCCAGAGATGAGCTAAGGCCTGGTAGTGTTAGAATCTGTGTCATTGCTATTTATTTGACAGTCACAGCAGTTTCCTATCTCTCTGCAAATTAGCGTTTAGCATCTGAAAAACTCTTGACCACTGAGCCTGGGTGTCTGTGAACCTGAAGAGACAAGCAGGATTGTCATTTACAGAGTCTGGTTCATCTTTATTCATGGAAGTCGTATGGAAAAGAGAGGTTAGCATTAAGGTTATGGTGGCCACTGAGTACTACTGAGCCCACCTTGCACCTCTGCACTGCCAGTCATCAGCCTAGCCCTTAGTCATTTGGCAGTTTTATCACAACAACATGAGTTCCTCTCACTTTGGAGTGCATTCCACTTATCTAAGGGTGCTCAGTGCTATGGATTCACGTGTGGGTCTCAGTCCCACATTGCTCCAGCTTTATCTCTGGTACTTGCAGGCACATTCCATATGTGGTCAGAGCAGTCCAGCAACTGAAGCACCAAATTCACTGTTTCACACATACCTCAAGCACATCGCTGCTTAGAGGTCTTGGCAGCCAGCCTGCTCCTTCCATGTCACTCACACTTCACATAGCTGCCTGTGCTGCTGACACTTGCCATCCAGAAGTTGTGTCATCTCACTTGTGTGAGCTTGGCCAGTCACTGCCGAGTCTTAGCCAAGAGTACTGCTTGAGAAAAAGCATTTGTGTTAATAGGAAATTTATGCAGGAAGAAGTGAAATTCCTCTGCCAGGCCTTCATCATTAAACAGATTCTACAAACATGCTATTTCATGGCCTGTAATGAAATAGATGCATAAGCATTTTGTTTTGTGGTCAGTAGCCTACAGCAATGTTGGAAAGCTCAATCAGTTCACTGAATGGGTTTGTAAAATACTCACCTATTGATATACTCATCAAAAAAAGAGTTTCCTTTCAAGACATGTCCCTTTACCCTTGTCACTTTTTCAGTCATGCTTGCTGCAGCACAAACTAGTAGGCTGCAACAAGGCTTTACCGGTGGTCAGATTCTACTGTCTGTGCTGTATCGCCTTCCTCCAGAGGTCAGACCACACTCCTCCTCCATCTGACCACCTCTCCCACCATCCTCAGGGCTGTTTAACCACTTAGCAGGAACAGCTAGCTACAGCTGCACATCATCCATGTCAATCAACCCACTGCCTCTGAGGCAAGGCCACAGCTGCATGTTATCAATGCCAATCAACACACTATCTTCATTCCTCTACAATTCCCTCTTTTTGTTTTTTAACCAAAAAAGCTGTGTCTATCATCTATTGTAGGGCCCTTGGCAGGGTATGTGGAAAGGCTGTTCAGTTTGAGTTAAGGCAGCACAAAGCTACGTCTGGTTCAGCCTCTGCATCAGGGTCACCCAGATATTCTGACTCCCCTCTCAAGGGGTCTGTGGAACAGCTGATACCTGATGTCCTCTCATCAATTCTAGAATCTAAAACAGGCTTAACACACCTAGCTGGAAGCCACCACAGCCCTGCATCTGTGGAGATACAAGCATACCCTCATCCCCAAGTAATTAAAATCCCACGGGCCTGTCCATTTTCCCATTTGTAGATCTCGCATTAAAACCTTTGCTTAGATAGGAGGATCTCCTCCCTGCAAAGACAAGAAACATGAGATAATCACAGGACATTCTTTCCCAGCCGGCACAGTCAAATAATTCAATGTATACACAGTTTTCCATAGACGAGCATGCGGAGTCTCAGAACCCATTCCCCCTTTTTGTTTTTCAAGAGGTAGGTAGCTTTAAAGTATGATGAACATGTTCCACAATGGCTTGGCCAGTTGGGGAACGCAGAATACCAGTAATATGTTCCACTCTCCAAGAGGCAAGAAACTTGGTCATGCGTGCGGATGAATATGCTGGTCCATTGTTTGTCTTGAGATGCTTTGGAACTCCCAGAGCAGCCCAAGCCTGTCAAAGATATAACATGGCATCCAGAGCCTTCTCCCCAGTATGGGCCGATGCCCGTATAAATTTTGAGAAGGTATCAATGGAGACATGAACACACTGTAAACAACTGAAAGAAGGCACATGTATGACATCAGTTTGCCACAGATCCAAGGACTGATATCCGTGTGGATTGACCCCTTGTGGAAACATTAGTCCAGGACTCAATCTCTGACACTCTGGACAAGTGGTGATGATGGATTTTGCATCCACAAAAGATATTTTAAATTGACAGACCAGTGCCCTAGCCTGCTGATGAAAAAATTGAGACATGAGGGCCTGTCATATCAGATCTAGCACTGGAGAAGTCCAAGCAGAAGCTGCAAGACCATCAGCATGGGCATTTCCTTCACAGATGAATCCTGGCAAGCCAGAGTGACCACAGACATGCAAGATGTATTATCTATGTGTACATTGACTCACTATTACCCATAATGTTTCTAATAAAAAAATAGTTCTGAATTTACCTTCTTAAGCAGTGCACGGTCAATGTGTTGCGCAACAGAAGCAGAGTCTAACAATGTTTAGAGCACATCAAGAAAATGTTTTGAAGGCAACAATGACAGCACTAAGTTCAACCAATTGAGGTGATCCCTGTGTCAAGTGTATCAATTCTTGCCATTGCTTCCCATCATACCAAGTGACCACTGCCTTTCCCGATTTCCCAGAACTATCTGTAAAGACTGCAGGGCCTTGCACTGGACTATCTGCTACCAGCAGCTTTTAAAGTATTTGTATGTCTGAATAAGTTTGTAATAATTCATGACTGGGAAGATGGTAGGATATTTGTCCCTTGAATCCTTCCAGAGTCAACTGAAATAGTAAACCATTTGCCAAACACCAGCTTACATAATCACACTCAATGGGAATTATCAAGTAATTGGGATCTTGGCCCATGAGCTGAATGCACCGTGTAGGTCCTTTGGTGATGATTTTTGATACTAGTTCAGTCTGCGGGCTTACTGTCTTCCGTGGTTGTACAGATAAAAATAACCACTTCAAGACATGTAGCAGATCTTGCCAGCACTCATCCGATTGGCCCAGTAATCCCATGGGATGATAGTTAGCAATGACAATATATAAACTTAACAGAGTTTCTAAGTCTACATGGTGTACCCTTTTTTGTTGCAGGCCATTGGTCACCCTCTCTAGGGCTAAGCTGGCTTCCTTAGTGATAGGGGAGACATTAAATCAGTGTCATCATTCAATAGATCAAAGAGTGGTTTCAATTGTTCTGTTGTAAGGCCCAAGTATGGCCTTACCCAATTTACAGTCCCTAATAATTTTTGCAAATCATTTAGGGTTTGACATTTATTCGGAACTGGATAGACTGTGGCCCAAGTGTTTGATCTAGCACCTTAACTCCCAAGTGTTTCCACGGGGCTTGTTGCTGAATCTGTTCTGGTGCTATACATAGCCCCAGGGTGGCCAACAACTGCTGCAAAACTGGATACACTTGCTGAAGTTCAGCCTTATTTGCAGCTGATACAAGAATATCATCCTATAGTGATAACAATATACTTGTTGAAATTGTTCCCATACAGGTGACAATGCCTTTGCTACATACCATTGACATATAGTAGGACTGGTTTTCATACCCTGCGGCAACACCATCCATTGGTATCGCTTACAAGGAGTCATATTGTTTCTGCTAGGTATTAAAAAAGCAAATTTACATTTATCAGCTTCATGTAAAGGAATACTAAAAAAACCAATCTTTTAAATCAATTACCAAAGTGTCCCAGTTTTGCAGCATCGTCACTGGGGAAGGCACGCCCCATTGCAGGGCTCCCATTCCCTCCATTACATCATTTACTTTCCTTAAATCTTGTAACAAATGCCATTTGCCTGATTTCTTTTTTATCAGAAACACAGGGGTATTCCAAGGGCTATGGGAAGGTTCTAGGTGTCCTTGTGCTAATTGTTCTTCGACCAATTGTTGGATGGCTACACATTTTTCCTTAGGAAAGGGCCGCTGTTCCACCCAAAAAGGGGTATCTGTCTTCCAAGTCAAAGGCAGACTAGGTCTTTGTACACCCTCCATCACAGCAGCCCCTATTAAAAATCCTTCTGGGTACCAATAACAACTCCCCATTGTCCCAAAATGTCCCATCCTCACAAATTCATAGGGACATCAAGCACATAAGGACGGATTGTTGCTGTCTGGCCCTCATGGTTTTGAGCTTGCGCCACATACTGACTTTGGACACTGTGTCACACCACCCACCCCCGCTAATATGGAACCTGCTGAACAGACAGGCTAAGAGTGAGGCCAGATGTGCGCAGATATAATAGTTACATCTGCTCCCCTGTCAATCATTCCAGTCACCTTATTGCAGAAGGAGTCCCTTTGGCAAAGGTGATTTTACAGGTTAGAGTTGGTCAAGCATTTTGTACACTCCGAGTCCAGAAAATCTGTGGTGTTCCTGTTGAAGTATTTGGTAATACTTCTTTGCCCAGGACTTTGTCATGGGCATAATTAACTTGTGCCCAGAAAGGAATTAATTGTGCAATCCAGCTAC
Source organism: Falco peregrinus (assembly GCF_023634155.1). Classification (NCBI taxonomy): domain Eukaryota; kingdom Metazoa; phylum Chordata; class Aves; order Falconiformes; family Falconidae; genus Falco; species Falco peregrinus. The sequence continues at coordinate 50,516,550 of NC_073726.1, forward strand.
CTTCAGGAATTGACACAAGGGGGTGGGGGGTCCACACCATTGCTTGAATCTGACCCATATAATCAGCATCAATGACTCCTGGTAAGACAAACCAACCTTGTAATGTTACACTAGAATATCCAAGCAACGGTGCACTCATTTTATTGCTGATGGGTCCCACAGCATTCAGTGGGAGCTTATGTACTTTACCATCCTCTATTGTGATGGCAGCTGCTGTGGTAACATCCAGTCCGGTGCTCCCTGAAGTTCAGGCTGCAAGTTGGCTGCATAAGCCTGGAATTGTGGAGGATTCATTTGTATCATCACGCTGTTCCTCCCCCTGTTTACCTGCTTCCTGTTGCCACCTACAAGTAACTGTCCTTGAGTGTTAAATTTAGATCTACAGTATTTTGCAAAATGCCCTGGTTTGTTACATCAACAGCATACCAAACCAGGGCCACCAGCCCTTCCCAGCCTCGATCTCTTTTGGACAGTCCTTCTTTAGGTGACCTTCTGGCCCACTTGTGTAACAACAGCAGATGACCCTGACTGCATCAGCAAAGGTCTTTGCCAGACGCTCCATTTGGAAGGCAGCGGTTCCTACCTTCCCTCATACATCCATTAATTCTATTAAAGTGGGATTACGATTCACCATGCCTGCAATCACCTTTCTACAATCCTCATTCGCATTGTCCTTAGCTAATTGAAGTAACAATGCTTCCTCAGCTGCCCCATTCTGTATTTGCTTGTCCAAGGAGTCTCTCAACCTATCCAGAAATGACACAGATCCCTCATTTGGACCTTGTTTTATTGTGATCCATGACTGTTGTGGAGTGCCATGATCTGGGACTTGCAATAAAGCTTGGAGAGCTTTACCCTGCTGCAGAACTGAAGGATGTAAGCAAGCTTGTAACTGAGGAGAGTTAACTGGACCCTCCCCCGTCAGTTGTGGAATCCCTGACCCAAAACGTGCATCATCCTGGGGGTATTCTAAATTCATCAATGATTGCTCATTTGCCAAGCACCTCCAATTTGACTCAAACATTAACATTTGCATAGGGGTCAATATAATTTGCGCAGTTGAATGCCAATCATCAGCAGTAAGCTCTGCTACGTAACAATGATTGAGCATAGGGTGAGCCTATTCCATAATGTGTACAGGTTAAGATTAACTCTTTCATCACTCCCCAGCTGAAAGGTTCCCACTCGGGGGGGGGGGGGGGGGGGGAACATTACCGCCCATTCGAAGCACTGGGCAGGCTAACACCCTGCCCTCCATGGCAGTTGCAGCATTGATATCCCCTTCCACAAGTGCTTGCTCCCAAATCTTTTGCCAGAATTTGGCAGGATCTGATCCTGATGCTGTAATTTGGACTGGTTGTTGAACATGACCTGAGGTCTCCTCTGATAAACCTATCACAGATGGCTCGGGATTACAGACAGGCAACGGGACAATGACCAGATCTCCCTGCTGCCCCGAAGGGAACCAACTCTGCCCACTTGACCCGGTGCCACTCTGCTCCTCCTGCCAGCTTTGACTGCATGAATCAGGCGATGGCAGAGAATCTGAATGCGCCAAAGGTATCTTATTGGACATCATCTGTGCAACTGGGAATGTGGCTATTTCAACTGCAGCCTTTGTCTCCCTGTCTGTTTCTGATTGTTCTAGTAAATCTAAGACCAATCTCCATGTTGTCAATGATGTTGTAGCAATTTTGTCCCCTCTGGTGGCAGCCCCCAAATGTAACAATCCAGCACTTAGCCATATCTGAATGCTGGAGACATTTCTTACTGTAACAGGCAAATTATTCCTTTTACACCACCCTAGCAGAGATCCTATTGCCATCTCATCATACTTTATGCCTTTATTTTTAAACATGTCTATTAGCATTGTTAATATAGGATTTATTTCTGTGGCCACATCTGATTGTTCTAGCAAATCTATGATCAGTCTACATGTTGTTAACGAAGCTGTGGCAATTTTGTCTCCCCTCAAGGCAGCCTTCAAAAAGTACCTTTCCAACACTTCACCATGTCTGAACACTGAAAACCTTTTTCACTGTAACTGGCAAATCATAGTTTTTACACCACACTAGCAGAATTCTTATTGTCATTTTATCATACTTTACACCTCTTTTTTCAGATATATCCATAAGCATTGCAAATATAGAATTTGTCTCCCTGTCCACATTTAATTGTTCTAGTAAGTCTAAGACTAATCTCCATGTTGTTAGCAATGTTGCAATTTTATTGCTCCTCAAGGCAGCCTCAAAAAGAAATTTTCCAGCATTTTGCCATGTCTGAACACTGGAGACATTTTTTAGTGTAACTAGCACATCATTTACTTTGCACCATCCTAGCAAAGTTCTTATTGCCTTCTTGTTATACTTTACACTTCTTTTTTCAAATATATCTATAAGCATTGTTAATGCAGAATTTTCTTCTGCACCCATATTAATTAGCCCCCATCTATGCTGGGTACCAGAAGCTGCAATTTGAGTTAAGATGGACAACAAATATTGCAATACACCTATATCAATTAGTTGCAAAGGCTCACCTCTCACAGTGTGTTATGGGTCACGGGTTCTCCCGCTTGTCTCAGTTATGTTGGGTGCCAGTTGTAGTCAGAGTCAAACTCAGTCAGCCCCACACGGGGCACCAATTGCTGCAGCACAAACAAACTAATAGGCTACAACAACACTTAAATAGCAAGGCAGTCAGATTCTACTGTCTGTGCTGTATCTCCTTCCTCCAGAGCTCAGACCACACCCCTCCTCCTCCATCCAACTCCCTCTCCCGCCATCCTCGGGGCTATTTAACTACTTAGCAGGAATGAGCTACAGCTGCACATTGTCCATGTCAATCAACCCACTGCCGCTGAGGCAAGGCCACAGATGCATGTTATCAATGCCAATCAACACACTGCCTTTGTTCCTCTACAATGCTGAGCATTATATATATATATATATATATATAAAAATTTTGTGCTTCCTACATTTAGAATAAATCATTCATGTATGCTTGCATTTCATAAAGGACATTTTTGCATATGTTAGGACACTTCTGCAGTTCAGACTCCTGAACCATATAGATTTTATTACCAGGGAGCTGCAATTGGTCAGTCAGTACTCACTCAACTCCATCTACTATGCAATGTGGGTTTTGTGTTTTCTTGCTTCGGTCATTGCATTATTTGAAATTTTTGGAGCCCACATTAGTCAAACAAAGCTATGTACTCACAGAGTTTGAAATTAGAGGGGGACTTGTATTTAAGACTGCCATTACATTTATCTGATTGGGATAAACAATGGAAACTTCTTATCTCTATATATCAATGTTCTCGAAGTACAGTAGACTGATAACATTATACAGCCACAGCAAACTGGCAAGTAGCAACAGAGGATAAGCCTGACAGTTTATATCGGCACACAATATTTTGCTTCATCAGAGGATTCTTGACTACACAGTCCTGAGTGATATATGTTGGAGAATCATTTTGTCCACCTGCTCGTCACTTTTTTTAAAGATGTTCACTAAGGAGAAAATAGCTTTCAGTGACCCGAAACATTATAAGGAGAGTTCTCAGCTATCACTTTGCTAAGTGCAAAGGGAAAATACTTATCTCCCAGGCTATCAAGGTGCAGTGTGATTACAGTTCAGACAATTCCATGACATTATCAACAATGATGCCTCTTTATGTAGTAGGCCTAAGTCTTTCCCATGTGAAGTAATCTACCCCAGTGAAGTGTCAAACTGTGATATTCCCTGCCTTCCACATCAACCTAGCCTGGCAGAGTGGTGGGGTTCTCTGTACTCCGGATGAGAACCTGGAAAGCAGTTTCCCATTACCTCTTTCACTACAGAAAAATTCTACCACCACATGACTAGACCTTGACCATTTGCTAGTAGTATAAGTGCTTGAAGCCAGTATAGGATACAGGCTAAAATTTCAAAGAGGTGCTAGACTATAATAAAATGTATAAAAACTGCTTTACTGCCAGCTTTCAGTGTCCCGGGTTGTCATTTAGTCCCAGTAAGGACCAGGAAATACCTTATTGCTAAAGCCAAGTTTGATTTGTGCATCCATTTTACAGCAGTGCTGATCAGTTTTTGGAACAAGCTGCACGGCATCACAAACCTGCAAAGCCAGTAAAAATCACTCAGCTCATGCACGAAGAAAAACATGGTTTAGACAGGAACTTAGTCTGGATAAAGTCTAGGTGAGTTTGTAACCCTCCATATCCAGCATCTTCCTTAATGCTTGGCTTATCTTTTGACTTGATTACAAATGGATCCATTATTTACAGTTTTTAGCTCCCAGGCTGACTGTCAGGAATTACAGTTCTGGTCTGCAGACACTGAGGCAAAAGGTGTATTAATCATCTTGGCTTTTGAAGTGTGTGCTTTATCAGAACCATAGTTTGATTAACTGATTTCAGTATTTTCATCACATGCAGCTCATGAAAATAAGGTTCTCAAGATTTCACTTCATGTGTCTCAGCAGGCTGCTAGTGGCCCCAAATCCAAGCCTATTTTGCATATTGGAGTAGACTGAAGATACCTTTCATTCCATTAAAATGATAGATGTGTTACTAAATACAGCAGATGGTCTTGAAAATTTCAGACATCCACCCTCAACTACAACTCTCATGAATGCTATGCGTAGCAACAGGTACCAAGAGCCTTGATGCAGCATCGGTCTCACCTTGGAAGAACTGAAAAGGGTAAGTCAGTTTGTAGACCTTCATGGGAAGCCTTTAGACTATCCCTCATAAAAGCGTAACAATTAACACTACTTAATCTTCAGATGGTACAATTAAATTCTTCCAAACACTCAATGCAGGTTAAATAACTCCTTCTTTTACATGTATTTTAGCTTTTTTTACAGGACAAGACCTCAAAAGGTAACAAATCCCTAGTCACCCTGGATCGGCAGAGATGCTGAAATCCTGGGATGTCATCCAGTAACTGTAACATTAAAGATATTGCATTCCATATCTATAGAAAAAGATAATCACACAGATCTCTCTTGTAAAATGCTTTGAGGACAACTTTGTATAAGTATCAAGTATTATGTTTTTAGTAATAGACGATTTGTATAACAGATAACTGTGTTAAACAAAATAAACTATTCTTTTCAGAATTACTGAAATACTTGACAAATCACATTTTATTAATATAAGAAATCCATAATTTGACTGCAAAAATAATTGCCTTAGTGATATCAGCTATCTCAAAAAGCACAAGGCTATTTAAATCATCTAATCATCTTGTCATACTTTTCAAACTGAAGCATTAGTAGCTTTATCAAGGGTTCGAATGCAGCTGAGACCTTCAGCCTTGATTTAATCTGACTCCCTGCTGACACTGAAAGGAAATACGTAAATCTTATTAGGCTTACAGTGATTTCCTTCAATCATGAATTTAATAAAGCTGGTTGGTTTCTTTTAGTGTGCCAAAATCTGTAAAGTTCCAAAAGCTAAATAGCTTTCTATTAAGTAAACAGAAAGTCAGTATGAAGGAGCATTAAAGTACATTATGCAACACCAAGACTGGAACTGGAGGGATCATTTGCAAAACCCTGAGCCTGTTGTGAAGTTCACTTTTTTGAAGGGAAATACTTGCACCTTGACAATAAAGTCCTGTTGTCATAACTGGAAAAACATGAATTTTTTATTAATGTTGCAAAGTTAAAGCATACATGTTAGTCCAACCTATACAATTGTGTGTGCGCCATCAGGAGAACAGGCACACAGGTGTTACATAGTCACCTTTGGTGCAGGAAATAGCAGAAGAAACTGTGCATTCAGTGATCCTGAATCACTCCAGTATATTGTGGGGTGGGTTTTCCCTTAGCTCTTGGCCCCTACTGTCCATGTCTGCAAAACTAGAAGGCCTTTTAGAGATGCAAAAAGATGCTGGCTCCATTGGAGCTGAAATTTCCTATGGAAAACCAGAGCCAACCTTCCTACAAGCACAGCAGTGAGGAGACAGAGAAATTGTATTTAGTATATTTTCCCCTTTAACCTCAGCAGAGAGTTGCTATGCATGTATCTGTGACCACCACACCAGGTGACAAAAGAAACTGATACCTTTCTACTGTTCGATCTGCTACTCTCGAAAGTTCTTCATTGGCACTTTTAACTGGAACAGCACAGGATAATGTTAACCTAAAAATCCTTATAATTAATTATGAGAGGGCTGATTTAATCCTTACATACAACTTCGTAAGTCCCATTGAAATTGGACAAAGTGGTATATGTGTGTCCCAGAGGAGAGCTGGATCCTTAGTTAAATACTGCTTTTATTTTCCAGAAAAGCAGATCTACAGACAGCCACAGGGAACAAAATCTTCAAAATTCATGACTGCAGAAAAAATGCCCTAATCTGATAGATTTGCTATTAAAACTTCTGACCTATTTGAATGGATGCTTTAGCTGAAGTTTTATCAAATCTGATGTAACATGCCTTATGCAGTTTTCCTCATCATGATTTGTTGGAGCCACTGTGTATCTAAGTGGGTGAATCCTATGACGTCTAGTCATACGAGAAGATTGCTTCCATATCCTGGGCTGCATAAAAAGGAGCATGGCCAGCAGGTCAAGGGAGGTCATTTTCCTCCTCTACTCTGGTGAGACCTCACTGGGAATACCATGTCGAGCTCCGGGGTCCTCAGTACAGAAAGGGCATGGACCTGTTAGAGTGGGTCCAGAGGAGGGACACAGAAATGATCAGAGGGATGAAACACCCCTCCTGTGAGGAAAGGCTGATAAGACTTGGGGTTGTTCAGCCTGGAGAAAAGAAGGCTCCAGGGAGACCTTATCGCAGCTTTTCAGTACTTAAAGGGGGTTAAGAAAGATTGGGACAGACTTTTTAGTAGGGCCTGTAGCAATAGATCAATGGGCAATGGTTCTAAATAAAAGAGGGTAGATTCAGACTATATATAAGGAAGAAATTTTTTACAATTAGGGTGGTGGAACAGTGGAACAGGTTGCCCAGAGAGGTGTAGATGCCCCATCCCTGGAAACATTCAAGGTCAGGTTGGACACACCTCTGAGCAGCCTGATCTAGTTGAAAATGTCCCTGCTTATTGCAGGACCATTGGACTAGATGACTTATAAAGGTTCCCTCCAACCCAAACTATTCTATGATTCTATGACATGGAAACCATGCATTGCTTGCACTGCCATATGCCTTATTCTGTATTCTTTGGACAGTCACATGTAAATCTCTGATAAGGTACCTGTGTATCCTTTTGCAGGAAGTGCTAAAGAAGACATTGGACAAATATAGAATATGGTGTACAGCTTGGAAAGATAGACCAGAATCTGTCCCATGTTCAAGCTATTTGAACAAGTAAGTTTGTATTCTCACAGACAGAAACACAGCAAGTGGGAAATGAGGAGCCAAGATACAAGAATGTAAAGAGGCAGATCCAGCCTAAACTTCTGAATTTTTCCTAGACATTTTATTTATTATATTTAGAAGACATTTTCATTAGGAAACATAACTGAAAATAGTCCTATTATTAACAAAGCACTGCATAAAAGATCCTATAGTCTTAAGTGAGAGACAGATTTGTGAGTGATAAAAGCTTGAATTCAATAAAAAGTGCATTAGACACATTTAAAGTGACTGCATATATTGCATTGGAACATGATTTATGAAACCTTGCAGACACTTAAGTGTATATAAAAGTATGACTCCATTGTTAAAATGAGGATACATGCTTCTGATGATTAGTGAAGTTACTATTATTTTTAATGGCATTTGCAGTGAGAGGGAAGGGGCACACATAGCAGAAACTGTCTACAAGTGTGGGTAGGGTCTGATGAAAAATTTAAGCTGAAAATATCAAGGAATTTTAAAATGTCAAAACATTTTTACATTTTCATTTTGGAAAGGCCAAAATCTTTGCTTTCTATGCTTTCAAAATAATAAAAAAATCTGTTCATAGCAGATTAAAAAAAGGAAGGGTTAAAAGTTTTAAATAGCCCATAACCAAATGATATCTTATTGCAGATTAAGCTTTTTATTTTTTTTTACTGATGTGAAAATGAAGCAGCATGGGATCTCCTTTTTCATTTTGCAGAAATCCTCTCTTCTCATGCAAAATTTGTTTTGACTTGAATTGGCCTAATTTTTTCAATGTTGGGGGTTCAACAGCTATATTTATTCATGACAGTAAGTCATATCACAACACTGGCATTACAAGACAACAATAACTGAGTAGTAAATTTAGTAACTTTAAGAGTCTAAAGATGTAAGGAATTATATATTCTGCTCTCTCTTTTCTACTGAGTATGTTCCATGGACTAAATATTTATTTATTGTTCCTTTTACTGTTTTATAACATAAATGAGAAATAAGTAGCTCAGACACTTCTTCAGATTCTTATCCTTTTTAAAATATATATGTATTCATTTTCATGATGTGCTAAGCCCATTGCAATCATCCAGAAATAGCTGAATGTTATTCCAAGATACGAACAATCTAATAGCCAAGAAGACAGAGAGAAGGAAGGGGAAAAGAAATGCTGCTTTAAAAGGGATTTTAGTGAACATATTAAAAGTGAAAATATGTGTAATTGCAGTGTATAAAGGCTTTTCCACTTTACATATGAATGTCTCAATATCTGGTGTCAGTAAGCAGGTATCACTGAACACATAGATATCAAAGAACTCAAGATGATACATAGGGAAAACTGTCCAAAAGTCAGAGGAAAAAAAAAAAAAAGAAGAAAAAAAAAAAGAAAAATCTCATGTATTTTTCTGCTATGAGGATTATGTGAGTTGTGTTGCTAGAAAGCTAGAGCCAGATTCAGGCCCACAGCTCCTCTGACGCAGTACAGTTTGACAGACTAAGGAAAAAAAGAGTAGCCAGCAATTTAAATGGGAGATGTGACTGGGGACATAGGCAGGTACAATGTCTCAGTGTTTCACGCTTCTACCATAAGCACATATACACACACAGAGCATGTAAGTCTAAGGCCAGGTCCAACTGCAGCAGCTATATGCATATCATCAGTCACCACACCATTTTATTCCCAAGGCATTTCACAAACCGTGCCCATCAGATCTGTGTGGGTAGTCTGTGTGGAGGAGGTTCTTTTTCTTCCTAGTTATTGGTATGGCAACAGTTAGTTATATCTTGATTGCATTCAGAAAGCGATAGAAATTCTTTGGCTGGATCACAAACAGGCAAAACACTGTGACAAATGTTAAAAAGTGTTTTTATCAGACCATTTTTAATTGGGTAGTAGCCTACGGCATTATGGCAGGGAACTATGTTTTTTTCTTCCCAAATGGTTTTAACTGCTTGTTGAATAGTGTCACCCCTGTGATAGAAACTTCAACCATGTACTGTCTTTAGAGCTCCTGTTTGATAGATGAGATTTACTTCATATAGATAGTTTCTTCATAAGATTTACAGAAAAAGAAAATTGGGTAACTTCTCACCTTTGAACTTTGGCACCTCTTGGAAACCATGGAAGAGAGCATACAAGTAAAGTAAAACCTGAGCTTCAGTTTCCTCCCTTCCCCAGGCAGTGCTGATGAATTGGGGCAGATCCAAGAGTTCCAATGGTATAAGAGGCTGAGCACTTTTTGTAGGCTGGCAGTAACATAAAAATCCTCACAGAATCGTAGCAGATATATGGTTTAGTGGTGAGGTCTCAGAAAGAGGGTGGTTTGTGTCTTGTTTCCTGCAGATCCCAGGTTTCTTAAAGATGTCTGCTCAAGCAGTCTTTTGACCATCCCAGTCTAAGACAATGAATTGAAACATGTGACTTACCAACTGTGATGGGACTGAAACAAAACATCCATGAATTCTGTGGAGGGTTGTGTCCAGATATAAATGCTATCACAGAGCCAGCTACACTAATTATTGCCCAGCCATACACTGATAGCTACAGTGCTCGAAACTGTGAAGCTTATGTGAGGCATCCTTCCCTTGCCATCAGGGAGCTGGGTTTATCTACTTCCATAACACCTTGGGAAAGCTGACTGTTTTCCAGTGATTACATCCTGAACCTTGAGATATATCCAAGATGCATGGGCATGTATGTGTGTATAAGACATTTAATCTTAGTCCCACAAGCTGTTCCCAAAGTCCTTTCTTAAGAGCATGTTCTATCTCCAAGGAACCATCTTGCTCTCTGATTCATTCTGTTAAATGCATGTTGGCTAATCAAACTGTTGACTTTTATGATATGATTAAGGAAGTAGTTCCTCGTTATTTATGCCTATTAGCAGTTGTCTTAGATGATACTGTAAAGTCTACCCTCAGAATGAATCATGAAAGAATGAGGAAAATACCACATACCCTCTGCAGTGAAAATTCTTGTTCTGAAACAAGCTGTTTATAGCGTTATACTTCTTTTTAACTATATGGCCTCCAGAAACAAAGATAGATTTATTTTCTTTTCCAACAACATCCAGCACTCCACCTCACTGGGTATATTCCAGGCTTACTGGTACTTTTCCTAGCATTGCTCTGTACTAGAAAAGATATTTGTTAGATGTTATTTCCTAGACAAAGTGGTGCTGATTTGCTACCACCACAGTCAAAATCATAAACAATAACATAATTAGTGGAATTCCCAAGTTTTTCTGGCTAATGTTCCCAAAATATGTGAGATGGATGTATTATTTTTAGAGATGTGTTTTTCAGCATATCTAGAGTCTCTAAACATCAGAGGCTAAAACTCAAGCAAAAAATAATCCTGTATTTCTAGGAGCCAGATAATGAAGTCCAGGTAGGAGCAATAAGGTGAAGCAAAAGCTACATTTAGAGAATACTTCATTTCTTACAGAACATCTCTAGTTATAATAATAATGTAACTGGTCATCTGCCATGTTCTTCCAGTATGGTGTACATAGTATTTGTGGAGTGGATCATTGTTCATGGAAGATCTTGTGGTGTGAAGATCATGTGAAGGTCTTGTGGTGAACAACAGGAGCTATTTATTGAGTGGAGTGGAAATCAAAGAGAGGTGATTCATGAGCTATGATTTTTCAGATTGTTAGATTCTTGACTACACATGCTAACACATATGATTTCATGACACAGGAAAAAGCAATTAGACAGAAGGGCACTGATCATGCAGGATGATGTCCTTTTGGAAGCATAAAGTGTTGGTGAGGTCTTTATGCCCTTCTCACATCGAAAAATTGTCCCCAGTTCTCATGGACTTTAGTGACAGATCTGAGGATGGTTTCTCAAATGAGTAAAAAAAAAAAATGGTTTCTGAAGTACTTGTGTGTGCAACCCAGTCAAAGGAAAATCTAAACCAGCTTCACATGTGTAATGTTACTTATAAAGGTACTCTGAGGAGCTCTATATCTGATAATGACATTTTGTTCTCCTGAGATGTTTGAAAACAGATTAGGAGATCAGACAGGTAACTAACTGATACACATACGTTCATAGAGTATTTCTCCCTTATTCCTATTGAAAATCTTCACTGATTGGTCTCTTGTAAACTTGGCTGGGAAACAAAATTTTGTTCCATGGGAAATCATTTTCTACTTCAAAACATAATGAAAAATTAAAGTATCAAAAAAGTAGGACAAAAAACTATGAGGTTTCAAAATAAAATTGTGAAAGTGAAAAATTACCACCCCTGTGATTAGACAAAAGTTCCTGCATAACTTGATCTGGGTTTTGATGTTTTGTTTTGTTTTAATTCAAATAATTATTTGGAACTGAAAAGTATCCTTGTTTCAAACTATCACCTTGAAATGTCAGGTGTTTTGTTTTGATTACCCAACTGTAAAATAACAAATATGCATTGAAATTGACATTTTCTGATAGAAAGTTCTTATTTCAGCAAAACCACACTTTCCAAGAGGAAAAATTTTCATGTAAAAATATTTCAACGTGCTTTACTTACTTGCCAGGAAATATGAAGCTGTCTATAACCACCATCTTACTAAAATTTTTCCAACATGAAAGTTGTTATAATTTTGCAGTTGAAACTTTTAAAATGTTCTGTTGACAAAGAGGATTTGGCCATGAAACAGAACAGTGCTTATTATAGCAGAAACACACAGAGGTCAGTTCGCACACTTCATGGCTATCACATGTTTAATTACAGTGGTAAATTCTAAGCATGAGTCAAACACAAATAAACCCAGGAGCTTAAATTTCTGCTTCTTTAAACATTCCAGATGTAGAAGTTTTCCATTTACTTCACGTCAGTCAACTGAGTTCAATGCGGTGGGATAATTAATCCCCTCAAGTGTTCTGCAAATATTTCAGTCTAGATATAGCTTTACCTTTTTGTGAATGTTGATATACTTTCTAATAAAGGTATAAGAAAAAAATTATTTAAATCTAATTGACAGATTAGAATCAATACAAAATTTTACAAAAAAATCAAGTAAAATGACTGTAAAAAATCGGAATGCAAATAACATGTTTAGAAATGTTTGTTGTTACTGCAACATACAATGCTAGTCTTATTTGCAATAATTTTCTGGGTACTTATTCTAATCAAGCAGAAAATGATGCTTTGGGATAGCTCAGTGTTTTGATATTCACACTGAGAAGTTTTACAGATGTTAGTTTTCCATAAAGTGATGAAGATCTACTCTCAAAAAAACAGGTCTACTAATTAAGAATCTGAAGTTAGTCACCTCCAAACTACGAACAGCACCGTTCCTCCATTTTTAAAGTCTTGTTGCCTCTTTAGTACTTTAGCTCCATATGGTTGATTGACCAATGATGGCACAAAGGACTTAATTTTCAAAATCTAAAAAAAAAAAAAAAATTCTAAATTAAACATTCCAATATTTACTTAGGTACATTGAAATCCATTAGACTCCTTTGTATCAAGGTTTATAATTCCACCACTACACAGAAGTATATAAATATCTTCATGTGCTCATTTACACACACACATTTACAAATGATTCTACTAGTATGAATTCCAAATCCAGCACTTATAACACCAGTACAGAAAAAAAAAAAGTATTTCAAAACCAAACTCTGACATTTCTGGATAGAAGCTTAAGTGTCTTCAACATTTAAAAAAAAAAAAGAAAAAAAGCTGCTTTTATGCTATATTTCATGTTAACCTACAAAATTGAACAAGGGTATTTCTCATAGTCCTTCAACATGTTTCTTGCAGTCAGAGCACAATTCAAAATTATATGGGCAAGTCAATCATATATTCCTGGGAACAATATGTGTGATGAAATGAAGTCCTGCCTTGGGAGACATCTCTAACAAGAATCCTGTGCAGGACGGAATATGAGGAAACCTTTTTGTCTCCAACATACTGAGATTTCTCACTCTGAACCAATTCTTTCCACACAGCTACCTAAATTTTCTCTCTCTCCTGTGAAGTCATTAGACTAACCTTTACAACATGAATAAGGAAGGGGTGATCTTTGTTTGACAGCAATAATAAGCAGACATTCAGTTTCAATTATGTGAAGAAAACCATAGAAATGGAGGCATGAAGAGACATTAGCCTAGGTGATATCAAGGTCAGTTAATACCAAAAGCATTCAATTTCTGCTTTCATTAAATTAGGAACCTCACCCACAAAAGGCTGGAACAGCAATAGCAATGGAGTGAGGTGTACTAGGAGGATGCTGTCTGGTTTCTTGACTGACCTAGAAATACTCAGCAAATTAGAAAAGTCCAGACATTAGATGACACTGCAGTTGGGGCAAGTTATAGTACATGTAAAGGAGTAAGTTGTCCACAGTAATAGAGCCAGGGACAGCAAATGTCCATTCAAATCCTGGAAAGCCAGGTCTGCAGCTGCTGCTGGGAAGGAAGAGTCAGAGCATGCTGGTCAGCTGTGGCAGCAACCATGGCAGGGTGGGAGAACTAGTGATTAGGAGCACGAGGGTTAATGGCATCTTTTCCAGGCAGAACAGGACACTGGCAGAACTGACACTTTTTAACACTCCTTGTGTTAAAAAAAGCTACGCTGACTTCTCCAAAGCTCTCCTCTCCCATCTTGCCTTCACCCAGAAGAACTGTTGAAGCCTGCATGTTCCTAGGAGAGACAATTTGGAATTTTGTACATTGCTGAAGAACTTTGAGCTATCTGTGATCATGGTTTACACAAGAATAGACTCTTAAATCCGCTTTCTGGTCTTCTTCAATCTGGGACCACCTTGGGATTAACATCTCTGGAATAATTCAGGTTGCTCAAGGCTCCATAGGCTTTTGGCTACAGCAGATCCCGGAGGACCACTCTGACAATCCAGAATGAGATGAGTCTATAAGGCTGTGGTTCAGCTTTCCTCACCACCCAAATCTCCAATTAAAATAGTTTTCTCAGGCAGAACCATGGGAATGATTGCTGTAAAAGCTGTCTATTCCTGATTTAACATTGTGTGGCTGTAAGGGGAAGGGACTAGGAGTGCCTAATAACAGGAATTTGACTGTACTAAGAGCAGATTCCTCGTTGCCTTACAGCGCTTGAGAACCTTAGTGCAATCGAACATGAGGCCAGGGACCTGACCTTTGAGCAAGCTGGAATATCATATGATTACTGCTCTGTGTAAGCCCACAGCTGCTCTCCTCCCAGCTGTTTCACAAGTTTGGCTGACTAAGATCTACTTTGAGATTTAACATATTTTTAAAATATTGTACTGTACCTTACACAGAAGTTGATTAACTCACTTTGACTAACTCATGTTTATATTGTCAATTTGCAGGTCCCAAGCTACTTGTCACCTATTTGCCAACTGGTCTTCTTTTTAGGGATCACATATTTCTAGTTGGAGTATAAACTAGTTTGCAATTACTAAATAATGATTATTTTCATAATAAAAATATTTATAAAAATAATGGTACAAAATAAATCTTTAAATTGTTCAGACTTTTTAAGCTCTGAGCAGCTGACTGAATATACCAAGATAGAGCTTACCCACAACAGACAAGAATCCAAAAAAAGTCTATTCCAAAAAGCAAACATGCAAATAACTCCAAAACATTCAGAAAAACATTTGGAAATTATCAGCTCAGAAAACTAAAATAAAATTAAATCTATATCCCTTCCTAAAAAAACCCACCCTATTTATATGTCTTTTAAAATTTTTAAGTATTTCTTTTAATATCCAAAGATAATAAAGAGAAAGAAAAACAGAAGCAACATCGTCTCAGATTACTATGAAGAGTCATACAGCATCAAAACTGAGTGCATTGTCACCTCAATGAATTAAGGTATGGAATATTATCTCTAACAATAATAGAAAAGAACCAAATAAGGTACTTGCAGTTCAGACCTTGTCATTAGTTCATCTTTTATTTTTATTATTTTTTAAAAATTTAATTTAATAATAAAAACTATTAATTAAGCACACATAGATCTCTTAGGTCCCTAATTCATCTGAGGAGCCCACATTCCTAACAACTGGCTTCTTGTTAAAATGTTAAATATCCTTAGGAAGACATTGTATTAGTTTATAAGTCCAGTTAAAGCATAAGATAAGAAGCAAACAGGCAATGAAAAATTTTGAATGGTCAGACTTAATGGATGCTGTATGCAAGATGTTTTTTGGCAAGCCCTAGGTGAAATCAGCAGTATTAAGAAGGGCAGGAGGCAGTGGAAGGAAGCAGGCAGTGCCTGAAGGAATCTATCACTTCTGTTATCATCTGTCATTTGCCTCCTGCTGTTATCAGCTACTAGTAGCATCATGGTTTAGAACCTCTTGCCTTTTTCTGTAGTTGGCAATTGAATGCCTTTCACAGGCATTAAAAAGAAAACATGAATCTTAAGTGATTTCAGGATTAAACACTACTTCATTAAGCCACAGCAATGTCCTTCTCAAGTGATCTGAACTGTGTGGCATTTGCTCTTTTCCACGTTCTCCAAAGGCGAAGCACATGACATACCGCCTAGAGTATCCAGATCAGTGTATTGATCAGGTGTGTTAGTGATAATACTGCCAGTCTCAAGCATGTAAAATTTATGAATCACTTCTTTCTCCAAAAATCATGATGTTTTATTTTTTAATTATATATTTGCATGCTTTTATGTCTCACTTTCTGAGCCTTCAGGGTGAAACTGTGCCTTGTTTTCAAGTTTCTCTTTGAAAGGAGAAGGTTAGGAAGATACTTTTTTCTGCTTTAAGAAAAGTTGAAAATCCTAGTAATTGCTTTTCAGGGATTACACTTCTAAGAAAAAATATCCAATGTCACTCAGACCCATGATGAAATATTTACACTTGTCATTGCTTTTATAGTAATACTAATTAGCGTCTGATGTGTCTTCTCACTTATTCTTTAGTTTCATCACCCCTGTGAGCTGAGATAGGGCTAGGAATAGGATTAACATCCCTCTCTGCCCCCACATTCCCACATTTCTCCTTAGTATAAATAGAAGGTATGCAGACTAGCAACAGTACATCAGTCATCTTAGTGTAATGACTGATATTTCTGATCTCTGCTAGGCTACAGGACTTTTCTCAAATTGTTCCTGTTTGAATTACAGCATGTGTTTTAAAAAAAAACAAAACAAAAACCACCCAAACCAAACCCAAACAACAACAACAACAAAAAAACACACACAAACAACCCTCTAAAAAACTATGCTACATTTAAACATTTCTGGTAAAGAATCCAGCTTGGTAAATATGATATCTCATCATCTTTACTGAAAATACTAACAATAAAAGAAAACAACAACAACAACAAACACAAAAAACCCAAACATATTCCTTAATTCAAGCTTGAACATGTTTCACTTCAAATTAAGACAGTGTCTGCTGAAGACTGTTTTGTTATCACGTTGTCTTACTCCCAATAACTCCAATAACTCTTCCTTTCACCCATTCTTAGTTTTTAATACTTCTCTTGAGCTCTGGACACATGAAATGGACATGCTGTTTCAGCAGAGGTTGCTTTCACAAGCACAGAGGTGACCACTCCAGGCTCATAGGTTTTGTTTCTACAGTTAAAAGCTACACCAGTGCTTTTAGCTACACTGTTATGGTGGGAGTTCATCTTCAATGTGTATAATTCCACACAAACAAAGCCAGCAACCACCCAGGATATCAAAGTAAACTCCAGGATCATTCTAATATTTTTTCCCTATTTTCAGTAGTCTTTAAACACAATATGTTGTCTTTACTTTGAATTTCAAGGGAAGTTTTCAGTAACAAAATCAAGCCAACAATAGCTCTCCTGTTGTAAAAAAGTGCCTCTGAATTCCAAGCTTTATTTTGTCCAGTTGTTTGTATGAGTGGTTAATCTAATAAACCAGTTTGCACATGAAATTATGACTTTTGCACTGAAAACATATTTAAAAATACATGGTAAAATTCCTGTGCGTAGTTCTCCACAATTACTTTATTCATTTCTAAGACAGAAGCCATGAAGTGTTGCAACAAATGTAATTGTGTTACAGTTCTCCTCAGTTTGGGTAACAGCCATTCTTCAAACTGGGAAGGAAGAGAAAGATCACATCACATCACATATTTTGGATGTTGAATGACATGACAAATATTATCAGAGCACC
This sequence comes from Falco peregrinus, assembly GCF_023634155.1. Lineage (NCBI taxonomy): Eukaryota > Metazoa > Chordata > Aves > Falconiformes > Falconidae > Falco > Falco peregrinus. The sequence goes on from NC_073726.1 coordinate 50,534,014, forward strand.
TCTACTGCACTGTAAAAACCTATTTTTAAGCCCAAATTAACCTACTACCTTGCTTAGATGACAGTATTCACCTCAGTAGAGTAGCAAGGAGCTCAGGATAGGCCTCTTGATAAGGTAATTAGATTATTCTGAGCTCTGCGTTTCTGTGATAGGTTTTGAAAGACTAGAAGCAAATACCTGATGAGGCAAACAAGAAAAGTCATTCTGTGGAAACATATAGGACAACAGAGTAGAAAGTGTTATGCATCAGCTGTAATGAGAAGAAGAAGGAAAAAACTACAAACTAGGGTTTACTTACCTCAGGAGGCCAACCATTTGGGAGGAGGAGATCTACAGATTCAAGGCAGAATAGAAATGGTCAACATGCTGCCAACACTATCTGCTCTTCCCTGATGAAAGTAAAATGCACAGGAATAGTCATCAGGTAATCCGCCTCTGACATCTTGGAGAGCTGAAGGAGGAATTTAACAACTCCATACTACAATGGGTAAATTACAAGTCTAAGCAGGACCCACACTAGTTAATTCAAAGCTCCTGAGGACACTTTCAGTATTACTGGGGCTCCAGGGAGGAGATAGGTGGTTTGCATGGTAGGAGAGGACTCAGTTAATAAACAAGAACAGTTGCACTCCTGTTTTCTTGCATTCTTTTACACATAGCTTGCAGAGGGTGTGAGGCGAGGAGAGGGGTTTTCCAGTGAGTTTTGAAACTGAGCAGAGGTTAGTATGTATGAACCTGAAGTCCTCTATGTAGAGCCACATCTAAGAAAAGTCAGCTAATGAATTTAAAGCCCTGTCTAAGATGAAATATAGATATTGTGTCTCTAATAATCATGAAAACTCCTAACAGGCAGAACAATTTTTCTATGTGTTTGTACCTACATAGGATGAGGTACACCTACACCAATTCTGTTTGGAGTGCATGTACTATTATAATACTAACTGTAAATAAATACGATTCTTACCTAAAGTTGGAATAAATTGCAAGCAATATTTTGATGGTAGGGCTATCACAAATGAGAGTACCCAAAAGTTTAGCACAAGTTAGCCCTTCTCTAAAACAGAATATAGCTTGATCACAGGGAAATGTCTATTGCAAAGTCAGTCTATGGTTTTTGGTTTTGTTTTAAAAAGGAATTAAACCCTTTTCTATTAAAACAATAGATTTAAAGATGGTTGTTTTCAGTGGAGCATTTTGAGCACAAGTGTTTATATTATAGAATAAGAGAATTCACAACCTGTGAGTCCAGTATCTCCACAGCTAAATTCAAAATAGACTGGGAGCCAAGAGATCTGAGCTAACTCCCTCTGCCACAGATTTCATTGTGCAACCTTGAGCTTTTAATGTCACTCTTACCTGTTCAGTGGTGCAAGTAGCACATAAATATAGATGCTTGGTCAGAAATAAATTTCCCCCAAGAAAAAAACTGTAAGTACAAGTTGGTAGGCCTAGACTTTTTTTCTGAAAAAGTGGGTGCAACCAGAACGCTTGTACACCTTACGTACGAGTGACCTGTGGCTGAAGCAGTCACATATGACAGTTAGAATGGTTCTCAGGTGTCTCTGGAATCTGAAAGCCATGAAGGAGGTGTGAAAACTGCATCTAACATCCTCACTTCACATCCAGGTCCTGCACAGTCCAGATGGACCTAGGATACCCAGGCATGTCAGGATTTCAGGAAGCAAAAAAGTGCATTAGATAACATGCCAAAATCTGTAATGCGGCTAAGCATTTTCAGAGACATATTTTGATCAGGACACTGTTCTGCCACCTTTACTTCAATAACTGCTATGGATTATAGCGCTGTGAAACAGTACTGCTCTTCTGAAATCACAAGCTAAATTATGGGCACTACCCAAGTTTGTGTTTGTCCTTGGAAAACACCAGACTCCATCACCCTACCATTTCAGAGTGCAAAATGCTGCCTGGGTAGAATCAGGTTTTTTCTCATCTGATCCAACTCATTCACTGTTGTTAAGAAAGAGTTCTTATATTTTCACTTGTTTGGAAGGATCTGATGTAAATATTATTTGAATCAGTTTCTCCCCTTGCCATAGAACAGATTTACTTGCAGTAGGTGAAAATAAAGCAGAATTGAACATCTACTGTGTATTCCTCAGTTCCAGAATAGCACTTTTCACTGCATTTTGCTTTATTCAAAAATTACATGTACAAAGGGGTCTAATTCTGTTGTTACGAACAGGGAATTCCAGAGCAGCCCCAGAGAATTTTTATGAAGGCAACCTCAAATATTTATGCCTGGTAAAGAGAACAGTAACTTTTTTGCTTTTCCTTTATTTTGTCACCCTTATTTATATTATCCTATTATTTATTGACACAGTTCTATTCAAAATAGTAGAAACATGAAGTGCTTATAAAATACCAAACATATAGATCTTGAACATTATTTAAAGAACGTGGAGTGAGGCAAAACGTGGCATATGACCATTTTTTCATTCCTCAAAGAGAAAAACTATACAAGGCAAAGCAGTTCTACAGGATAACAGCTTTCTTTGGTTTTCTGGTTTTACATGATTCCCAAACAGCAAATAATATCAGGAAATTCAACACGTCACATGTAACATGAAGTTCTCTGTGCATGTTTATGTAATAAGTCTGGTCTGATATAAAGTTTTTTATGTAGACACAGTAAGTCTGCCATATCACATTTCCTGTACTCTCAATAAATTCTCAAGAAACTGAGATCTGGTTTGTAAGGAAGAGATTTTCCAAAATTAAATTTAATTGAAATGCACTTTTTCTGCATTTCGTATCTTGACTTCTTAGCTTCACAGTCACAGCCCTAGCACAAATAATTGCAGAATAATCTCCCATTTTTCTTTTGCTTAAATAGGGCTGAATTTAAAGTTTAAGATAGTGAATTTGTTCATCCATGTAGAACCACAGAATCACAAAAGAGAATAATTGGAAGGGATCTCAGGAAATCTATAGTCCAAACTCTCATGCAAAGCAGATTCAGCTTTGAGATCAAACTAGTTTACTCAGAGCCTTATCCAGTCAGGTCTTGGAAGCCTCTAAGGATGGAAAGTGCACAACCTCTGTAGGCAACCACTTCTTGACTGTCTTCATGGTGAAAAAAAAAATACTTCTCAGATCTTAATTTATCCCCACTGTTTCTTGTCCACCTACCATGCATCACCAGAAAAAGCCTGGCTCTATCTTCTTGATGTCTTGTAGGTAGTGGGCACTGTGGGGGTGGAGGACAGCTATTAGGTCTCCCTGAAACCTTCTTCTGTCCAGGCTGAACTAGCCTTGCTTCTTTAGTCTGTCCTCACACAGCAGGTGCTCCAGCCCCAACCAGCTTGGTGGCCCTTCCCTGAGCTTGCTTAATTCACTGATGTCTTTCCCATATTGGGAGGCATAAACCTGAATGAAACATCTAGACATGATCTCATGAGTAAAGGGAAATAATCAGCTCCATCGATCTACTGCCTGTGCTCCTGTTAGCACAACCCAGGACCTTGCAGCCAGGGCATGCTGCTGGCTCATGCCCAATCCTTAATGGCTTGATGTTGCTACGTATGTTTTGATCTGTCAGCCTGATATGGCTTCTCATATATGCCAGAATATATATGCAAGTATGAAAACAAGTATGCATGTATATGTTTAAAAGCACAGATTTCCAGCTTTCTGTTGTTTCTAATATAGCCTCTGTCATCAACATTAGTAGTGCCAGTGGAGGCCCATGGGATTACACAAGGATAATAGGAAATAGTTTCTGCTTGCATATCTTAACTAGCTGATATAAAACAGGGTGGAGCTAGTGAATATAATCAACTGTTCTTAGACATGGAAAAGGAAGAGGACAGTAACTGCAGCAGCAACAGCATTCCATTATTCCATTGGTTTGCAACAGGTATCATCAGCCAAGCTAGAAGCAAATCAAACAAACTTGATTTGTTCAAACCAGTGTCCATCTTACACACACACACACACACACACACCCCACCCCCCCACCCCCCCCCCCACACACCCCATTGTTACAGTTTCAGCTGGAGAATAGTTTTGTTAACCTCACTGTTAACTATTTCACATCCACTCACGCACTGGTCAACCCATTTCAGTGATAACCTATTGCAACATCTCTTTGTTCCTCAGTACTCATTCTTTAGGCATGAGTGGTCAGATTCCCTTTTAGAATAGGTCAGATGAACTCAGCGGCTAATGGGGCTGGAGGAGTCTATGATCACATGTTTAAGGGTTGTAGACAGTTCTGAATAGTTCAAGACGCTGATTACTGGGAAAAGAAAAAAAAAAAAAAAAGCCAGTAATGGGAATTACAGCTTTACTTGAAACTCTAGTGCTTATGCCTATCTAGTCTGTAGACAATGCTGTTGATGTTAACAGAAAAAATAAACAAGGAAGTGAAGATGAGAATAAGAGGAAGAGAATGTTGGGTAAGAATGCGACAAGTATTGAACCACTGTGTTTATACATAGGCCATATGGTGTGGACATAAACACTGTAAGCTTACTTTACCAGCATTATGCAGTCTGTAACCTCCCTTTCAGACAACTCCTGCCAGCCAAATGTTTTTCTTGTCTTTAATACTGCAGATTCTACAGACATGAAGCCTACATGCTTGTATATACCAGAGACAGATTAAGTACACAGGCTTTCCTAAACTATAGCCATTTTCTGCTAAGAGTATCGGTAATAGCTGGATTTACTTTAAATAAATAAATAAATAGATAAATCCTTCTTTTGCCATTAAAAAAAAATACTTTTACTGAATTTTAATGTGTAATGTCTATTAAAGGTATAGATTTTTCAGGGGAAAAAAAATTAAAATTACAATATAATCATTGCCTGAGCTGCTATCTGCCATGGACTACAGCTACAGGGAGACATTAAGATTTTTATCCAGTATTACTGTACCTATGGTTTTGAAAATCCATGCCCAGCTATCTGGCAGCCTATCTTTGATCTCTAGACTTTTGTTGCTAATTTGCTTTAATGACTTCTGAAGACCCAAGGACTTCAGGAGAGTACTTTCAGGAGCAAATTACATGCCATCTCAGTCACAATGCTGACAAATGCATAGATGATGATGAAATATCAAGTGTTCTTAATGTAGCAAGCACCTGGTTTTAATTCCATCATCTAATACATCATTTTGTCATTAGCCCATCTTTTACCAGTCATTTTAGCACTATGTATATTGATACTTTTAAAATTAATGTAATAATCTTAAAATGTTGTGGGGTTGTTTTGGTTTTGGTTTTTTCTTTCTCTTTGGCCTGGTTGTGTCTTTTTCCCAAGAGTTTCAGCAGCAGTGCAGACTTCTGCCGAAAGATTTTCCTTTTCAAATGACACCTCCTATATAAATCAGCCTATTTCTATTTCAGTCAATGGGCGTTATGCCAGTTTGCAGAGTATAACGCCCTGCTGCAAAAATGCCCTGCTGCAAAAATGCCCTTTTTAGACTGTCGGAGAGAGGTCTTATGCTTCATTTACTGTGCTTGTCTCTAGTAAGAGGAAGAGGATAGTTCTAGAGGAGTGCTGTCTTATTGCTGTCTCTCTACGGACAGGTAGAATAGATGCCTTCACCCCAAGTCTAGTAGCTGGCATAGTTGAAGATGTCATGATGACTGGGTAACAAGTCAGCATTCTCCCTGCTGGCAAGCAAATTTTAGGGGTCTAGTGAGGCTTTGTGCAGCCCAAACCCCCACAACCAAAGCCAGTGCAGAAGTAAGGTTCTGCTAGACAGGCTCAGTACTTCCACACCCAGATCGCTTTTGTTCAGCCTTCTGAGAGCAACCAACAGAGTTATCAGTGACTGCCATGAAGGTAAGGGCAAGCTGTGAATACTATTAGGGTTTCGACAACACTGTTTGTGACATTTTGTCCTGCAGCCTCACTTCCATTTCAGCTCCTGCCCCATTTGTTTCTAAATCAACAGCACATTGTTTGAAGGATTACTATATCATCTGTTTCCAGGAAACTTTCTGAATTTGACATTACCTTTTACTCCTGCGATATACCCAGCAGGGAGCTGAAGCCGAGTAGCCCCTTCCCCCCCACAGGATATTATCTTAACCACCAAACTGCCTGTAAGGAACTTTTGCCAGAAAATGTAGGTTCCTCAGTAATTTGAGGACCCTGTTCAGGTCATTCAGATCTATTTCTATATTATTATTTTATTTTGTTCTATTCTAAAGATTGCATGCTTGGGTATAGAGACCTAAGCCTACACTACATTTCAAGAGCCAAGCTTCTACTTCTGATATTGCTCTTTGTGCCCATTTTTTTGAAGCTATTTCATTTTCAGGTTCTGAAATGCTTCTAAGTGGGAGCAGCTGTATCATGCATACTGCACGCTATGCGCATCCAAACCAGGTGAGCCTAAAATGCAGGTATGCTCTAAAGACATGGTAACTCCTCCCTGTAAGCAAGCTCCAAGATACTTAAAATATTCATGGACAGTTCTGCAGAGTTCATGCCTGCAATTGCTATTGTAAGACATCTTTCATCCCCTTTTCCTCTCAAAAATGCAGAGCCAAATCTCATTAATCCTACAATGAAATTACAGTAAAATATAAACACTACTCTCATTTCCATCATATAAAACTCTACTTATTGTTTCAGTTGTTCCTTTTCCTTTTTGACCAAACTCAGCAGTTGTTCATCAAAACACTAATTGTTGTTTAAGTCTCTGTTGATCTACACAACAGCTTTGGGACTGTACCAAGAAACAACCTCACAAAACACTTGGAGCTGACTATAATGTAATTCCATTTACCCTAGCAAATATTATATGCTTACAGCCTGTAACCATGCAACCAAATAAGTGTTGTCAGTTTCTAACCGCAAGTCCTCATTTATATTTTTAGCTTTTTTATGAAGACAGGAAAGGTGTGGTCAAAACTGATCAAACAGCATTTTGCAGAAAAGAGTTCACACATCTGCAAAATGAATTCTCAGTCAATGCATGTTTTCTCTATTCTCCCTAGCACCAGCACTCAGGACTAAAGAAACCACTGAAGCTCTTGCATTCTTAGCAACTTGATTTTTTTTTTTTTTTTTTTTTTGCTTGTGAGCATGCAGTGTGGTCTTATTTTCATCATGTTCCTCACACACATATACTCAGCTCCCTTTCCCCTCCTCCATTCTCTTCTGGAGAGGCTATAACCCATGGACTTTATGTCTGAAGGTAGAAAGCACAGATCTCATTACAATCAAAAAATTATACTAGCTTAAATATGACTTACTGTATACTGTTTTAGACAGAGGCATATTAAACATTAAGAGGCTACTCAAACCCAGAATTCTGTATTCGATCAAGTCTCATTTATTTCTTCATAGCTTTTATTATGACATGTAAATTATGCCAGAAAAGAGGAGTGCTCCCCCCAGGTACAGATCAATTAGAGTTTATGCCAGTCAAGTGTAACTGCTAGAAATATATTATTCATAATCTTTTGACTCTGGATTTTCTTTCTGACCACTCTTTTCTCTCAAGTCTACAAATTATATGATCTCTTCAGTAATGCACACAGTAATCAAAATTCCCATTGCCATCACAATACATGGTTTAGGATGCATTTCTGAGACTGGGGAAATATGCAAACAATAAAATGATACAGGAAAATGCATTTTATCAAATCTAATTTTATTTTATTTGGCAATATGAAGCAGTGTAAACACAGCTTAATCAATCAGTTTTGTATTGTTGAAGCGTAGTGGTCAAGCTGGTTTTCTACATTAAGTTCCACACCTTGCTGCTGTTAGGGTGGCACAATTCACACTTGCATACAGAAAAACAGTTTAATTCACTATTAAAACAAACCAAAAAATAGTCAGGTTTTTTTCCACTCAGCTGAAAAGAAACTAGAACTGCACCAATACTGAAACTCTTTTCAGGCTGATTCCTGCCCTGTTATTACATAGATATGAATGTTGCTGTCTGACATTTCGGGAAAGCATGAGAAAGAAAAGCTGAGCTGCTGAGTCCGCATATTACATGCAGTCAGAGAGAATTATCTCACCATGAAACATCCAATTTAAGAAGCAGATGCAAGATATCTCTCAGAAGTGTTAAACAAAAAGAAAGAAAAAAAAAAAGAAAAAAGGGGAAAAAAAGACCTAGTTAGTGATCCCAGAGCCAAAGGCTAACACACAAACAAACCAGGCACAAATGGATGACAGACAAGCTGGATCTGTCAGCTCCATGTACGGTACTCCAGCTCTTGCCCTGCCTTCCCCTCTCCCCCTCTCAGACACACACCCATGAATGGAAGGGATGGTAGTGGTCTTCAGGGCATTAGCTGTATCGGTTATTTAGTCCCGTGGAAAGACTGACCCAACAATCAATTCCTTCTTTGTTTGGATGCCCAGATTAGTGTGCCTTTTGTGAAGGTTAATTCATTTATTGCCCACTTTTCCTGGCATGGAAGATCTAGGTTTTGCTCAGCCCATCCTCTCACTTGCTTTTCTAAGATCTGCTGACTGGCACTATTGGCATTCAAATGTCAGGCTCCTGATAGCACCAATTGACAGATTTGGTGCTGGTGATGGGTCCTAAGGCCCAGTCTGGAGGTGGGGTGAGAGGAACCCCCTGACAGCAGAGCATCCCATAATGCCTCCTGGCACAGCAGCTGGCACAACTCAATGCCATGCAGCAGTGGGTGCACCCACTTACCCCTGACCTCAGCCTGCCAGTGGTGTGCAATTTCAGAAACCATTTTACAACTCCTCATTGCATCCTCGGTTGTTATGTGTGGGCATAAAAGATACAACGGAAAAACTTACTCATGGAAAAATATGAAATAATTGCCTCCGTCCATAGCCATTCATTACTATGATAAACAAAATGAGCTGGTGATAGTAACTCACCTTTACTCTTTGTTTAAGATATTAATATTCCATATGCCTTCTGTCGTTTCCAAATAGTACTTATGACTTACTTGTAAATCACTGCAAACCTATGCCAGTTTACATCAGAATACCTCTGCTGACTTCAGGAATGTTTTTCCATTTTGCATCTATGTTTAGATTTATTTTCTTTCAATTATGTTGATGCTTACCTATTCTCTGCAGCTAGATATAAGCAGATTATTGCATAGACTCTGCCTACAAAACAAATATTCACAGTGATAATCTAGGTCATCAGTTTTAATCCAACTAATTTCTGCATGAAGCCCTTAACTTCTGATTGAACTACAGTTTCTCCCTGAAAGAGAATATCAGTCTGTAAGAGTTGAGCAAAGAATCCACTGTCTCCTTTGGTAAATTATTCTCATAATCCATCAGGCTGGCTCAACGTGTGTCTGTGGCTCAGAGCTCTCTATATCGGGCACACTCGGTTGTGCCCTCTAGAGTTAGTTTATTTTACATTTGTTTTGAGGGTCATCAACACCAGCATAAGGGGGAAGACCAGCAGACCCAGTCCAGCAGAGTGCAGAAAGCAGGTGATAACCTCAGCAACCCAAGTGCCATCTGAAAGACGGATGGCAGGGAGGATGTGGTTGTATAACCTGGGTGTTTCTTGGTAACTCAAGACTGCAATCGGCTTGCTTTTAGCAAGTGGATGATATCTGCCAGGATCTTTCATAGATAAGAGCAAGTTAAACGTGTTATGACAATAATGTAGCATAGGTGTCTCTGATGCTGCAGATGACACTAGGGTAAGCCAAAATTACTGTTCACAAGGAATGGAAGCAAGAAGAGGTTTGAGTGGGTGGCTATGGGAAGATGTAAAACAGAATTACCCTATGGCTATGCCTTTTAACAGGCTTTTTGGTGTCATCTAAAGTTACTCTTGTAGTAGGTATTCATGGTATAGCTCCATGCTCTTACCTGTTCTTTGCGGCAGTCAGGACTGCTTAAATGCAGGCTGATGTAGCAACATGTGAACTTTATCACCATGCCACATTCACCACCTCTTGAATCGCTGACTTTGCAGATATCCTGAACTTCCCATTCCCATGAACTTGCAGGGTGCTGATATACTGACAAGTTAAAAAGTGCTGATTTAATTCTCTCTCTTGTGATTTTATTAGAAGAGACATAGGGAAGTAAGATGAAGGCAGCCCTTCCCCCGTACCCCAAGCAAAACCTGATTCCAGTCATGTCACAAGCGGCTTGTCGGTTCTGCAGTTGTGCAATCCCTGTGCATCTATCCGCAAGGCAGCAACAGCCAACAGCAGCCAACTTACCCAGTTGTAATGACCTCAAGGAAGGACTGGACCTTGATCTGGGAACGTAAACCCACAAGCAAGGCCTTCCTTATCTTCATAATATCTCAAAATTTTACTTCTGAAGAGCTTAAAATTGTTTCTTCTCAGCCTTACTTCTACCTCTCCCTAAACCCTAAGACAAATACAAACTGAAATATATGAATTAATTTAAAACAGGAAAATCAAACTAAAGCACTACAGAAACAAGCAATTTTTTTCATTTAAATCACCAGAATATGTTTTACTAGAAATCAAATGCAGCACAAACAACTGGAACAAGGTGGCAGATTACATCAACTTCAAATGTTGATGTCCTTAAAGTTTACTGTTCACATCCTAGTGCACTGACCAAACCTAACATCACATTTATGCAGATTATTTATTAGGCTATGACTGATTTAATTGAAAGCATTCTCTAACATGACTGGAGTCAGAAACCTGATATCACAAAAACACAGCTTTTAAGCTTTTATCATTTATGATACCTAAGTATATCCATATCGTTCAATACATACTGATAAATTCTTTTCACACGTTTCAATAAGTAAAGTTGTTATGAACTCCTGACTTCAATGCTGTCTGTAAAAAACCCACCTTGTTTAAAACCTAGAGGAAGCAGCATGCTGTGTAAACAAAGATGACGTTTGTGTATCAATATTTAATGAAAATGTAAAACCTGCCAAGCCAAGTCTCAGATCAATGTATTTTTTTTTCCAGCTAAAAAGAAGTTGCTATTCAGGTGCTGAGTAGCAAGTCTCAGATCTCAATCTTGTTCATTTTAGTTTCACAGATAGAAAAAAGTGGTTTTAAGTTCTCTCACACTATCAGAATAGGGAAAAGAGGGAGTAGAATTGGTACTGCTCAGTGACTTTAAACACAAATATGTTGAAATAAATGTTTAGTAGATAATTAATTCCAATAGAAAAGAAGTGAAAGCCACTAAAAAGTTATATAACTGAAGAGATGGCAATTCTGATGGAGGAAAAAAATAAATAAAAAGTCTAATAGAATTGGAAAACTTCAAGTGACCCTTTGTGTCCCTACACCCAGCTTTGGCTTCTTTCTTCATTTCTTTTATCCTTCTGCCTCTTTCAACTTTTACAGTCTTTAATGTTGCTTCCTATGTTTGGAAGCCTCCCACCCATTGTCAGCCAAACATCTTTCTTTGCTTTCAAGCCCTATTTAAAACCTACTGCCTCATTGCACCTTTACTAACCTGGCCAGTTTTTGTTCATGCCTTGCTCTTCCTCAAACTTTTTCATGTTCTCTGTTGTCCGAGGCTGATCTTTGAAGATCTTCATACTTGGAACCACATTTAGGCTTTTTTTAAAAAAAACACTTTTTTTAATTGTTGCTGTTGCAAAGCACAGAAGAACAAGCCAGTTTTTCAGCCTTCTGGGGTGCTTGTTGGGAGCATTCTGCTACTCACAGCAACTTCCTTATACCTGCTGCTGTGTCAATAAAGGAGGAAGGGAAGTCAACTGGTGCACATTTTTGACAGCTACAATATTATTTATCCAGACTAGCTAGTGACCTTGTTTCCCACTTCTCCATTGTTTTCCAACAAGTCAATTTCAGGGTGGGCAAATTGGCAGCAGCTACGCTGTGGGCTTACTAAAACCTTTATGCAGGTTTTAAAAGAGGTGTTATTTGGTCCTTCTACATCCTTGTCTGTCTTCTACAGCCATGTAAGGGAAAGCAAGATTTGTCTCTTTCTCCTCTTCCTTCCTCCTACCCATATTAAGTATTTTTACAACACAGCTGAGATAATACCTACAATATGTTGCCAGAAATGAAATACTGCTTTAGTAACCCACAAAGCATATTTAGAACTTTTCTGTTTTCAATCATTCCACTAAATCTAGTCAGAACATAAAAATACATAGAATAAGTGAAACAATAACAACATATGCAGTGGTGGGAACTTAGCAACAAATTAAACTTGAAGCAAAAAAAGAAAAAACACAAATCTACAGTACTTTGAACTTGGCAGAATAGCAATACAAAAGGTCAGCAACAAATAATTTCTGTGTAGACGAAATCTCCATTTTTAGGAATGTTATCCCAAAACTTGAAAGAGAAATGCCAGTTGAAAGAACTGAGTCTCCCCAAGAATCTCACTTAACAAGCAAGAATGAAGCCCAATCAAGCCTTTAAAGTTTACACTCTGATCATTCTATGACAAAATGTACTTTGAAATACATACCAATAACTTAAAGGAAAGGTTAAAATAACATTGATAAATACATTAACATTTAAAAAATCTGGAATATTCAGTAAAGGCAAGACAAAACCAAAGTGAAAAGCAAAGCAGACAGTCAAAGTGTCACCAAAATAGCCAAGGGACTTCATCAGGCTTTCTGTCCTTATCACCCTTATGTTCAGTTATATTTTTATGTCATGTAAGGCACAATAAAGGCACTGTGAAGTTTTCCAGCTGTGGTTTATATCAACCTTTTTTTCCAGTCTCTGACTCTCAAAAAGATATTTTCTACTTTGCAGTACAATGTATATTGAAAAACAGATGTGATTTACAATGCAAAGCACCATATGTGAGCATTACAAGATCAGAATCTGATTTATGTCACAGAAGCTAAGAATTTGACCCACTGAACACAAATAAAAAAATTTAATAGAGTCATCTACAGCTTAAAATTGTTTAAGTGTGTTCTGATCCAATTGAAGTCCAAAGGACTATATCAAAGTAGTCTGGTTCATTATGTAGCTCAATGTTGGGAAGAAAAGTTTATTTACTAGCTTTTAACTGAAAAAAAAAATATTCATATATAATCAGGTTTTGTTCTGATATAACAGAAGATCTGTGTTACATCATTGATGACAATTGATGGCACTTCTCAAATAGCAGCCTCCTGACCAAGATTATGAGCAGGTTTTCTTCAGGACCCACCACATAACACCTCTTGCATTCCTGCAGAATGTCCTGTACTTCTCACCATCACCCCAGCTCTTAGGAAGTAGCTAACATACACTACACCTTCAGGCTGAAAATGCAGCTTGCAGAGGGTGGCTAGCACAGTGGAAGGCAAGTGGACACCACACTCTGGGAGCAGACTTCAGTAAAAAATTAATGATAAGCCTCTAAACCATGGCAACACCTAAAATCTTGACCGATTTGTCTGCCCTACTATCAGTAAAGCTGGGAGCCACAGCATAAACAGAGCACAGACAGTCTTTAACATTTTAAGCAGTGTTGATTAGGCCTGCTCTAAATAGATAACAATATTGAAAACGCTGGCAGCTTTATTTACCCCAAGGCTTTGAATGCTGCCAGCACCTGAGGAGCAAACCAACTGTTACCAGCACTGGGACAGGTCTGCAGCATTTTCCTGTGCTGATGAGAGTTAGATCTCTAGAAATGTTTGACCCACCTCCCTCAAGCAACATCTGCTGCCAAGTTGAAGAGTTAACAGATCCTGCAGTCCTCTCCTTTAGATTAGACTGCATCTTCTCTCAGCTTTATTTTGGTTTTGAATGGAACACTGACAACCTATTTATATACACAGCAAGAAAACAACCAACCCATTCCAAATAGTAGTTAAATACTGGAATACGTAAAAAAAAAAAAAAAAAAAAAAAAAATTCCTGTCCTCATTACAAGAACAGAAGAAAGCCAGTTCCACTTCTGGGAAATAGAACAAGGAAAGCCTCCATCATTTGTGAGAAGAATAGACACACTGAAGAACTGAGTCAGCCCAAGCAGAAGGAACCCTGCTTATCAGCCTGGGAGGAGGGTCACAACAGATGTTCAGGTACCCACCAGAGCTGCTGGCACCCTGGATGTGGCTTCAGCGAGGTGAACACTGTGTTTCCACACAATGATTTTTCTTTCTCATCTTTCATCAGAAGAGGCTGCAAGAGCCCCACCCAGAACATCCTACTGGCTGGTCTTCAGACTTTCACCAGGAAGCGGCAGGTTGAAATCTCCTACAGAAGGAAACCAGCTCTGGAGCCCCCAGCATAAGAAGGACACGGATCTGTTGGAGCGAGTCCAGAGAAGGGCCACAAAAATGGTCAGAGGGATGGAGCACTTCTCCCTGAAGACAGGCTGAGAGAGTTGGGATTATTCAGCCTGGAGAACAGAAGGCTCTGGGAAGTGGCCTTTTAATACTTGAAGGGGGCATATAAGAAAGATGAGGACAGATTTCTTAGTAGGGCCCGTAGCAATAGGACAGGGAGTAATAGTTTTAAAATAAAAGAGGGTAGATTCAGACTAGATAGAAGGTAGAAATTCTTTACTGTGAGGGTGGTGAGGCACTGGAATAGGTTGCCCAGAGAAGCTGTGGATGCTCCATCCCTGGAAGTGCTCAAGGCCAGGCTGGATGGGGCTCTGAGCAACCTGGTCTGGTGGAACATGTCCCTACCTGTGGCAGGGGGGTTGGAGCTAGATGATCTTTAAAGTCCCTTCCAACCTAAACCATTCTACGATTCTGTGTGTCCCATCTAACAGGTGAGAGATTTAACCACCAGGTTACCAGTTAAAGGGGGTTCTTCCAGCATCAAAGTTGAGGTTTAGGGTAGGTTTTCTTCACCTGGCATTCTCTGAATACATGCAGTAGGTTAGCTGAATATCCACATTTTGAAAGTCGATGCCTAATTTGTGTGTTTCAGTGACTTGGCCCTGTGAGTTTGTCAGTGCCTCTGAGCACCCTCAGGTCAGACGTATGTCCACTTGGGAAACTCTTCTGGTAGAAAAAGACCTATCTCAACACAGGTGTCAGACAATGTAAAGTTTTAAGTTCCATATTTTGGAATTAATTACCTACATTTGCAGCCTATAAATAGCACTTCAGCATGCATTCACTTTCCAAGCTCCAGAGGAACAGGATTAGCCTCTGGGGAGGATGTTTGGATCTTCCAGGATGAAGCTAGACTCTGCTGGAGTAAAGCTTAGGTATATGCAATGTAAATGGCTACTGCGTCTTGGCTGAAGGTCAATATCAAGATCAAATGAACTATCAGTGAAGACACAAATAGATATATGCTTTTCTGGATGTAGGTTCTGGTAATGCAAAGAAAGGGAGGTAGTTAAAATAATTATTGCATAAGATCCTCATTACTACAAGCCCATTCAAGTCTGCCACACTACATCCTGTTTAATATGTCATATAAGGTAAGGTAGTGTAACAGTTTCTTAAATTGAAGGTTTTCAAGTTACAGTCTACATAATCTGCATAAACTGTGCCCAGTATCTTTAACAGGCAGCAAAGAGAACTGCTTATGGACAGTCAACCTAAATCGACTGTGCAAGACCTGCACTGCCAGTGGAGCCAAGAGCACAAACAGAGGCTGAAAACCTTTCACATGGGTGACTGCTCTGGATCACAGGCAGGAGGGTATGTTCAGTCTGACATTCCAAAATCCACTTAAAAGGAGTTCTGACTGCAAATGCTGAAGCTCAGGGTATTTATTAAACCCATTGTGCAGAGAAGGCTGTCTACTCACAGCAAGTATTTTTAAGCATGATCACTAATGAGATTGCCACAAAACTTCTAAGCACAAAGAAATTAAAGTCACTCAATCAATGCAGAGATGCCTAATTAGAACATCTTTACATAATAAAACCTGCCTATTAAGACTAGTTTTAAAAGCAATTTGCTCTTCCAGAAAAGGACACTAGTAGACTAACGGCATTTTTGACAGCCAAGATGGATAGGTCCTGGCCCTATCCATTTTGTCAGCCACAAATCCCTGTGCAGAATGGCCAACAAGGCTTCACGATGTCCTTAGTTAATGCAGAAATTCAGTTTAAGACAGGTTTTATTTTCTTTGCGCTTCTATACTGGCCCTATTCAGTGATCTCAGCTATTGTGTTCATTCCGCCTTGAAGTTGTAAATAAGGAGTACGTCCTCCCCCTCCAATCTGTTCTTTCAGTCAAACCTTCGTTTGAGAGTTCCGCCTCAACTTTATTCTGCAGTATCCAAATTTTAGGCTTTTTCTTTCCCACCAGTAAATACGACACATATTTATCTTTCAGTTGCATTGATCTGAAAGTAAGCAAGTCCTACTACAGATGGACAAAACACTGAAGAAAAATACATTTTCATGGGAACTCTTTTTTATCGATGTGACAAAGCTGTCATTATTTTATCTTTGCATGTCCCATCTTACACCTCAAACTGGGTTGTTTTGGTTTTGGTTTTTTTTCCCCAGAATTTCACGTCCAAAAGAGCATTTGATTTGCTTTACTATCACATGACGGGAGGAGGCTATGCAGTCTTGGTGTATTGACCCCAACCCCCTAAAGACTTTGTCCATATTTAAATGTTTACATATTTGAATTGTGACAGTTTCCCTAACTTTTTGTAAGTAATTTCTTACGGCACTTAAGTTGCTTACATACTTGGGAGTGGTTCACAGACATAGAGGAGCAGATCCTTTGCAGAGTAGATACCACAAGAACATAACCTGTATTGTTCACCACTGTAACACCTGATAAAGCACCCAGTTGTGGACACTCTCATGTAATGAGGAGATGCAGTTACCAGCTCCCATTTTGACACCGCCATCATCTGGACAGAATCCGAGTGCTACTTTTCCATTTGAGAACATAGACCAACTATCTAACATTTCTCCTAAGAGCCAAAACCACAATCCAGCTACATCTATGTAAGGCCCGTTCCAACTACCACCATAAGCTAGACATACCTTTTCTCAGAAAAAACACATGACAATTATGAACAAGTGTGCTTCTCCATGACCTTTTCAAGCACATAGTTTCATTTACTCAAAGGACAAAAAACAAAAATAGTCACAAATTGCTTTATAAGTAGCAGCTCTAAACACAGGACTTCTAAGCCCATTCATCTTGAAAGCCCCAAGGGCCCAGCAGTCAGCAAGAAGACAGGAATATTTCCTCTTCCTTCAAACTGTTCTTGCAGACAATTTCTCCTTAAGTAGGCTGTCAAAAATGAAAAAGTATACATATTTAGTCTAGCTCCTTCTGTTCTAAACCTTCCAGTCTGTCTGTCAGACAAGACCCATTAGACAACCACAAAACCCTGCTGGACAAATCTGTTGACCAAGTGATCAGTACAGTTCTACCTCACTACAGGGAAACTAACTCCTTCCTCTGTGACTGCGTTTCAGTTAGCTAAACAAAGCAACCTATACAGGTAATTCCACTGAAATTTTAGTTCACTAGAAAAGTGAGACACCATTGGAAGACAAAGTGTGACCATACAACCATCACAGACAAAACAGAGTTGCAGTCTGCAGCCAACTTGTGTGCACCTTATAACACCATCAAGTATCAATTGACTAGATATAGCTAAATACAAAAATCATCACAGATATGTGCTTTTATATTTGTACTTGAACACCAATCAAATGCAGAAAAAAAACCCCAAGGACATACACGACTGTAGGAGATACTAACATAAAACTGAGATCCCAAGGGGAATTTCATAAGCCCAGTGATAGAAGCAGCAGCATGTATGGTACTGTGACAGTTCTTACAAAGTTCTTACAAAATTCTACCCAATTTAACTGCTCTATTGTACCTTGTAGAGGAACTGCCAATCAACCTTTCTTTCTTTAAAAATTGTAGGAAAGGTAAAAGAAGACAGCTTTCTTGCAATAGCAAAAAATGTGCAGATCCAAGCTGCCTGCTCTTTTCTCAGAGGACTGATCATAGTATTGCTGTGAAATAGCAGCAATGCAGAAAGATTTGGGAAGTGGCAAGCAACCGAGCAGCACACACTGCAGCCCACTCTGCTTTGTAATCCCTGTATTTAGATGAATAAGAATACCTAATGTCAAAATAAGCTTAAAAAAAAGCAGGTTGGCAAATGCAAAGTTATCCTACTCAAGAATTAGAGATGCAGAACTTGGAATGAGCTGTATTATACTGCAGACAAAAAATATAATGGTTTTGCCTGCCATGCTATCAATAAAAAATTGTCCAATTTTATAAAGTTATTTGTGAAGTTATTTTTAGCACATTGTGGTGACAAATATTTTTCATTGTCACTGAACTGTTGTTTCCATGGAAATTTTCTCACTAAACTCCTGTTTTATTTGCCCTTACATAGAAGAACAATTCTTTTAATGTCTAGTTATGTGGTTACAATCAAATCAGAAATCTCACTGAATTCCTTAGTGATTCTATGGACAGGGAAGGAGAGAAGGAAGGGAGGAAGGATGGGAAGGAAAGGAGAAAGGCAGGAAAAGAAGACAAAGAAAAGGAGGGAGGCCTTTTGCTTCTGAATACAACTTATTAAGCTCCAACACCCTTACACAATCCCCTCAATTAAATAAATAAATATATAAATAAAAAGCACAAGTGTGGCTATAACTAAGCAGTCTTGTCTGTCCTAAAGCTATACATGGAGAATAACCCAGCTGGAATTTAAAAAGTGAGCAAGTAGGCAGTGACTGGAAGAAAATGTTGAGTCAAGTAAGCAATGAGATCCTGAGATTCAAGAAAATGTAAAAATTAAAGTGAAGCCTTAAAGACAGAAGGTCACAGAACTAATGTAAAACATATGAAACAGATCTTTACATAAAGGATTGAACTCTTTTCTCCTTAATCTAGTTTTGTTTACTAACACTATAAAATTCTGCAGGTTGACAGCTTCCTAAGACTATGGGTTTCAAGTACCTGCTATGCGTTGAAATGCTGTAGAGCAAAGAATGCTGGTACTGATGTGGTTCAACAGCCTCAGCAGAGGGTTAGGATTTGTTTGTCATACTCTTTTCCAAAAGCTGGCAGAAGAAAACTCCTTATCACAGACAGAGCTATGTGGTAAGCATCCTAAACACTGATGTGCACCAGCCTGAAAGAGGGGACAAATCTGGCTCTTGCTAGCTGTGCAGCCCTGCATGAAAGATTCGTGCCTGTATGGCTGTGGTGGGTTGACCCTGGCTGGAGACCAGGTGCCCACCAAGCCACTCTATCACTCCCCTCCTCAGCAGGATGTGCAGAGGAGAAAATAAAATTAAAAAAACCTCATGGGTCAAGATAAAGGCAGTTTATTACAGCAAAAGCAAAGGTCATGCATGGAAGCAAAAAACCCCAAAAGATTTATTCTCTACGTCCCATCAGCAGGTGATGTCCAGCCACTTCCCAGGAAGCAGGGCTTCAGTATACATAGTGGTTACTCTGGAAGACAAATGTTATAATAACGAATGCCCCCCTTTCCTCCACCTTTCTCTTAGGTTTTATTGCTGATCAGATGTAATACAGTATGGAGTATCCCTTTGGTCAGTTTGGGTCAGCTGTCCTGGCTATGTCCCCGCCCAAGACCTTGCCCACCCCCAGCCTAGTGGTGAGAGGGGAATGCTGGAGAGACAGCCCTGATGCTGTGCGAGCGCTGCTCAGCAGCAGCCAAAACGCTGGTGTGTTATCAACTCCTTCCTAGCTACGGATACAAAGCACAGCACCATGAGGGCCGCTATGGAGAAAATTAACTCCGTCTCAGCCAGATCCAATACAAGAGTAAAGTCTACTCCTTTGTATGTACTGATCAGACTGTGTCTTGTGCAGCTGAAATGTTGGGGCAAGAATGGAAACTTTTGGCTGGGAACATTTTTAATGCCTTAAAACACAGGAATGTTACATAGAGAAAACAACTATATCAGGCCGGAGATACATAAGCTGTTACAGGATATATTTCTACATTTCAATAGCTGCAATTTCTTAACATTTCCCGTGTTAAAGTGCTTCACTAGTTCAGATGTGCTTTCTGTATTTCTTTTTTTACCTGAGACCACACACCACACAAGACATTTAATTTAAAAAGTGATCTAAAAGAGTCTCCAACAAGACCTATTAGAACTTTGGCAGTTCATAAAAATGACCAAGAAAGTATGGATTTTTTTTTTTTCAAATTAGCAAGGAAATGAAACAAGAAATTAAATGAAACAAAGACAATATATTACAAAACAAGTAACTTGAGAAGTGCTACTTAAATCGGAAGTAGTATTTTGCAGGTATCTAGTAACTGTTCTAAACTGCATGTAATAAAAGTACTAAGTCTCATGAGTGAGACTTCTTTATTTTCTTCTTTATTTTAAATATATGATGAAAAGTGACAGGGCCATTGTTTGTGCAGAAATTACGAAGTGCACTGATGAGGTAAGCATGTAATAGTGAGGTTATGAATTCCCAACATGCTGACAGAAATCCAGGTGTCTGAAAAAGCATTGCAGAGATGTGGCTATGAGTTTTCCCTTCAGCTTCTTCTTCATTTATTTTTTTCCTATGATAACTGAACATATGGAGATTAATTTAAGTGTGGGAGTGACAGTGTGGATGTCTAATTAATTGCCCTAGAAAATAAATGTTTCTGCCTTACTCATAGAAGCCATTTGGCTGAAGTGCTGCCTTACAGTCAAAATCTGCATGTAATATGCAGCATTTGATATAAAAACTGAACAAAAGGCAGAAAAACTTAGTTAAGAACCTGGCTTAGCCATGAGCCAGATTTCAAGTTGGAGTAGGTAAGCTGTGCCATCAGGCATGTGTGTTGGTTACTGCTTGTCAGCTACTGAAGAACTACAAATATGAATATGTACAAGTAAAAGAGTGATGAATTTGTAAATAAACCAAATGGTCTGGTCAAATAGACATGCAGGTGAGTTTTCCTTCTCACTGTAGCAGAGAGTGTTTTCAGAAGAGGTAAGGCTGAAGCAGAATGGGGCTTGCTCCTCTCATATGTCTCAGATAAATAGACACTGGATTTACATTTCTAAGCTTTTGGGCTTTGGGCTTTGTTTATTCTGGTCTTATTTTTCCCTACCACCAGTTTCCCCATAGCATAAATGATCTGGCAGATAATTTTTGTAAATAATTTCCTGAAAGCACTTCAGTGCCATGTTTTCTACACTATGGGTTTTTTTTCCTGAAGGTGTATTGTGTCATTACACTGTGTGTGAGTCCCCTCTTCTAAGGGGAATACGCTCAAAGGGTTTTCAAGCTGTTAGGTCAGAGAAAGGTGTTTCATGGATAAAGCAGCTCCAACAACAACAAACAGGGAGTGTCTCTGAAAAACATATCTAAAATATTAGCACTTTGTGTCAGATAGACTGTAAAGCTGATGTAAAAACTCAGTTGCACCACAACACTTCAGACCATTATACGAGTGGTGCCTGATGATATATTTGATGAGTAGACATGGTACTACAGGCAGAACTCCTGAATGACTACATAACTTAGTAGTGACAGACTATATAACTTAGTAGTAAAAGACCACATAACTTAAAAAGTAAGTTGGGTACAATTAAAGGAAGACAACCATCCATCAAAAATAGAAACTTGATTTTTTCTCCTTTGAGAAAGGCACAGCCTTTATACCAGGTTTATACCAGGTGTGAAAGACAGTTTATATCCTTTTCAAGTCTTCAGAGGCAACAGTATTTTTTCTTTGGTGTTTTCCATTTCCAAAGGACATCACCCAACAAATCAAATGTTTTGAACCTTGCAAGCCTGACATCAAACATCCAGAGTCCAGGAGAACACTTAAGTGTGCATTAAATAAGAGGATAAAAAAGTGTGATGAAAAGGCAAATAGTTTCACCTAAGAACTGGCAGCAATTCAGTGGACAAAAAGAAAAGGGTAAGTCATGGAAATCTTTTGCACGGGTAAAGCAAATTGTTTAATTGCAAGTTAATACTATCATTAAATAGGGAGTAGCAATTACATCAAACTATATTCATAAAAATATATCCCTGTTATTATCTCGTAAAATTAAATTTAATGAGTGAACAATATACAAAACTTAAAGTGTATCAAAGGATAACAAATACCTCTTTGTAGATTAGATTTTGTCTTTTAAAGTAAGGATTGGGAAATAAGAATTTTAAAATTTAGAGAACAAACTGATCCTATACACTGTTGATATATATTTTCTTTCACTATATCATCTGTTTCTCAAACCAACACTAAACCCATTGTTAGGATTAATATTAACTATGGAGGAAAGCAAATATCAGGGAAGACAAGAATAAAATGTGGATACCTTTCCCCCAGCTGTTCTTTAGACTGTTAGAAGCTTAACTCTGCTGTGCTCGTTCTGGGTGAATACTGCTTTATTTATTTACCTACTAAACCGGTACTGTTTGGCATTTAGTGAATTATTTTTCTAAAAGCTGTTGCATTGATAGTCTATTAGAAGGCTGTTCCCTTTTTAACCATAATAAAAAGTTAGGATATTGTCTTATCAATGGACATAAACATTATTTTACCTCACCTGAATCCTCATGAACCTTTAATATGTCTTCCACAGTTTACACAAATATTACCTTTCAGTCCTTCTTCAATTTGCTTTTGATAATGTGAAAGTTCTCCTTCTTCAGGGAAATCTGACTATATTTTAAACTTATTTTTGGCTTTACAATCAGACAAATCATAATTAATGCATAGAATGTATCCTAGTGTAGGAACACTGTAGAAGAAAAAAATGAAAGCATAGAATACTAAAAATTATTTCTTTGACATTTAATACATAGCAAAAAATGGTAACTATTCTGCAATAGTTGTATTAATTAAAAAGATCCTCCAGTCATCAGCTAAAAGTACATGATTTAGAGATAACAATGGAAAAACAAGCCAAAAATAGAGAACAAATAGGCATTGTCAGGAAGGAAGAAGTATTGTATAAGAAGCATAAAGAAACATCATGAGTCACGTTTAAAAACAAAATAAAACAAAAAATAACTGGACTGGTGTGTGACTAAAGCCAAAGCGGAAACAGACCATGTCACTGATGTTTATCTAGATTATGGTATAAAAATGCAACATTTGCATTAAACACTTAAAAAATTATTTTTGAAACATAATTTATATACATTTGTTATATAACCTCTTCTTTCACTGCATGTTCAAAATATACATTGAAGGAACTGGAATAAAATTGAATGCATTTCATGTGATCAAGTATTTGTATTTTTGTGCTTAGTCAGTTTTGAATTCTTGCAGACTCACAGAGTACCCCTAAATACAGCCCTGAAAAATAGGAGATAGCTAGATTGCACCAGTCCATGAATGAATATCTAAGATATGACTCAGAGGCTCATGCTTGAGATCCATTACCCCTCTGATTTCTCCCTACTTTGAAGAATTAATAAATATCTTCCTACTATAACAGGTCAACATATACAAAGTGGTAGCTGAGTAAGAGTGTGTGGAATCAGGACTTCGTTGATTAATTTTCTGCCTTCCCCACTCCCTCCTACCACTTCTTGAAAGAGCTGAACACTCAGCAAAGTAATTCATCCTTTCCACGCAGTAGGCCTCAGGTAGAAACTGGGAAAAGCTGAACAATGAAATAAATCGGACCTGCCCAGTGACTACTATTTGAAAAATACTTGCTGATCTTTCAAACCCTGCTGAAAATGACACACACCATGAGGCTTAAGATCAGATTATTTCTTTGATATATTTCAGGAGTGCAATAAAGTTGAAATACATTAAGAAAAAAAAACACTCCTTATTCTCATAACAATGGAAAATAAGTGCACATGTTTAAATTTTCAAAGGAACAGACTGGAGTTCTGGCAAATGTTTCTCAATATTGCAAATGGAAAACAATGACTGTACTGAAAGAGATACAGAAACTCCTTGATACAACACGAGCAATATATTTTCATGAGTTCCTTTAGGCAGTTTATGTCCTAAACCTGCAAAGGCATGCACGAGTTTAACTTAATCTACATACATGTTTCTGTTTGGAACTTGCAACAGAATAATAGAAAAAAACACCTTCATTAATACAGGTATGAGATATATATTATGTTCATTGCTTTCACTCACATAATTTTATTTATTTTTGTCAAGCATAAACCCAAAAATAAAATAAGAATACATTCCAATGTGCAGAACACATTGAAGGAGAAAATAGAAATGTTGTAGCAAGATATTAAAAAACCTTACCCCTCAACTTCAAAACAAAAAAAAATAAGGGAAGACACAAAATTATCTGCTTTTTACCTACCTTGATATTATGTCAGCAATAAGAACATTGACACACCAAAAGTACTGCAGTATGGATAAGAGTAATGTTGTAGCTTCATCTCTGAATTTTCTGACATTATGAGTTAAGAGAGGGACTTTATGTTAGCTTTACTTGTCTGCCAATGTAATGTTTCATGTAGTTTTTAAACTAATTTAGAAAAGAGGAAAAGATCAGGGAACAAAAACAAAAACAAAAACAAAAACAAATCCCCCCCGCAAACTTAACTGCATGACACTATCTGTTTTCTGACTTTAGAGGTCTTGATTAACTCCTGCTGGTTTCATTTCTCACAGTTAGCATCCATTGTCTACCGTAAGAGTTCTGTTTCCTTTTTAAAAAAAGAACAACATTTTGTATGTTTCCCATATAAAACCATCAGACATCCTAATATTTTTCTAAATCAGATATTTTTGCTTTTCTTCTCAGCAAAATTAAAATGGATGGGGATGGAAAGGGACAATTTTGTTTTAGGTAACAAGCTGGATTTTCTAATACCAACAGAAATTATGGACATTTTACTGTTGCTTTACAACTTAAAGTTTTATTATTTTTGTTAAATGTAGTACTGGTTTAGAGCTTCAGCTGGACATATGTTTAGACTACAGAGTCCTTCTAAAGGACGTTCTCTTTATGTATATGTATATTTTCTATCTATTTATACACACCAAAACATTTTTTGAGGGGGATTCTGGACACTTTTCTGAGTGCTAACACTTCCCTGCACTTTGACAGAGCATCACGGACTTCAACAGAACCACGTAAAGGTAGGAGGCAGACAAACCTATAGTGACTAGGAAGATCAAAGCTTAAGTCTCAGTCTCATTTTCAAATTAGGCTGTGATAGTGCTGGCATTTTCACCCTGCACCTCAAACCTTCCATGTACTATATCCAGTATGGGAACCACAGCCATTTTCTTCCCATGGCTGGCTAGTCTAGCAACAAAGTGTACAATCTTAGGGGAGTTTAATCTAAACTGAGCCTATAAGGGCCACGGCCAACGAACTCATTGCAATTCAAGCCAGGAGCCATGTCCTGCAAGCTTTCCCCATGCCAATATCCCTTTCTTTACATATAGCTCCACTGGACTCAGACATACTTCACTTACATTGTTACTTAAGATCATGTCATTTACTTCATAAGATTATTCACCTCAATTCAAGTTTCCACACTTTAATTACTAAACCTTGTTAGCAAAAGTTGCACTAATTAGAAAAGCTGTGTTCATTAAAAATCACTAGCAATAGCTTGCTTTAAAACCTCCTTCTCCTGGCGCATATTTTCCCTTTTGGCTTCCTGGAATACATTCTCCTGTTCAGTGGCCACTTGAAAGTAAGGCTGGTAGATTAAGAGAGTCCAGAATATCATGCAGTCTGAAAGAGAAGTTCATCTCACATACCCACTGCTAACCTTCGGAGAGTTAGACATTTAAACTTAACTACTCACCCTTGCTTACCTCCAGAATTAAAGAAGAAACAGTGACAACTACAGAATTTTCCTAAATGTTAAACTCAGAATGACATACATCGCCTTCTGGAGGCTGCAGCTTCTCACCATTGACTATAAAAGGAGCCTAGGGTTACTGGTACAGGTCTAGATGTGTCCCTTTTAGATTCCCATATAAAGACAAGTGAATCCCATCCTACTGGCAAGGGGAGGAATACCACACACCAAGAGCATAAACTGCAAATTAATCATCTGATGCGTTAGTTCCCCAGAATGTTCTTGGGGTCTGGTTTGGTTTGGTTTGGTTTGGTTTGGTTTGGTTTGGTTTGGTTGGCAGGAAGCGTGGGAAAGGTGTTACTCGGGGGGGGGGAGGGGGGGGGGGGGGCGGGAAGCTAAACTGAAGGAAAAGTGAAGGAGAGAGTACTTAAAAGGAAAAGAGGCAAAGGGACTTACACAAAGGAACAAAGCAGGTGGAAGAGTGTGGCTCAGCACTTTAGCACAGGGCTAAGCAAGTCCTAAAGAAAGATCTCTAGAAGTTCCCAAATGCCTTCCTTGGCTGTCTGAAACTGCATTATGATGTGAATTCAGTTCTTGAGTTGTTCATCTCTGCATTCTCCCTACATAGAGTAGAGAAGTATGAACACTTGGATCATCCCTATGATAAAACAAAAGTCTCCCCTTCTACTACTTTTAGTCCGGAGCAGACAATGGGGAGAGGTGACTGGCTGAGCTTGATTTAAACCTCCCACACACCAGTGCCATTACAAGTCCTTCTGCAGCAAACTGTAGAGGAAATATTCCTGTAGAGACTGATTCATGAACAGTAAGTAAATGTGTGTTTTCAATGTATATAGCCAAAACCTGCACAAATGCATTAGGATAGTGGTTCTCAGATGCTTTGGACCAGTGGACTATCATTAGCCCTTAACATTTTTGAAGACCATTACATAAGCTACCAAGGACATGTCACACATTTACTCCTAACCATAGTCCAACAGACCAGCTGTGGGACCTTTCTGATATCTCGGTGGACCGATGGTTCCCAGAGTGTGGCTTGCAGTTCAAAAGCCGCTGCTGGGGCCTGGGAGCTTGAACATGAAAGGTACTGAAAACTGACCAAACAGTGAAATGGACCTGGCTGGTTTTAACATCAAGCTGAGTGAAACACAAAGATTAACAAACTTAGGATTTACTGTAAATCTAAAACTGAATAGATCTAAAAGCCTTTTATGGGGATTAATTTCTAAATCTCTTTTAGCAATCCAAGGTATTTTTAGTAACATAGGTGTCAGTTTTAGCAATTTTTATGCATGTGCAGCTTTCACTGAATCCAGTCAGAACTGAAGAGAACAAAACCATCAATGTTTGGACTGCTGTCACGTACAAAATATTTTTCTATTTTTTAATTCACTTCTGTCCTAAACCAAACTGCCTTTACTGGTGCATAACATGCTGTAGCCTGAAAATAACCTACAGCAGTACTATTACTAGATGTGCCCATAACATGATATATTTAAACTCTGCTGGTTCAGTACAAGGCTGCCATGTTACCCAACTGACAAAAGGGAATTTAGGCCGAGGAAAGTCCTATTGATCTTTTCTATGAGTAAATTATTGAAATACAGTTGATATCAAAAGAACTTGGTTAACTTTCCTTGATTTTATGAGCTAACAAGCAACATTCTAAATTCTTTTTAAAAGTTTTTCCGACTCACCTTAATATTTACAGTTGTATTATTCCCTGAAAATAGAGACAATATCCTAGTCAAGACCTTCCTCTTTTGACTGCCCATAATCTATGCTTAAGCACTCTAAGCACACTTAATTTTATATATACTTGTATAAAGGCTTTACATAATACTTTAACTATAATTTATACTACTATGAAAAATGATTTATTTTGAGACTTTGATACTAGATATTCTATACCCACACCTTTTCATGGATAGCCAAATTTTAATCTTGCTAGTCTTCGGATCTGTTATTTGTAGTCTGGAACCTATTATTCCTGAATAAGGCTTGCAAGACTGAGCCCAGAGTTTTAAAATATGCATGTGAAATAGGTCATTATTAATATTTTTAAATGCAACTTTTGGTCGGTGGGATATTTTTCTTAAAAACAGCCAAGATGATTTGGAGCTATATCTGATCAACAAAGAAAACAGATAATTTATTCAAGTATGTTCTGGTCATCGTTTATAATTTGAATTATTAATCCTTGATTAAGGTAGTAGGAATAAGGTACTGCATTTTTTTCTGATACTCCTCCTTCAAGGAAATGCAGAATGGGACCTATTAGTTCTAATGACTCTTCAATGTTTCAAAACCATCTTGAACAATCGCCAAGGGGCAGAAATGCTAATGTTTGCTGAAGGAAAGGAAGGCTTAAATGAATTTTATCTATTTTCTTATCCAAAGGACGTTAAAGTAGCATTGCTAAGAGACAGTTTATTGTTCTCCTCAAGACAATTACCCAGCACTGATGAGAGAGAGGAGGGGCTACACTTACTCTTCCTAAAACTAATTTTTGTGAATCAGGAGCGTGACTCAGCCTGGTCAGTGATGTTGATGTTAGCCTCAGAAAGAGATAGCTTCATTATGCATGTTACTTCCTATCTTGGGGAGGGGAGGAAAAATAGACAAAACTCTTGCCATTTGATCGCAGAGGAAAGAATCACAGCATTACAATTTATGAACCAGATATGAATTGGAACAGATCCACAAGAAGAGTGAAATCAATGAAGCTTCACAAACTAACATCAGCTGACAAGAGGCTCTCAAAGACCACAACTTCATCAGACAAGTTCAGCAGAGAAACCTTAAAAACCAACACATCTAAAAGCACCCCCAGTAGCATAAATCAAATGAACTAACATTTTATTTCAATCCAGAATTGTATGTACCATGAACCCCCAAAAGTGCTTTTGCAGCTTGGTAAGCATAATGGGTACTCCCACATTTTGAGTCTTGGGGTGGTAGGTGAGCTGCCTGACCAATATATATCCATACCAAGGGCAGGCGCTGAGACGATGGCTAATAGCAGTTCCAGGGAGACAGCAACAGCAGTGTAATTTTTAACAAACCCTAATGGTGAACTGGACTGAATTGCTTCCAGGACAGCCTTGCCTGAGACTGGCTGTCCTTTAGGAACACAACAATGAAGCAGCAATGGTCTGGCCATGGGGGAGAAAGTATCGGCTCCAAACTGGGGAAGTGCTATGTAGGAAAAGCCACTGCAGTGCAGGTAGCTGGTTGCTGGCTGTTTTTGAGCTCTGCTAGTACGGTACTTGCAGAGTAATAGCACAAATCCATTCACTAGTCATTTCTCACTTTCTAAGAGGCAGCCACGGTCATACTGTCTCATCCCATCAATACTTGGTTTTATTTTTTTTTTTTATGTTTTATCATAAAATGCTTCCCAAACGTTTTTTTCCTGCTTTTTATAGCAGTGTAAACTACGGTTCTCCTACCCTGCTCTCTTTTTTTTTTTCTCCTCCTTTCTCATGTTTGATCAAAGTCCTTTAACTGGCCAGATTCTCCATCAGTTCTAGGATTTTATGCTTTTTTTTTTTTTCTCTGCATGTAGACGTCATGCCTTTGTTCACGAAACATTTTTCTACTCTTTCATCTGGTTTGAGGCTGTAACGCTGTGGTGCTGTGGTGGCACCTGAAAGGAACATGTAAAGAAGAAACAGTTAACATATGAAGTCCAGTGTATTTTTTCTGATACATTTCAAATACAGTGCATATGAAAAAGTGATTTGAAATAACTCTTGCCTCTCACATTCCTTTATTTCTTTTTTAACTTTCACCCTCTTGATCCTGCAGTATTGCAGTAAAAGAACAAGAAACTAAAAGAAAAAAATGAAACAAAAAATGTTGTGAGGAAAATTAAATAGAGCAAAAAATATTTTAACTACTTTAAATTATCATACCCATTCACAACAGGAAACACATTATGCACTAATCCAGAGCTCCTGAACAGTCAAGAGGAAGAATTTGGAGCTGATAAAAATGCAAATGTTTATAGATAGGCCTCTTTCCTAAGGGAGGGGTACACGATTTCAGGATGAATTGCATTATATTGTTTTGTTTCACGAGGTCATTGCTTGGCTGCAGGGGTGGATGATGGAGCAATTCGGTCATTGTGACACCTACAAGATGAGCTAAAGGTCATTTGTTTGCTTATTTAGATGGATGTCTGGTCTTTTAGGCAACAGACTGATCTGTTAGGATGCAGGGTACTGGAACCATCACAAGATGCAGCCTCCATGGCCCTTCGGCAACAGGGGCAGGGACCCAGCCTGGAGCACAGAGAACAGCAATCTTTTCCAAGGTGGTCTGCGGAGAGTGGTCAAGCAGTAGTACTGGCCTGAGAAAGCCGACTGGGAAGAAATGTAGTTGGTATGGAAAATGTTTGGCTCTGCAAACCCCATGGAAGCTTTGGACACTCATCTGTCCACACTCAGAACACAAATATTCTCCCAACTTCTCATGCTTTCTCCATGCTCTTCAGTTTCATCAAATTTAATTCACTGTCTGAGTGTGAACAGGATCAGTACTAGCAGGATAGTAAAAAAATAAGTTTCAAAATGAAATAAAGTTAAGATATATGCACAAAACTACAAAAAGTCTGTTTTCTATTTTCTCTTCTCAGGTCAAGCCCATCATGCAATTTTGCCAAAAGGCCCCTAGTTGACACTGGACAGTGAGGTGGTCCACTCAGACCTTGGCCACCTTATTAATTTTTGACCAAATATTGTCATGAGCAAAATACTCCAGTTCATACTCTTTACGGTAAATGTCTCATAGTAAGTAGATCAAAATCAGGCAACCCACTTAAATTCTCTGTGATACATTTTCTGCAACTGTTAAAATGTGTGATGCTTCTGTTGTTAGAGTCGGTCATGGGATGAGTTGAGCTATTGTCACTCATTTGTCAAGTCTGGCCTTTCCAAATTGTCTGCAAATGACGCTGAATCTTCCAGAAATGGTAATGTTTCCTCAAAATTTAAATGAAAGATCTCCAGAAATATTCCTTTGTGCATCTTGGTTTTACTTGCTTTATAAAATTGGTGACCTACATTACATGGAATGCTTTCTGTTAGTCAATTACATGTCCTAACCTTTAGAAATAGGAGGAGTACCTATTTTCTCACAAAAATTATGAAGAGTGTTGTAGCTCAAGGATTAATTTGGAAAACAATTTGAAATCCTCAGGGAGAGGGCTCTTGTAGACCTAGAAGAAATTCCCTCTTACTCTCAGTCAATGTGTTGCGTGTTTTTATGCTATCTTCATATATCAGTGCAAGAGGAACATTAAATAATAACTATTTTGTGCCTTGAAAAATGTATCCACTTAGAGAAATCTGCCATAACAGTGCATCAAAAAATTAACGTTACATACCCCTCCCACCTTTGCTTCCTTCCTGTGAAGAAAATAGGATATTATTGCCATTTCATAGACAAAGAACTGAAGCACAGCCTACCTACTTTCCTGCAAGACAAAAGTAAGCCAGTACAGACATGTACCCAAACTGCAATGCGTTAAACACATCATCTCCTTCTTAGCTGTTCCAAAGCTAATTTTGTCTGCCTGAGAGCTAGGAGATATGACAGAACAGTGCAGAACACATCTGCCAATCTTATAAAGCTGTATCGAGAAATGCAATTTTCAAGTGCCTGGGGAAGCCTTGCTCAGCTACAGTGATCAGTGCAGAGGGTGCTGAACTGCAGAACCGAATGTAAGAGAATTTTATATGCATTCAGATAGTTTTATATTCTCCTTCTGGGAATAAATGCGAGAAACCTCCTCAGCTGAACAGTCTGCAGGATTGCTTACCTCAGTATTATGATTTTCCAATTGACCTCTAGATATGGAGAGGTAAGGTAGTATTTTTAGCAACATCCAAAATGGGCAGGAGCCATTTACTGCTCACAGTCTCTTTTGATTGCCTCTCTTGAACAAGGAGAAAAATGTAACAGCCATTCAGGTAAGAAAGAAAGAGACAATGAAGCTCAGGCAAGCCATGATAATAACGTAGTTAGGATGATTTATTTATTTGCCAGTTCTTGTGGGATGTTTTGTGCTGACTTCATCCTGTTGCTTTAACCCTCTAGGCTCTGCACCATCTCGGTCTGCAACAGTAGTGATAAGTGAGCTTCTCCGTTTCATTTCTCTTGCAGCGCTGGCTCTGGCAACAGTGGGATTTGAACGGTAACAAAGGAGAAGCCGGGTATTAATGGCAGACCCAAAGAACCTGACAGCCTGTGCCACTGCTGGCCAGTCATTCCAGTGAGATGCCTAACAGAAGGGCGGGTAGGATGTCAAAACAAGGCTCGAAAAAACACACAAAGGGGTTGTAGAATTACGTATGGGTTATGGATGGGGATTTTTCATTGCGGCGGGGACGCGGAAGATCTACTGCATTGGGTGGGAGAGGAGAACTCAAATCAGGGTCTCCGATTTCCAATTTAATTCCCAACCCTGTTATTCACTCACAGCGTCAGCCCGGACAACGCTTCAGGGCTCAAACGTTTCTAACCCCGTTTATTTTTCCTTCACCGATCAAGGAGCCCTCGGCTGGAGAAAGGGAGGTGCTGAACACCTGCGGCCCCCACCCCTTCCTCCTCCTCCTCCTGCGGGAGCGGCGGGCACGCCCGATGGGAAGCTGGACCCGGTGTCCCCCGGTCCCCGTCGCCGGCAGCGAGCGACAAGCTAGCTCCCGCCGCTCGGACCTCAGCGGCGCCGCGCAGCCGGGGATTGGGCAGCTCCCGGCGCGGCGCGCTCCAGGCGCCCAGCTCACCCCTGCGGCCGCAGCTGAGCCTCACCCGGGCTCCGCCGGGCTCCCCGTGCCCGCCGCTGAGGAGCCGCGAAGCCGCCGGTGAGGCCCTCGCGGCCCCCTCAGGCCCCGGCCCGGCGCTCAGCAGCGCCCAGCTGCCCTCAGGCAGGGGGAGGCCGTGAAGCGACGCCGCCTCGGGCCCCGGCCGGCACGGCACGGCATTGCGCGGCGGCCCCGCGCCCCCTGGGGCAGGGGAGGACCGCGCCCCGGGCGCGCCGCCGGACCGTTAGGGCGGCCCCGCGCGGTCACGCCTCCCCTCACGGCGGCGCCACCGCCCCCGGGACGGCCCCGGCCCTGGCCCCCGCCCACCGGGGCAACCGCCGCACCTCGGCCCCGCGGCCCGGCTGCCGCCCGGCCCGCCCTCCCTGGCGGAACCACGGCCTCTCCCGCCGCCGGGGGATCCCCGCCCTCCCGAGGCAGTTCCCAGCCCCGCTGGCGGCGGCCCGCGACCCACGGGCGGGGAGGACACGCCGCCGCGGCCCGCCCCCGCCCCGCCCCGCGGGAGCCGCTCGTGGCAAAGTCACCGACCCCCGAAGCCCGCCGGGCTCCATCAAACGCCGCGGCCCCGCCCGCCGACGTCATGGAAAGAAGCGCGTCAGCCTCCCGCCCGCCAGTGGCGGGAGCGGGGGGCGGGGAGAGGTGCGGGGCCCCGCCCCCGCAGGCGCCGTGCCTATCGGCGCCCCTCCTCCGCCTCCCCCATTGAAGACGCAGCACGTCGGGACCCCCCTTCCCCGGCCGCGCGAGGGGCCCCGTCACGTGGCCGGCGCTCCGCAGGCGGCGAGGGGGGCGGCGGGGACCGGCGGCTGCGGCGCTGGGAGGGGAGGGGGCGGCGGGAGCGGACAAGTGAGTGACCGCGGCGGGCGGGCGGAGGAGGGAGGCGGGCGGACCGCTGCGCCCCGCCCCGCCCTGCCCGGTGGCGCCCGGCTCCCGTAGCGGCTGCTCTGCGGTGCTGGGGCTCGGCGGAGCGCTCGGCGCTGCCCGGTGCGTGTGGGGGAAAGGAGGCGGGCGGGCCCCGGGGAGCGGCGGCGGCGGGAGCGGCCGCCGGGAGGGCGAATCGCTGGTTCCTGCCGGTGAGGCGACGGGGGCGGGGCGGGCGGTCCGCGCCCCCCCCTTCCTTCTCCTCCTCCTCCTCCTCCTCCTCCTCCCCCGGCTCTCCCCGCGCCGGTGCCCCCTCCCTCTCGCCTTCCCTCCCCAATTCGGTCGCCGCTTCCCCCCCGCCCCCTCTCCCGCCCTCCTCCCGCGGCCGCAGGGCGGGGGCGGTGGGGCCGGCCGGCCGTGGGCAGGGCGGGGAGCGCGGGGACCTTGTGCGCTCGGCGAGCGGGCGGCGGCAGGTTCACGGGCGCCTCGTCCCGGCCCCCGGCTGGCGGCTGGCTGGTGGCGGGGTCGGCCCCGCGGCGCCGAGGTAAGTGCGGCGGCTCCGGGCGGCTGTCCCCCCGGCTGGCCGGGGCGGGCAGCCGCGCGGCGGCAGGTGCAGCGTTGCTCCGCTCCCGCTGCGGGCCGGGGTGGGCTCGCCCGGGGAGGCGGCGTGCGGCACGGCGGGGGTGGCGGCGGCAGCGGGGCCGCCGGTGGTCCTGGGTGCCGCGCTCCCAGGCTTTCGCCGCTTTTTCCCCGCAGGTAACCGAAGCGCGCACCTGGCCCCGCCGCCGTGCAGCCGGGGCGCGGCGTGACCTTGAGGGCAGCGGATGCGGGGCTGAGCCTCCGCGGGAGCGCAGCCGCCCGGCACGGCGCCTCCACACCGCCGCGGACCCCGCGGCCGGGCAGGGCCGGCACGCCGCAGCCCCCGCCGGGCGGGCGGGCGCGCACACGCCGCGGATTAAGGTGGTGCTCAGCCGCCGCCTGCCCGCCCGCCGGGTTAAGTAGCCGGGATTAGCCCGCTGCGGCTGCACGACACCGACATCCTGGGCGCCTCTCCGCCGCCCCGCGGGGGCCGGCAGTCCCGCAGCCGCCCCCGCCGCCTCCTCCTTCCCTCGCTCGCCCGCCCGCCGCGCCCCCGGGGCGGTGTTTTTGGCCGCAGCTGGGTCGTACGCCGCTCTCCGTCGGGGCGGGCGGGCTGCTTTGATTTGTCGATGCCCGGCCCGGCTGCTCATCGACCGGCGCGGGCGGGGGGGGGGGATGAGGCGCCCCTTCGGGAGCCGAGGGGGCGAAGCTCTGGCGGGCGTCGCGCCGCGGGTGAGCGCGGGGCCGCTCCGCGGCGGGGAGCGCCTCTGACGGCGGTGTCATCCTCGTCCCGGCGGTGCGTGTAACCTTTGGATGTAGCACCACGTGAGTCCGGGAGCGGGCCGGAGCCTCCGCCGAGAGATGGCTGGCCGCTGCCCGGCGCGGGAGGGAGCGCTAGTCGCTCACGGTGGAGCGGAGCGGGAGGGCGGGTGGCCGCACCGCCGAGCCCCGCCGGCTGTCGGACAAGGCTGAGGTCGGACGGGTTCGGGCTCTCGGCAGGAGAGGTCTCACGGACGGCTGCCGGGTGGAGGTGGCCGCCTCGCCTTCGGGAGCGTTTCTTTGAGCGCGGGGTGCAGCCGTGCGAGTGGAGGCTGCGGGGCGCTGGGGGTGTCGGCTGAGCCCCCAGAGTCGTTTGGACATCGGTAGCTGTGGACGAGTCTGTCTCAGGTCTGGCAACCGTTTTGCACGTAACGGGAGTGTGCAGCGCTGTGCGTGTTTCACGCTCGACATAAATTCTTAATAATATCGAAATGTTTTTTTACGTTTCACTTTTTAAACTGCATGGCGGGGCAGGGGAGGAAAGATGCACAGTAACAAAATTTCGGGGCCTCTTGGCGTTTTACAATCTCCATTACAGAAATACTTAAGGATCTATTACCTACAGTTTTCTTAAATTTGCAGCTTCAGGTGCTGAGGCTTTCTTCTCAAGGTCTGTTCGAAAGGAACTGGTGATAATTCCTTGTGCCTTGTCTCAAACCGCCATTCTGAGAACGTGTTTGCGATGGTATCTGGCTTAACAGTGTTTGGGGGGTGACAAGCCAGGTGAATATTCAGATCGTGTCCCTTAACGTGTCTCTTTTTTGGAAGTGAAGTCCCAAGCTGAATGTCTGTGAAGCATGTATTGCATCACTGGCGACTGACAAACCTGATGTGGAGGGGGGAGAAGGGAGTAGCGTGCCTTTGGAGAGCCACCACCTGTTGAAGAGCTGTTGCATCTTTAAAACACTGGTGGCTCCTAATGAATTTGAGTTGAAATAGTGTTTTTAAGTGCTCAAAAAGACTGTGGCTAGATAAGTTGCCAACTCCTTGGTTCATCAGGCAGTGTGTGTTCAGAAGGTGGTAGCTGTAGCTATTTCCAGTGCCTTCCCCCCCCGCCCCCTTTCACCCCTGTTTGGAGCTTTTCAAGAATTTGTTCCAAACACCACAAATCGTGAATTCCAACAGAAGTAAACTTGCGTATCTTTAAACTATTGGCTCTTTTGGCAGGAATAGCTTCCAATGTACTAGGACTTTAATACTTATGGCATAATGAATGGAAACTCTCTCGGTGTCAGTGGAAAAAGTGGTCACTGAATTCAGTGAGGGGAAAAAAACCTCGTACACTTCAATGTGAAATTGTCGTCTGTAATAGCATCAAACAACATTGGGTGGTCTAGTGTATTGCTGCTTTTCCTGTTTGTTACGGTAACCCAACCTGGGTGGGTTATCTGAAGAAAACAGGGATCCTGTGTTGTGCACAGACACTTGCAGGTTCTCCTGATCAATGTTGTTATCTTGGTGCTGATTGCAACATTATTACTTCAATTCATCCAAAGGAAAACGCTGTTCACCATGTGGGGAACCAAAATCTAGTGATAAAACCTAATTTTAAAGGGAATTGTGTTTGGCAACTTAAAGCAGAAAAGAGACTAGTGTCACATTAGCATTGGGTAAACTGTGTATGGGTTTCTTACAAAGTTACGTTACATATAGGTAATGGTATAAGCAAATCCTCATTCGGGTAATATATAATCAGTTAGTAATTGGTGGGTGATCCTACCAATTAAAATGCTCTGCAGTCTGACGTTAGAATCTCATTTAGAAAGTGATTCTTTCATGGCCCACAATATAGAGAACAGTCAGCTGTTAAAATCGAGAACCACTAAACCATGTTGTGGAAGCTTAACAGGAAGCTGAGAGGCTTGTAAATGTCTTGCAGCTCAGTCATGAAGTAATTACGTTTTGGCTTTTTTTACTGTTTGGATCTATTTGGAAAAGAAGAATATGATAAACTGGAGACAGTCATAAGGTGAAGATACTAAGAAGGAAGAAACAAGTTGAATCTGCTGAAGCCATCTCAGAAACTGATCCTTTGGAAGAATTAACTTTGCCAACATTTAAGACATTTAAGATTTTAGAGCTAGGAACTCAGTGTTAACCAACAAGTTCAAAATGGACCTGGCAAAGCAATCAATAACATGCCATAGCAAGCAAGTCTCCCTTGACATAAGGGTGGACAAGATAACCTAAAGTATCTTCTAACTCAAATTTCTTCCATTAAGGTAGACTAAATATTAATGGCACTGAGCATTCTTTACCACTGAAATGTGACCTCAGTGATGTCTTTCAGTGTTTGAACTGTTTATTTTAATATGTTTTCTTCCTTTTTTTAAAGGGAAAATTAACACTAGTGCAACAAGGACACACATTTTGCCCAGAGTTGAGGTGGGGTTTCAGTCAGGGCAATTTAATCTAATGCAGAATAATGAACAGCCATGATTAGCCCGGGGCATTTAAATGTAAGTATCTTTTGAGAAATAAGGAAGACTACTTGAATCTGTGGCAGATTTTGTTACAGAAATGCATGCTTACTTTCCTCCAAAAGGATCAATAACTTTGCAAAAATATTTTAAAATTTGTACTCTTCAGTATTCTCAACTTGTCTTAAAATGAATAATAATAATAAAACAACTTGTTTAAAGCTGCTGTTCAGGAGATAATGATCTTTCTCTGTAGAGTATTTTAATTAAAAATCAGATAAAATCTAGGTGTTACAGTGTTGTGTCTAAAAAGCTAAGATTAGCCTGGCTTGCTATAGTGTGTGCAACAGTCTTAAGTAGGTTTATTTATTTAAACCTGTTGAGTTTTCACTTGAAAGCATAATTTTTATTCCTCCTTACAAATTTAACTGATTGAAGAACAAGGAGGGTAGGGGACATGAGGTGATACTGTTGCCTGTTTGAAAAAGAAAAGTGAACCTGTGATGACTTATGTAGAGGATGGGTATTCCTTACAAGCATTAAGAATTACTAATCTAATTCAAAATGGCTTGTCTTTATATTTGGATTTCTTCACTTTTAAATAACTCACTAATGTTAGTTTTCCCCTAGCTTTGGCTTCAAATAGTTGAAAAGACCACATTCACTAATCGCACAGCAGAGTGATAAAAAACAAGGAAGGATTTTTTTGTTCGTGAAGCTACCCAAATGTTTGTATCTGCATGTAAAAAGTGAAAATGTGCTCAATATCTCTGAAACAGGGCAGCTGCATACAGAACATGGAAGCAAAGCCAATGATAAGCAGTATGGAAGGAGGATTTCTGGGAAGTAACATGTACCGGGCAAAATATTAGACTAACACATCTTGGAACAGTTGCACCTTCTCGCACCAAATGTAATTTCAATGCAAGTATATGGTATTGTCCAGTTTCTTTTATTTCTAAATTATCAGGCTTTTGAATATCAGTTTCTAGTTTTCATGACAGGCTTCACTTGATATGAACAGTAAATTTGAGGGATCTGCCTATTCAGGGTATTCATATTCCAGTAAACATTATGAAAGTGATTTCTGCTGCCAGTTATAAATCTTATTCTAACTGACAGATGACAGCAGGAGGTGTTATAAGTTTAATTTTGGTGAACAGCAAAGTAGGCATGAGGCTTTCTCAGTTGGTATTTCAAAGGTCTGATGGGAGAAGAAATGTAAAGAAAATGTAGGAGGTGTTTTATTGTTTGTTTTGTTTTTTTAAAGCCAGAAATAGCTCTGAAAATAAGTCCAAATTATTTTTGTCCTGTAAGAGATAAGATGTAGCATGCTATTACAAGACAGAGAAGTAATATCTGCCTTGCCTTTGAAGGGGAATGGACTGAGGGGGAGGGTATACTCTCCCTCCCCTTACTGCTGTTTGCAACTGTGCTGTGCAGTTGAGGAGTGCATGGGTGCATCTTGAGGATGACAGAGTTGACAAGCATTGGTGCTGGCCACTACATCTGTCAGGTTTAACTACTTAAAATGTGACCAGTCTCAGCAGTCTGGGCAGTGTTGGTTTATTGCTGGCTATTTTCTGATGCTGCTTTGGAGGAGAGAGTTAGGTAAGTTCCTGCATGGCCTCCTACTTAGAGTGAACTTTGGTGGTCTGCATGTCTCAGTTTTTTTTAATATTGCTTACGAGCTGGATGCTTCCTTAATTCCCAGTGAGCACAGGAAACACCGTGTTCTTAAAGCACACTTCTGCAGAGCCTATCACTTGTAATCTGCTACCCTTACTTGTGCCCTTATATTCGCAGAAAGATAAGGTGGCAGCAAGGAATACAACACTATTGGGTTCTGACCACTTGGTGTACAGTGTCTGGTCTATGAAGAGGAGGCCTGGGATGTACCATGCTCTGCATAGTCAATGGCGACAAACCCCATCTCAAGGCAAAAAAGATGATTCAGCTGCTCTTGCTTTAAGCAACTGTCTGACTTCCTGGGATGCAGCCCAAGGGTCAAGGGTGTGCTTTTTTTCTGCTTGTCTTATGTATCATTGAAACACAAACTTCAGTTTTAATTTTTAGATTTTGAATTTGAAATGACCTTAAATCACATGCACCAGTGGAAGAAAATCCATGTGCTCTTTTTGCTGGAGCGTTACAGATGTGCCCTTACATAGGAATCACACAACCTTTCTGCACTTGTTTTTCAGCAAGTGACTGGCAGCTTGTCCACATGGCTCTTTCAGGATTGCTTCTGTGTCTATGCAAATACCACGATGTATTGCTTGTGTGTACTTTGGCTTCCTGAACTACTGTGTTTGTAATGAAATCAAGACTTCGTGGGTCTTATGTGATAACATGTTTTTTAACAAAAAAAAGTAAAAAAAAAAAAAGTGCGGTATGGCAGAATAAACTTCATCTGCAAATCAGATCAGAATATATACCTGGATTTAAAATAAATCAAGAACAACTGATAGTTCCATAGGTGGACAGGAAGAAGAATAGACATTAGCTGTGTTTGGTGGAGTTTTTCTACCACAGAAAGAAATAGCCATAGTACTGTGCCCCTTGTTAAAATAAGGAGCTTAGCCACTAGCAGTAAAGAAGTCTTCTTGCTACTGCAAACTTACTTTAGGAATACTTTATGTAATATTATAGAAAGTTCTGAGGATGGGCACCATGACTCTCCAAAAGCTTGGAAAACATTTGGTTTCGTTTGGTAGGTGTTTCAAGAGCTGGGAGTCTTTTAAGTCCTGATCAAAAGACTTGCTAGTCCCTTCTGTTAATAGAAGATGGTTGATTGCTTTTTTAATATTCTGAAGTTATTGCACACTTTTATCATGGCCTTCTGAAGCTGCTGTGTTGATACGCATAATCCAAGAGACTGAGAGGACAGTGAGACAGCTTCATTTGTACTCACGTATTTGGCTTGTCATCATGAGCGGGAAGTTTTATGGCGTGGCTGAGGTGGCCTGGCAGCTACTTTAATTTCCACCCTGTCCTGGACTGCTCAGTAACTCCCTCCTCTTTCGTGCCATCTCTGCTCCTTTGCATTTACTCGCTGCACCAGTAGATTGTATTACACAATCCTGGTGCACAGACTCCAAGCTCTCCAAGTCAAGAGGCAAGGCTCGCATAAGGAAGGCGGCACAAGTCTTCAGATAGGTGGTGTGGGAATGTGTGGTCATCACGTGAAACCATTCCCTGGAGAGTATTAACCTTTTCATGATGAAGAACTTGAAATTATTGTTCTGACAGTAAGTCAGAGAGTAGTTTGAGTGCCAGCCTTCAACTAATAGCTTTCCAGAAAATAGTATTTGCATCTATGCATAAAGATCTTTGTACTAAGTAAAATATTAAAAATATTTTAACACATTAGCTATATGCCTATGTTGTTTCTGATACTGTAGTGGAGGAATTTTGTGATCACATTGTGCATCCAGACTTGCTTTCTGAGGTTTTTGCTTAGATTGAGGAGGTAGTAACAAGAAATGGGTAGAAAATGACAGGTATGGTTAGCCTTTAAGCTGAGAAAGGGTGCTATTTTTTAACCTCTTTTGCCTATTTGGATATAGTAGACACTAAAGCAGGATCTTATGTGCATATTGAGCAGGAGTATTTTCATTTCCTTCTAGGTGCTACTGCTATCACTGTTGATACTGCACTTTAAATTTCCTTGTGTTGCTTGAGTCTGCCAGTTTTTCTTCACTTGAATGAAGCTAGTACACAACTTCATGAAACCTATGGAATACAATGCGAATCAATACATAATTAGAGCAACATGTAGCAGTCTCACTCTGGTGAGGTTGTATGAAACTTGAAATGATTTTAAACTGGCTGGCAGGATCTGTGCCAAGTGACTTTCAAACATACATAGTTGAGACTGACAGCTGAGGAGGGTAGGGAAGGTGCTCTACCACTGCTAGTACAAATTCTGTTTATTAACAACTCAATTCTGTTTGTGTTCAGGTACTTTGGCTCTGAAATCTGTGTAGTTGACAGTGACAACAACTTTCTTTTACATTCTGCAATGTGAAATGTCTTAACGTCTTCACGAAGTAATTTCAGACGTGTGTTTAGGTAACGGGTAGATCTGGCTGTAGTGAGTGCAGATCTAGGGGTTTGTTTCTAAACTGGAGCTGTATTTCTAAAGTGAGTTGAAAGAGATCTGGTAATGAAGTACTGAATTATCTAAGTTTTGAGAAAAGCATGGTCTCTTGCCCTTCATCTTTGTTTTGGTTATTTATTTTTTGTGTGTGCATGTTGGTTTTTGTTAGTGGAAGCACTCATACTGGAGCTATCCTCCAGATGGAGATGGCTGCTCACGTTGCATACCAGGTTACAGGAAACTTTTGAAAGAGCTTTAGTACAAACAGGCACTTTCAAAAATAAAATACCAGCATATAAAGCAGTGGTACGTGCTAAGGTTAACATCTTGTTTTAAGTGAACAATTCACATGTGGCTTTCTTTTTTTCCTTGTTGATCCTGGCATTGCTGGGCACTGGACAGCAGCACCTCAAACTGTATTACCAAAACCACTCAGAAAAGGTTGTCTTGGTTGTACGAGGTCTGACACTCTCAAGCTGCAGTGCAAACGTAAGCTACCTCAAAGCAAAGCACAGTAAATCAGTTTACCAGATGGAAAATACAGGGTGTGGATGTTTGAAGGGGAGTACTCTGTTTTCTGGGAAGATGCTGTAGTAACGTTTTTGCAAAGCAGACTACTCATTCCAAAACTGAAACACTGAATTTGCATAGGCTTGAAGCTTTATGTTCTCATTCTATTGTTGAATCTAACGCTGGCAAAATTATTATAGAGAAGAAAGCTATATGTATAACTATGGGGGA
Organism: Falco peregrinus; assembly: GCF_023634155.1. Lineage (NCBI taxonomy): Eukaryota > Metazoa > Chordata > Aves > Falconiformes > Falconidae > Falco > Falco peregrinus. Next base: position 50,575,993 of record NC_073726.1, read on the forward strand.
AATGCTGTGAACTGGACAAAATAAATACGTGTTACTTTGAGGCAGTGATCATAAGCCAGGCCTGTTTCAAGCTCCTGATGGGAGTTGCCAGAGGCCTCTCCTGGCCATTACTGAGCCAGCAAAGTAAAAACACCACTGAAAGGTTTTCCTGCTGCGACAGTTGGGAGTAGCTGGGGATGGCAACATGTGTGCGGTGCAGGATTGCAGTGGTAGAGCTGCTGGGTGGCCTGGGTCCCTGGTGGTGAGGGTGAGCAGGAAAGCTGGGGGCTGCCCTGGCACCTGTCCCCCTGCAGTGGGGCTGGAGGAGGAAGGCTGTAGGAAAGTTCCTCGCCAGGCTGCTTGCCTGACAGGGGACCCAGAGTCAGCAACAGAGGTCTCCTGTGCCAATGATGACTACTTCGTGCCGGCTGCGTTAGCAAGAGCGTGGCAAGTGGGATATTGGCCTCTGTTGTGCTCGTGAGGCTGCATCAGAAGTGGTGTCCTGTTTTACATCTCTTCAGACAAAGAGGCTGGCAGAGGGTCAGTAAGCCACTTGGGGTCTGCCATGTAGTGTGTGGTGACAGGTTGAGCAAGGTGGATTTTCTTGACCTGGAGGGACTGTGGTGATAGTTTTCATTGGGGCCTCACAGAGAAGATGCAGCTGGGCTCTTCTTTTTCCTGGGATGAGCATGGGGGTGAGAAGAAGAACTTCCATGACTGACTTGAGCTTGTGAGACATGTGCTGCACTGGAAAGGGGCACTCCCTGTCATCTGTGTGACCTTCAGGAGGATCTGCCAGTATTGCTGCTGTCTCCCTTGTCATCAGTTCTCATCAAGGGGGCTCTCCTCTGACCTTGAGGTCAGGTGTGCATCAGTGCTGGCATGGGCCAAGGTACAGGACTATACCCTCTGGCAGTAGCACAGGCTGGGATATTCATAAACGAACTGTGAAACCACATCCTTCCTCTGGTGTGTACCTGCTCTGACACGGTAGCACAGCTGCTGGATATGTGAGTTCATCAGCCCAGCTGACTGACTACACTTAACTTCAGCAGAGCGATCCTGGCCACTCACATAGGCATCTTAAACTGAAACTGGTTACTCTGCGCCTCTTTTGTTGAAGAGACACGAGCGTGTCTAAGATGAGATTCATGTGACTATTTTAGATCACATGCTAGGTGGCTAAATTTAATCTTTCAGCAGAGAAGTTTTAATTTATCCATTGCCTATTTATAAAAAAAAACAAAAGCCTGAAGTGCCTACCTTAGATTTAGGTGTTATCATTTGGTCAGGTGAATCTCGCATGTGATGGGAGGAATGTAAACTTCTAACCTGTGGAATGCAAAACAGACTTCAGAACTTCAGATGGCACCTCCAGGTGGCGAGACAAGGATGGGGAAGAGCACAACTTCAGCACTGTCTTCTAAAAAAAGCTCTTGTATCTGCTGCATGCTGTCTAATTATTGAAGTACTAAATCTCAGGGAGTGATTAATACTGGAATCAGTAGTTGTTCAGGTGTGTGCTAAACTGTAAGGTCTTCAGCTTTTCCGGTTAAAAGCTGAGATAATAACAAAGCTCCATAGATCCTTAAAAGCAGCTGTAATAATTTTTAAAGTATAAAATTTTGTAGAATTTGCTGTAAAAGCTTATCAAAGAGAAGCGCTCCAAATATACTCATGTTTTAAGGGGCTTTTTAATGTTTCCCCCCCACCTTAACTGTTCCATGTAAATGGATCACATGTTTTAACTTGCTAATTAGAAGCCTAATGTCAGTCTCTCAAATGTAAAGGCTATTGTAAACATAATTATTTAGGATCTTAACAAGGCTCCAGTTGCAAGATGAATTGGAGTTGTGGTATTGTACCCAACCAATAAATTGCTATGTGAATTTTTGGTGTTCACCTTGCTTATACACCTGTTTATGACTTTGTAGTCATAAATTCAGTCATGTGTTTTGAAAAATGCATCTTTCCTGTGAGTATGGTTTTACATTTGCTTGACTCAAGCAGATTCATTGTAGTTCTGTGCCCCGTTTTGAGTAGGCACTGATACTGGATTATCTGTGTGGTGAATCTGGTTAGATAACCAGTCTGCCTGAAAAACAGCAGGATCAGCTTCTCATGTTATCTGCAGAAACTTCACTGTTGTCACAAGAGACAGCAATATCTTGGGGAAGGGCAGGATGATCAGAGTGATTGGTATGCATCCTGATACTTGGCCATCACCATGTCTGTGATGGAAGAGGCAGGGGTTTTCCTGCAGTGGTTACCCCACATAAAGCATACTAGCAGCCTAGCCAGAGTCCTGGGAACCAACCAGGCACAGCACACAAGTAGGGAATGCTGCTGGAGCACTGAATTTCAACAGCCAAACTGTGAGGTGGTCTCATTCCATGCTAGGAGTGAAATTTTAGTCAGCTATACAATATGCAACTGTAAACTCTGTAAGACGGGAACCAGTTTGGCCCACTTTGACTTACTCATTTGGTGAATCTGCTACATGGAAGTGAAGCTGAAAAGTGAATACTGCTTTCCTGTAGGAAGTGGGGAGCAGAAGCAGCCATCTTAACTTGCTTACAGGTGGTTCTTCTATTTTCAAAACTTGAAACAAGTGAAGGCTAAGTTCCACAGCTACAGGCACATTTTTCTTGGGTAGGTAGTCATCAAAATATAATGATTCAAGCTGTCAAAGCTTTTTAAAATTCATGTGAAGTTTTAAGATGATGGAAGCTTACCTTTTCTGTGGGAGGAGGAGCTCTTTTGGAAGAAACTTTTGAGACTAAGGAGCTAATTGCACGTGAGCTCTTCATATACAAACTTTTAAACAGTGGAACTTAGAAATAGCCACCCAGTAAAATAATTTGATAAATGCTGAAGATTGGCAAGAATTTTGTATTAGCTTAGGCTCTTGCCAACAAGTTGAGAAATACTGACTTTATTTAAAAAAAAAAGGAAAATCTTGTGAATTTTGCAGTCTAAACGGGCGAAGAGTGTAGAGTTTTTGCCAGGAAGATGTTGTGTTGGCCTAGAGCTTAGCATTCACCTCTACGAGATGGCAAAAAACTATCAGTCTGTCTGCTTGAAGCCTGTTCTTTCAAACTGTTTCCACAGCCACCATGGTGTCAACACTGCTCAGTTGTAATTGCCAACTCCAAAGCAGGCTGATCAATGGAAATGCTAAATAAAGCAGCAGACCTCTCACCTCAGAGGGTGCATAAAACCAGATTTGCTAGCAGGTGCATGCTACTGAACACCAGCAGAAAGGTTAGCTCTTTGTTATCTTCCTGGCTTCTTTGTTAGCGGGTCATCTTGAACTTAGATTTTCCTCAACTTTTCTTCCAGGTGAAGCTGCTTTTTAAAAAATGAACAACCAAAAGGGTTTAGCTTTTCTGAAACTGAGGAGCAGCAGAATCCATAGGAATAAAAAGTGTTGACTAGCTCTAATTGTAGCTATATAATGTTTTGGGGTTTTTTGGCATGAAACATCAGGCTTGTGGTATTTCTTAGTGCTGTTAGAGTTGATCCTGCCATTTTTGTCAGATGTCACTGTAAGATGTTACTGCTGGTTGGGATCAGAAACAAAACACCAACTCTACTGGCCATTGACATCCATGTCTGTGAAAACCTGGGGAAGTTCTTGGCATGCTTTAACCGCATTAGGTTTGCCGGCAGAGCTCTTTTAGTGCTTTCTTACAAGGTATCTTTTCCGAAGCTGCTAAGTAAAATGATGTCTGTACTCCCTCTGCTGGCTCTGCAAAAACAGCTTTCGTGAGCTTAAATAATCACGTATCACCTCTTTTCAAATGTGCCTGTGTGGAATTCTGAGTTAAGAACAGTTTAATGTATGGAAGAGGGATTTTCCTGAAAAATAGGTCAACAAATAGTTACTGAAAGCTAATCAGGTGTCTCAGATGCTATCTCCTGATATAATGGTAAACACTGGTGTTGTATATACCTTTGTAATTGTAGTCTGGTCTGTTTTTGTGTATCAACGATTGGATGGGGCTATACAAATAAAGATACCGAATACTTGTAGTACATCTAGTCAAACATCTGAGCCCTATTTTTATAGGTTGTGTGTGCTATATGTACATAGAGGTCTGATATTTGGAAGCCTCTGGGGATGGTGGGGTGGGGGAGAGAACTTGTAGCCTTCCATAAATTACAGTGCTCTGGACACTTATTTGCTTATTCTGAGACTACTGCTTTCTTCCTAGGTGAAGAGATAATGGATATAAAAATTCTCAACCAGAGTGGAAGAAGTTCAGGCCTTGAACAAGGCCTTGGTATAGATAGGCGTTATGTCTATAATCAAAACAATTGCTCTTGGAAGTCAACAGATGTCTTTAAATGCCAGTGCAGTTCATTTTATTCTCTTGTTTTCTCATATCATTAGTCTATAATACTACTATTCTAGTTATTTTGGTTTTCTGTAGTTTAGGGATGGTTTAACAGTTTCAGAGGACTGAGCGAATAACCTACCCTGCTATACCGGTCAGTAACTGGTCTGAACCTGGGCAAGTGGAATAACAAGCCAAACTGCCTTTTTAGAATTTGCTTTAGTTCAGGGTATCTCTGAACAAGAACCCCTGAACCTTGTGATGAGAGAGAGTGCCTGGCTTCTGGTTGTTAAGTCTGAGGAGGTTTTCTGGCTTTTCACGCATGCAAGGTACATTTTGCATTTCCTGGAAAGTGCAGTCTTTTGTCTAGATGTTCGCTTGCGTAATTCATGAATGTCAAATATTTCAGAATGGTAAAACTATTGTGCAAACCCAATTTTAAGAATTCAGTGAAGCCAAACACCCTGTGGTTCTTCCTGTTAGATTTCTCTTTGGGTATACCTGTGGCTGTCTGCAGGTGTCTTTAGGCATTGCTGGACTGTGAAGGGACTGCTTGGCTGTGTAGAAACAGGCAGTTGCCCACAAGAGTTAGAACAGGTCTTTCTCTCACAGTGAGTGTATTCCCCCTACCAAATATCCTGTTCTTCCAGTTTTTCCCTTTGGGCATGCTGTTGTGGATTAAGGTCTTGAAGCTAAGCCCTATGACTTGGATAATTGCCCACTTTTATGTTCAGAATTTAGAGTTTTACTGCCATGCTCAGTAATCTTTTGTTTTAACGTCCAGTGTTGTATTTAAATCGTTTTCATGTTACTTGACAAGTAAACCAAAACTTGCTGACCTGCATAATATAGGCGATAAAATTTAGCTTAGCAATGCCTGCCTTGAACCCTAATCTTCTCAAGCAAGAACAGCTGAGGATTTTCAGCGCACAGGGAAATGCTTCTATTTTCTAGGAAAGCCTACTGTATTTTAGAAACCTCCAAGTTAAGGAGTCAGAGATTGCTAATCTTAAAGTAGCTTAAAATAATAAAGTAGCTTAAAATAGCTTGGCTTAGGCTTTCTTTGAGCAATTTTGCTGTGAGGCAATTGTTTAAATACTTGAAAATACTTGCTCGGTGAAAAATTTTTTGACAGCTAATGGCTTATTTTAGTAATAATTGCTCAACAAGGTAATGTTTTATTTAGTAAGTACCTACTTTTTGAGTTTTAAGGAAGAAAGCAGTCTCGAAAGCTGTTTAGTCTTAATTATGTGCCTAAAGCACTATGCCTTAAACTAGATTGTGGTTTTGACAGACAGCTGTGTAATTGTCTGAAATTGTTTGTTCCTTCACACTTACTTTTGTTGTAGATTTTGACTGTATCATACTTGATCGCTTTGCTCAATCCCTTTAATTAGATAACCATCCTAAACTGTGTTCAAATACCAACAAAATAAGGTACTCAGCACCGAAACAAAACCCAAACAAACAAAACCCCAAACCCCTAACTACCACCCCAGTTTCCTGCTGTTTTGGTTAGAGGGAAATACTTCAATTACACCTGGATACATGTGTAAAAAGCTAACTCCTCTAGCAGGAGTGTAGCACACCAAGAATTAACTTGTTACTAATAGTCTAGAGAAAGTAACTAGTTTCTCATATGGAGTCTACAAGTGCAGAATACAAAAATATGCAAAAATGTTTAGTGTAAATGCATGTTTTGAAAGTGAACTGTAAGTGTTTATAAGCTATGCTGCTATACCTGTGAATCGTAAACATATGAAGGATATTCATCATGGTGTTAGTATAAATTTGTCTTACTTTAAAGCATCCCTTCCCTCCAGAGAAGGAGAAAGCAATGTTGTAAAAATAATGGAAGTAGACTCAAACTAAGAATTCAAACATGGATTAAAGGCAATGGTAGAACTTGGATGTCAACCTGCCTGACACTGTGTACAAACTTGAATATATACGTAACTTAAATGAGCCAAATTCATAATGTAACTTTGAAATTAGGTGTATAGTTTTTTAACACGTGAGACTTTTTACTGAGGAGTCCTACTTCTTCCTAGCCAGTGTTTGGTACCCTGCGTAGAGAGAACTTTTGAAGTCTGAAAGTGTGGAAAAACAGGTCTGCTACTTGTTACTAGCAGACCTCATGCTTGCACAGTTTCATTCAAGGTCTTACCTACCTCAGGTAGGTTTTTTGGAAACACTGCTGAAGTCATACTTAATTATAAAGGTGTTCAGATGGCTCATTCCTGTACTTGACAAACTAATTGAAATAAGTAATTCTTAATGAGACTGAAATAATAAGCAGGCTTTTGGGAGAACACTCCTAGCTCAGCTGCTTTCTAGCAGTCTACTTTTTCTTCTCCATTAGAAATGGAGGCAGGCTGCTCTGTGTCCTTCAAGCTAAAGAGTCTTTTGAAGGTGCTGAGAAAGCAGGTGACTATTCTGGGAGGAAAGCAGGGATACAAGAGGCTGCTTAGAACTGTGGAGCACTGGGAGGCAGAGAAGGAAAACTTCCATGCATCTTCCAAAATTATCTCTAGAAAGACTGAGGCCAGAACTGTGGGAGTTTTGGTTAAGTCATGTTATCTTTTGTTTCATGGTGCTGTGTCACTCTTGTTTCATGATACTCTGATGCTTTTTTCAGTCACTTCCCCCCAATGGGGAAACAGTCATTTCCCTCAGTCCTGCAAATCTCAGGCTAGATGAAGTTTTCCACTTCTCTACTCTGCTCTACCTGTTTGCTGTGGTAAGGGAAACTTGTGGGCTGCAGGGCTTAAATTAAAAATGTGATTAGCTTCTGATATCGGGGATGATCTGAGCCCCTACTTGGCTGCATGGGGAAAGAAACTCACACCGAGCTGAGGTGTGCTTGTCAGATGTGTAATTGCAATGGCCCTTTGAGGAAGTTCATTTGAAACCTTCAGCTGGACATACAGATCTTTTTTCTTAAGAAGAAATTGTGCCTTCAGCAGTGGCTGGTTGGAATTAGTCTAACATGCACAAATCCAACAGTTTGGCTGGTTGTTTGAAGTTTGTCACTTGAGGAGCTGACACTGCCCTTCCCTATTCCCTTTCTTCAGAGATACTGTGTGCTATTGCTAAAAACAACCTGATTGCAGAAGTTGCGGAACGTTGCTATGTGCCACTGTAAAATAAACAAACACTTGTGAGAAATAGCTTTATGTGGACGGAAGAAAATGGGTCTGACTTAAATAATAATTCTGACTCAGCTGTCATTCTGGTTGGGTAGGCTCTTGGCCCTGAGGGTCAGCCACAGCTGAACGAATGGCAGTGGGCTCCCAATTCAGATGCTGTCTTTTGGAAGAAGGAATATTGCCCTTATTGAAGTAGCCACTAGAAATTACTGCTGAGGGTTCAGAGCTGCTTTAGCAGGAGACCAATACCTCACTGTGTATGCCAATGGTAGTTATGTTTTAGGCGTCCAAGTGCCTGGTGGTTTACCACATTATTTCTGATAGCTTTGTGCTTTGATTGGGCAGGGGAGTGAGGGAAACAAATATCAGATTGTCAGTACTGAACAGGTCTAGCTGGTTGCTACAAAGTTTTCAAGGCATATTTCCCTACCTAGAGGAATAAGCATTGTGCCAAAGCCAGACACCGCTAGTTCACCTCCAGATTTGAATGCTTACTGTTAAGACTGGAAGCACAACTGTCTACAAATTGCTTTAGCATCCACTGATACTGGTGAAGAGTTAAGACCTTTGGTTCAGGGGAAACTGGGGGGGGGGGGGGGGGGGGGGGATTTCCTTTATTGGATGGAATAGGACTTTTAAATATGTGGCTCCATTTGCATTCTTTTCCCCAGTCACTTTATTCTAATGAATTAATCATGAAACTGATACCTTTGCGCTCTCAGAAACGAAAGTTATGCACAGTACAGATCTTCACACCTGACGAGTTTAGAAATGAAGCTGCAATTGTTAATTGTGCATAGCCGGTTTGTACAGCAATTATTAAATAGCCTACCAAAACTGAGAATTAATTAAGCTTACTAAATCTGCTTGAGCTGTGATTTGACGGTCTGGTGAATTTGCTGTTTGGTTCAGACTGTGTCTGGCCTTGGCAATAAAGTGATGTATCGTGATTTTGGTGGCCTGTCACTTTACCTGAAATAACAGGGAAAATGAAGCTTTCCTTGAGTGGAGATTAATGTTATCTTAAAGGTGGCAGCGGTGTAGTTCCATGTTGAAGATGCTCCCAGCATTAGCTGAACGTGTATCCCTTAAGTTGGCATATCCACACTGTGTTTATGACTTTTACAAATAAATCAACTGTTCTGGCATTTTGTGGGAAAACTTCTCGGGTGAATCTGCTTTGATAACTTGTTCAGCCAGTAGAAACCCTGATATATAAATCTTCTAGCTTTATTTTGTGTCTGGCAGGATGGAAAAATCCTTTCTCAGTGACTGCTTTCTGTGCCTGGCTGCTGCAAGTAGCTTCCTCTTGGACCGCAGAGAAGCGAAATGCGTGGCTATGATCACAGCTAGCTAGTGGGAGGGTGGAGGCTTGGTACTGTGCATGGTGGTTTCTATCTGCTTGGATCTGGAGGAGACAGATTGCATTGCTGTCAAGGAATTTGTCCATTTTTAAAGGTCATGGAAGTGCAGGAAGGAGGCAGCAGCAGTGGAAAAAGGATTAGTAAAGGAAGGGGGTGCTGAAAACTGGTTGGAGAGCTGTGCGTCCCATGAGAGACGGACTTAGAGCAGGACCCAAAATGAAATGCTGTCTCTCAGTGGCTGAGGTGCTGTGAAAAAGAGTGAAAAGGCACACACGAAGTTACTGTTCTGAGCCCGGAGTTGCCTGTGTGACTGTTGCAACAGCAGTCTTTTGCATAGCCTATTACTTTGTTAATGCAGTTGCTAATTAATGTAGGTGGCTTTTCCCAGTGCAAAAGAATAAGGGTGGCAGGTGTTAGCTGCAGTGTTGTTGGTGTCAAATAATGAGAGCGACTTCAGGACCTCTGTGGGTGGAAGTCTTACGCCTTGACACTGTAGCACAGCCATGCCTTTGGTCACATAAGGATGTGACAGACTTGCTGCTTGCGTTGCTAGTCTTATGAAGAGATGGGAATCTCAGCTTTGTACATCCTGTCTACTAACAGCTCTTACACGCTCCCTGTCTATGTTAAAGAAACAGAAACTGCCAAGAGAATAATTTATTACCTTAAATTGAATGGTGGACCAGGGATTGTCATGTAACTTGTACTGATCACACAGCATTTAATTTGTCATTTTATGGACAAGTACCAGTAGCTGTATTGCAGTAATACTTAAATGTATGCAAAAAAACTCCAGACCAGCAACCAAGCCTGCATAAATGACAAAGTTCTTTAATAGGAGTAGCTACAAGAGCATGACAGTGCAGGCAACACGGGAATTTAGCCTTTAAGTGGGTGTCAACTTCAGAAAGATCAAAGAAAAAAAAAAAGGTATAATCACGAGGAAGGACTAGTTTTGAAACTGGAGATGTGGCTGAGGATGAAGCAATATGTAGCCTCATGAAATGGTAAAATGTATCAGATAATACCATGAAGCGCAATTTACTGCAGACGCTTCTTATACTGTACCAGAAAGAGGAGGCCCACTGGAATGAATTAGTGAGCTAAGCTCTCAAAACTTACCAAAAAGAGCTAAAGGGATGATCAATGTAATCATAATGAAGAAGTTTGCAAGAGATTCCACATCAGTGTTTCTTATAAAGCCATACAGTGGATTCTCAAATTCAAATGTTGAGGTTAAAAAACAAACAACACCCCCCACCCCACCCCCCAACCTCCTCTTGTCGCCACCAGCAGGAGCAGCAAACTTTGCAGTAGTTCTGAAAAAGTTACTGAAGTGTAGACTAAGATATCTGAAGTAAAAAAATTTGGCGCCTTACGAATAGAAGATGTCAAATGTAATTGCAGTTTTTGAAAGGATTTTTTTCAGAATGACTCTTTAGTCTGTTTACTTGGTATATTTCTGGCAGGAGGGATTAATCACCATTATATTTATTTATATATTATGTGTTTACAGTTCAATAAGCATATAGAATATTTCATCATACTGTTTCTATATAGCAGTAAGCTAGGCCAAGGTAGCAAGAAAACCCTTAAAACTTACCCTGCTAAGTTAATTGTACTGCCCCAATGGAAAGGAGTCAGTCATATGCAGAGTGACTTCATGGAAGTAACTAAGTGTACTCTCACTAGACGCAAATACATCTAGCAGTTTTAAGGCTAATCTTAAATTTGTCCCAGTTTCCTGAATACAAATAAAATCGGGTAGGGATGGACTTTTGCCCTCTGCCTGAAGGCTCAGAGCTCTAAAGAGCCTCTGGCACCTCTTTGATATCAGGAAGCATGGTTACAGTCAAAAGCATACCGCTCAGCCTAAATGGATATTAATATGAAGGAATACTTTCTAGAAGAAAAAAGGGGGAGTGTTCAAATCAGGATGAGATGGTAAATGTCTGATTCTGGCTGAAGTGTTATATGCAATTTAACTTGAACATGTTTTAATTTAAATGGGTGTGATGTCCTGAAACAAGGTTTCTGGTATTAAGAACTCCTGAAGTTGACTTGGAGCTTCAGAACAAAAAAATTTCCGCTAATGCTACTTACTGTCTAATAACATGGGAAGGGAAGAAAATCATTGTTCAAACTGACTAAAGCCATTTCAATGGTATGCATGTATGGTGTTGTGGGAATTGAAAGATGGAAATAAAGAAATAACATCTGAGATATGTGTTTAGCTCAAAATGTATCAGAAACACAGTTAAGGGGAAGCAGCAAAAAATTAGAGGGTTTACCTTTTTTCTCAAGACAAGTAATATACCTGTAGGAATAACTATTATGAGGAAGTCAGCTGCTGTTTTGCTCAGTCATAATTACTGTCAGAGCTGACCAGGCGGATGCATTGCTTACAGACACGCACTAAGCTTAAAATGCAACAAGTGACTGAAATCCAGGAATCCAATTCCAGCTCTGGACAAAATTTGATGCAATCTCACTTTCCCTGTACTTGAAACTTGGCTGCATAGAATGATGTCATATGCCTCACTTAACACATGCCTGTTAGATTTTGTGACTGGAATGCATTTTGTGATTTGGGAATGCAGGTAAACTCTGTTGTAGTCTTATGATGCGTGATTTTAATAAGTAGGATACCATGCTACCATCTTTGTTTTTTTAGAAGTTCAGCTTCTCATGGTATTATTTTTGCCAATATGTTTTTGATGAATACTGGTGAGAAAATTGGTAACTTGTCCCCAAACCTAATGAGTGTTTGTCAGTGGATGATTTCACTGCATAGTAATATCTACTTTTAGGGTTATATGTTGTTATTAATGCAACAGACCTGTTAATAGTACTTACTTTACAGCATTATTACACCAAATAAACATTTTTATTCAGAACTGTGCAGGATTAAGAGACTTTAAATCTTCAGTCATCTTATTTATGACTCAATGGATGTGAAGTAAAGGAAAATATTGATAGGCATTGGGCACACTTTTTTATTGCATTTTAAACACTAGTAGGTGGAGCTTTGTGGTATCCCAGGTTTGTTTTCAGCCATTAGCTACCTTAGTCCAAATTTTGGCAACTCTGTTCATTTCAAGTTATCTGAGGAAGCAGGCTCACACCATAAATTCACCTTAGGTACTCGAATGCACTAGAAACAATGCCAAATCGGACAGTCATATCTAGAGGTTACAATTTTTTTCTCCAGGATTATAGTCTTATCTTGGAATTACCTGTTCTTACAAGCAGTTCTGTCAAATTTAGCCTTTTTGCTTTTGCTTACGATGGCATTCCAGAGCAAAAAATGTGTGAGCCTAGTAAAAGGAAGCACTGAGAAGGAAGCTTCAGGGCCTGCAGGTGGAGAAGGGAAAAGCTGTCTTGTGTGTTGGTCAGAGCTGTGGATAGTGGGAGACCCTTCAAGATATTGCTCTGATAGTGGATATCTGGAATGATTAACTCCAGCTTCCAAGAGAGTATTTTAAGTAGTTAAACTCAACTCTTCTGCATGGGTTTGTGACTTGAAGTGTTTGGCTTCTTCTAGTGGTCAACTCAGTATTGTAACATGAAATGGGAGACACTGAAAGCCTAGTATTTTAAATACATGGGACACTAGATGCTTTCTGTAATGGTGATCACGTTGGTTTTATTCCCTGGGGCTCTGCAGTATGTCTCAGTTTGATGTTTCTTGGAAGTGTTCTTAGATTTTTCTGAAGCTCTACTTGCTGGGTCAGTCTTTTTTACCTATTTAGTTCTCACATATTCAAGTTAAAGTACTTTAAATTCAGAAAGCTAATGATCAGTTTAAGCTTTTGATAAAAATATTTTTTTTGCTTAGACATCTATGCAGCACTTTCCGATCTTGTTTCTTAATGTAGCTGTCGCTTCAGTTGGAGTGGATTTGCCTTGTGAGTGAAGGGCCACGGCTTGGAGAAGGCAGGGCAGCACAGGCCAGCGTCGTGCCTTGATGTTATAGGACAATGTGTGCTTGCTTGCCAGGCTCCTTGCAGAGGCTGTGGAGTGAGCTGCTTTATAAGAGAAGGTCATGCTTTTCATGCTGTAATAATTCCCCCTCAACTTACATTTTCCCTTGCTGCTGCCAAAATAGGAGGGAATTGATGTGGGAATCCTTTGCCTGAACGTTGCTAACTTGTACTGCCAAATTGACTTCACACTACTGAAGTCCTAATTTGTTAGCTGTCATTTCAGTAAGAAATAATTTGGGGTCTTAAAGCAAAGAAACTACCACTGGATGAAACTGCTACTAAGAAGTGTCAATCACGGTAGGCAGCAGCAATCCTTTAAGTGCGATAAATGCCACTGTTTACATCTGCTGCAGTCTAGGAGCAGCAGCCAGTTTTTATTTCAGTTAGGCGAGTACACCTCCCAAGAGAATAATAAGCTTCAGGAAGAAGTCAGATTTCTGTTTGAAAACTCAGCAAAACTCATGACCTTTGAATTTACTGTTTATAACACAGGAGTTGTAATGAGGGAGACTTGTCACTGGGCATATTTAAGGTTGAAGGTGATGTATTAAAAACTTATTTGTAGAGTCTTCCATGATTGTGCCCTCTCCCTCTTAGCTCTTCAGTCTACTTGTAATTGTCTCTTCATAAGCCAGGCTCTCTGAGATGCTTGCACTAAAGCAACAGCATGCGGCTGAAACGATTTAACTCCTAGTTGCTCAGTTTGGCACACCTTAACATGTGTGATTGTGACCTGTAAATGCATTCTGTTCTGTATGAACGTATCGGTTTATTAGTGTTCATTTGTTCTCTTGTGAAACAGCTGGTGAGTTTCTGTAGGCTTTCAAGTTGGTATGAGGGTCTGTCTCTTAAAGAAAACTGACCCTCCACAGCAGAAGACCTCAGACTTTTGCAGTTTGATTTCCAGGTCACTTTCTCAGTTACAGTTACTTTCCATTATAATATTATTACAGGCAAATTCCACCCCCTCCACCCCAGAAAAATGTCATGTGATGGCTTGAAAACTGTGGAACATACCCAGTGCTGCGGTTTTCAGTCTAAAGTATGCAAAGGCATATTACGTTTTTTAGTATCTCAAAAGCTGTTTTATGAAACTGATTAAAATGGCATGACTACTGAAATACATGGGGACAGTTCTTATTACTGTAACCTCTTGGTGTACACATCTGTCCAGTCTTCATTGAACTAATTAGATTAAACAAAGGCTTTCCTGAGATAATCACTTTGCAGGCCTTTTCCTATATTACAGCAACTAGCTTTAGTGTGTTTTTGAAAGTCAAATGCTAGTACCAGCTCATGTTTAATATCTGAATGCACAGTGTTCAAGCAGATGTATAAATTAAATTGAGTGCTACAGGATATATAATTGCTGGACCTTTGACTCTTGAGATTTGAGTTTGCTTAAATGTTTTAAGATTTAATTTCCTTAATATTAAAATGTATTTCTTGTAGGTTGGTGAAGCAAGTATTAAATGCAGATTCAATAACAGGAAAGGTTTGGATAGGGGTCTAAGGTATGCTAGGCCCTGTGCATCTGGGTAATAGTAATTATGCTACTCTTAAATCCAGCTGTTCATATTTGGTTGTCAGTGTGTGGCCACTGTGAACTATCACTTCAAGGTAGCCTTAATTTTGATGAATGTGGAGCACAGATTAGCTTTTGTCCAAATAGAGGGAATTATTAGTTACTAAGTGACTCCACCTGTGAAGGACTTCCTGGAGTCCTTTCTGAGGCGTATTTAATGTTCAGGGATGCCTCAATAGTAGCATTTTTGGGGTGGTATGGGGTATTAACATGGGTTTATATTTAAAGTGTTGTTACAAGAACACTTCAAGAAACATGTTACAGCTGTTTCTAGTTTAGTCAACATAGTGTGTTCTGGTGGTGCTAAATAGAGTTGTAATCTGTAGTCTCATCATGCTTTGGTAAACATCTCTTTGGTAAACATGGACTTCAGTTTAGAGCTTGTCTTTTTTGCAGTCCAGCTAGAGAGGATTATGAGATTGTTGAACTTCTAACACTGGTAAAATTATCTAACCTTTGTTTCTTGGGTTGTGGTTTTGAATTATTGTCTTGGGTAACAAAACACACTCAGTGATAAAAAATACTAATTTGATTTAGGTAAGAAATTTGGGGTGCAGTACTCCTCATAGGCAGCTGCAATGATGTGACATGTCAGTGAAGCTGTTAGTCATAGAGCAGCAAGGTCTTTTCAGAGAGATTTGCACAGGTATCTGAATCCTGCCTGTGATAGTATGTGCTACTACTGTAAGGTACTTCTACAGTACAGCATTTCTAGTCACTTGAGTGTGACAGACAGTAGCTTCAAAGTTGCTCATAGTCTCAGTGGTATGTGTAAACAAAGGATTATCCAAAAGTTGATGTGCCTAATGAAAGACAGACTTCTCTTCATCATGTTCTGTGCAGCATCTTTAAGGTGGATACCAACATAACTTTAATGGAATTAAACTTTAAATAAGATGGAACTTCAGCAGTGGTGCATAAGTGAATAATAGACAGTCTAACTGTTTCTTGAATTTAAAATTTGAGGTTAGCATATTGGAGTTGCTTTGAACTATAGTGCTTCAGAGCTTCTGCTACTCCAACAACATCTGAAATGGCTGCTGCAAGAATTAAGAAGTGGAACGCTGGTCAAATCAAAATATTCCACTAGTGGGAGATAAATATTATTAGAGGATCTATGTAGCTTAAAGATATGCTTTCTTTTGATATTTGGATTTCACTGTTTATAGTTGCATTATGCATTACCACTTTGTTACAAAAGTGGACTGTTGGAACATGCTGTAACAGGAAGCAATTGAATGTTGCAAGTTTTGACATAAAAACTGCATTAGGATGTTTCTTAAAGGCATTTCTAGCGAGATTTTTCTGTAGGAATCAACAGAGAAACTATGTTAAGGTAAGTTGGTTCTGTACCGGTGTGTAAAGAGGCTTTTGTACTGTCCATTGAAATGCCTGGTAAAAATGGGTTACCAGAGCAGATTTTCTGGTCTGATTTGGTGTAAGATTGCAAATGTTTAACAAAGTTTTTATGATTTTGAGGGAAACTGCTCTTGCTTGGTATTTAAAATTGGAGGAGTATTCACACTGTTTCTCTCTATTTGCCACAGCTATTTCCTAACATGGATGTGCCATATAGTCTGTAACTCTACTAGAGCTGATCAGCAGAACCACACGGCTTTTGTAGTGTTAATGTAAGCTTATTGAATTTGTCTATGAATGCTAAGTGTCTTTTGGTAAGTTAGGACACCACTGAGGTACTTCAGAACATCAGATAACCCCTTTCTTTCAGTATAAACTGTTAGTAGTAGCTAATCAATGGACTATTATGGCTTAACAAAAATGCATCTAGGTGCACAGAGGTGATAGAACCAGAGTGCAAAGCACAGTGTGAGCTATGATTAAGCACTGTTACTGCTCTTAAGGTCTTGCCCTGGCCCAGAATTCGCTCCTAAAGCTTTTCGATGCTAAGTGAGCAGTGACTAGAGCTGCAGCTTTTCCTAACTTCATGTCTGCACTTGGATTTGGGTGTATTTGGGCCTCAAGTGCAGGGCTCCTGCTAGATTGAACAGAGCTTTTCTTAATTAAAGTTGAATCAAGTTTGACATCATTAGTTGTGGGGTATTCTGCTTGGTCTATTTTTGCCTAATTAGCAGCTGCAGAACCTTCTGCATAGCTATACAAACTCATTTGCCTGATCTGTTTCTTGTTATACTGTCATAGCTTATGATCGGATGCCAATTGATAAATCTTCCTAGACTAGTAGTTGGCCAACAGCCTCCAGCTTTTGGGCATAGATGAGATAAAGAAGTGGTGTGGTGTGGCTTTAAAGAGCACTCTTTCATATATGATTTGCATGAATTTCTTCACTTACAGGATACTCTAGCAGAACATGTTAACAGTCAGCTGAAGAATGTGCGTTAATCAAAACTGCATCATAGTATGCAGGTTAACACCATCATCGTGGACTTTTCAACTGTTGTAATTTTTTTTTTGCAAGTAACAGAAGACAATTGAGATATAAAAATGAATTTTTAAATTAGGTACCTTGTTGATGTTAGTTATAGGATGTTGAAGTTTTATGCATATGAATATTGTTTGCTTTGTGCTTTTTGCTGCTCTCCAGGAAACAGCCACAGACAGTGCTTTTCTCAGAATCTCCTAGTGATAGGAAGAGAAGAGCGGTTGTAGTTCTGCTGGAAATGGGACTGTCGCTTGTGGCTGGGTGACAGCACTTTAGAGTTTTTCAGCATCAGTGGTTGCCTTCAGTGTAAATGCAGTACTGTGGCACAGCGCTTGAAATGTTTGATTGACTAGAGCTGAAGCTGATTGTTTCCAGAGCAGAGAACTGAGACTTTCCTCTCCTTACCTTAAATGTCTGGCAATTAGGTGCTTATACCTGGATCTTAACATAGATGGGGTGGTTCAGCTGAACAGTCCTCTAACCTGGAGGGCAACAGACAGAAATCTTTTCTTTGCTATTTGACTCTTTGCCTTTGTAAAGCAATGCAGTCAGCGGTAACTTTTTGCTTCTGCTAGGCATATGACACCTGAGGGTCGTCTTGACCTGGAATTGTCCGAGTTACCGTTTGTCTGAGCCTGGCAGACATTATGTTTCATGAGGAGTATATTGTTAGTTGTGCTTGCTGTGCCTCCTTTATGTCAATAAAGCTGACTTACATGATCAGACATCAGGTCTTTATGTAGGCATGAGGTGTCTGTGTGTGTTCACTATAGTGTTGTGGGGATACATGTGTGCATGCAAAATGTCAGCTGTGTGGGAATTAAATATAGAACACCTGTGCAGGTTAAGAATCTGGTTAGTAAATGTTATTAAGCTACAGTGCTCTGATAGTCAGATGGAAGAGCTACTCTTAGGCTGCCTATCCGTTCTGTAGGAAGGTGGTATTGTGCAGTTTTCCCCTCTGTTCAAAATTAAATGCAGGTACTGTGGGAGGCTTGATTTGTGATGACATGGGCTGGAAGGGGGCTAAAACTGTTTGCACATGAAACTGCATTAAGGTCTGCCTGAAGATACACACCTACTTACACTACAGAAGTGCTTCATGCATGGGCTAACTTTGTGTTGAACCTGTTTTTCTTGAGATTTCCACAAATGAGTTCATGGGAACACACAAAAGCTTGCTGATCCCAAACTTTGAGGTGAAAAGTTGGGATTTTTAGCTTGAGCACGTTCTTACCCCATGTGACGTCAGTGGTGGATGATCCAAACTCCAGTTCCCTGGAAATAGATTTATTTCCTGGTATTTTAAAAGGTTTCCTCTTGATGATGAACTGTATGGATATACCAAGCAAAACGCAAGACTTAAAGGCAATAGCTGTTCTAAGTAGTTAATGATTTAAGAAAGTATAATAATGCCTGGTTATTTTGGTATGCAAAACATCCATTTTGTGCCTCGTCATTCTTTCCGGCTGAAATATTTTAGGAAATGTGAAGAAATTGTCCTTAAGCAGAAATTGGTTCTATAACCTCAATACAAAGGGTAGGGTTGTCTTACAATGTACTGCGATATAGCTGTTATGTAACTGAATGTGTATTTATTCTTTCCCTAGACTGTACATGCCATTTGGCTTGGGGAACAGAACACGCCATGGGACAAGCTCAAAGATATCTCTTCAGACGGGGTCTTTTACTTGGGTGATGTGTCTGCTCTCCTGACTGTCTCCATACCCAAAGGATTTATTTTCGTTTTGGAAATATTTTAAGTTGAAATCTTTTTCCTTACTGGAAACTGTCTACACGAAAGACTGCACGCATCATGGGTGATATGGCAAACAACTCGGTTGCATATAGTGGCGTAAAAAATGCTGTAAAAGAAGCTAATCATGGAGATTTTGGAGTTACTCTTGCAGAGCTCCGTTCTCTTATGGAACTTCGAGCTACAGATGCACTGCATAAAATACAGGAATGCTATGGAGATGTACATGGCATCTGTGCAAAATTGAAAACTTCACCAAATGAAGGTAAGTGAATTTTAACACTATTATTGAGGAAACATCATTTAGGAAAAACCTTGGTCAAGCCAACAACATTTTTTCTTAATGTAACAAAGTGTATAAAAGTATTTCGGTTACCTTAGTATTGCTTCTTACTCTTATAAGGCAGAGGTACTCAATGGCTATAAATAAGCAAGTGGGGTTTTTTCAGTTGGTCTAACTGCATGTGAGATGTTGGACTGGTGGTGAAGTTGCACTTTGGAATGAATTTCATTGATGTAGGCATCCACATATGAAATAGCAATGCAACTTAGCTGATGTTTAACTTTGAAAGCGTTAAGTTTAGTGAATAGCTCATATGACCTATAGTTCACAATTCAAATCATGCTGTTGTAGAACACAAGGTTTTAATAGTCTAATGCAGGGCTTATTAATGCTTCTGTGTTGCTACTTAGTTCTTGTATTCCCCTATACAACTATTTTTAAAACTGGTAAAATCTGTTTTCTATTTGTACTACATTGAATTCTTAGTGGCAGGATCTAGTTTCTAAATCTGTAATATTACTTTAGATTTCATTTGATCTAAACAAAGTAACTATTAATACAGCTTTAGGTCCTAAGAGGTACT
The DNA here is from genome assembly GCF_023634155.1 of Falco peregrinus. Classification (NCBI taxonomy): domain Eukaryota; kingdom Metazoa; phylum Chordata; class Aves; order Falconiformes; family Falconidae; genus Falco; species Falco peregrinus. Next base: position 50,595,419 of record NC_073726.1, read on the forward strand.
GTCACTATTAGTAGAAAGTTTGCAAAGTGATCATACAATATTATTCTCTAGAAATAAGCATCTTTAAAGGACATTTTGCCATGTTGGACTTGATGACGTTCTGTGAAATGTGGTACCTGATGTTTTTGCTCACTAGAGTTATTACTCCCAAGATAGACTGTACAGATGTGAAGAAAGTAAATGTATCAAGTCTCCTTCCTGAGAGCTTTCCAGAAGTTTTTCTTAAGATCTCACCCTTTTTTACTACTCTTCCAATGGAAATGAAAGCTATACACTTCAATTTCTACAAGAAAGATGGAAGTCATATCGCTTAAGATGTCTAAACTGTAGTGTCCTGTACAAATGTTTTTATGTATTTTTATCTAATATTAACTCAAACTTATGTGAAGTCCTGCTGTTGGTGGTGCTTGAGAAGGACCAAAATCAAGACTTTGGCAAATGGTGGTGTCTCGGCATTTAAACAATTACGTGGCTTTTAACCAATGTGGTATGTTGGTGTCAGTGAAGTACCTGCTGTCTTAATCCTGGAGAGCTGTTGCTTTCTGTTCTTCAGAAATGCTATGGAAGGTTTTGTCTCCTTGGATCAAGAACAGCCTACTAATGCTATAAGGTATCTTTGGGTACATCTGCATTTAGCATGTTTTGGCTTGATCTGCTTTTGAAGCCAGACTCCTGAAATTATTTCAGTACATGAACTGGGTTGTTCTTACCAAACTGAAAGTAGCCAGCTCTTGTGCCTGACCTGCCAGTGAAAGGGAGTAGACCAGTTTCAGGCTGAAGAAGGAATCTGTAAAACACGAGGAGTGCAAACTTCTGTTCCTTGGCATCAACGGAGTTGTAAAGTTTAGTGCATGTGTGTGAAGCACTGGTGTTATATTGCTTGTACGCAGCTCTTAGGAACAGCAGCCTCGTTACCCTGTTGACCTGTTGCACAGTACTGAAAGGCAGTTTCCTTTCTCAGTGAAAAGGGCTGCAGTTTTCTACAATCAGGAACTGAACTGAGAGTTGAATACTGTTTTACAGTAGTCTGCAAGGTTTAAGGCCCATTATTACTGCAAGCTAGGTAGGCATACAATTGTAGATGGACATGATGCACTAAGCACCAAATACCTGGGATACTGCAGAGTTTTCTTCATGCTCCTTAATGTAACAAGCAGGTTAACACATGGCAATGGTGAGTGTCAGCATACTTAAATGAGAAAGGGTTAGATGCCCTTTCCTGCAGATTGATCCTGCTGTACTTGTGATCAAGGCCTTTCCCCATTCAAAAGCATTTGACATTTAGGTGTACTGCAATCAGTTAAATACAATCACTAACTTGATAAAAGGGCACCATCTCTTTTTTTTCCTAAGTGTGAGAGCAGCTCATCAACATGGCAAGGCCTCAACAGTCAATCATGATAATTAGCTCAGAAAAGGTTAAGTAAGATGAGTTAGAGCAGTGTCCTCTACAAAGGTGTCATTTTGGCTCTGAATCACTGCATGAAGCTTTAGAGAACCATCCTGTCTGTCAGGTAAGATGCTATAAATTTCTTGGAGGTAGTACTGGGGAGCTCTTACAAAAGTAGAACTAGGTCTCTTCTCTTTTGTCAAATTAAAGTTGTAAGTATAGAAATGCAGACATTTCTAATGGAGAAAACCTAGGCAAGATCTAAGAAGAAAACTGCTATGTGTTACACTAGTTCTAGCTCTCTAAGATATCATGTGTATACCTGCAAGGCTCTGTGACACTTCTTCCTATTCAGAAGTTTTCTTTATAATGTGAAATGCTGACTTGCGTAATTTCTAGTGGCTTCACAGCAAAAGCACAGGTAGTTCCAAAATGCTATACAGTGGATGAGTTCAATTTGTACAGTTTCTTGCTTTGCAGTTGTTGACAGTGTAAGGCAATGTCTGTTTTCAGGTGAAATGTGGGCCAGACCTACCTGATTTGAAATGAGAAATGGGAGCTGTCCTTTACCAGTATTGCAAAAAAAAGACAGTGAGCAGACTTTACGGCTTAGTATTTAATGTTTATTATGTCCTTTACATGTGTACCAATGTATATAAATGTGAATAAATGAATGTTTGACATATCCATAGTAGCAAAAGTTCTTCTTATATTCTGGAGAGACGGACCACTATCAATATTTCCACGGGTCTACATAATTTTGATTGTCTAGTAACTTCTAGATTCTAATACAATCAGTATATGAAGTTTTAACTAGCCCCTTGCATAATACTTTTCAAGCTTAACCCCAGATAACATAATTTACCCTAGTTAAGAAATATAACAAAAAATATAATGGCAGTAGTTTCAACCTCAGGATGGTAGATAGTGAACTATGACATTGCCAGCCATGTGGTAAGTGTAGCAAGTTTGGTAATGGTGCTTGGTGTATTATGGCAAATACTAAAAATATAAAGCTTTGTGTCTTTGCTAGGTGTATTTACTAATCTTCACTAAGTGGTTCTGATAGTAGCTTAACTTTATGTAGCCTTTTCGGAAAATGCTTTTCATTCTTCAAAGACCATTGCTGTATACTTCTGATACTCTGCATCCTGGTGCTCTGTGAAGGGAGGAGGAGAGTGGTGCTGCTGCCACTATGTAAATAATCTTCCAAACTCTGCTATGCTAAAAGGAAGACAGAAATGGTATCTGTTGCAAAACAGCAGTATGGCTGAGCCTTTTAGAATGGCCAAGCTGTCCTGAGTTTCTCTAATTTCTCGCATATAGCTTGATTATGAAAATGGCCTTGCAGTGCTCTGAGTTGAGAGTTAAATTAAGCACCTGAAAGCTTGAACTTTGAGAAGCGTAGTGTTAGGGCTAACCCGTAAAATTGCTCCTTTGTGTTAAACCTCTAAAGCCATGCATTGAAGGTGAATCTAAAAGTGCTGGAATAAATCATGTACACTAAGAGTACATTTAATTCATTTCACTTTTGTAAAGATCTGCACATGCATTTTGCTTTTCAGTTAAGTGATTACATAGAAGTGTTAAAACTGAGGTCTGCAGTTCATTAGTCTTTGCAAAGTGTCTTGCAATAGCATGATGGTGCTAGGAAATGTCTATTAGGTATGTTAAATACCCCAGTTACGAAATCCAGTTGCGGTAGTTGCCTGTTCTTATTGATTACCTAGCATGTTTGCAGTACCTTTATCACTAAACAGTTGGGTGAACTACTAAAAAAAATGCTATGAAACAAATTGTTGTCTTTAAGCAGGTGCTAATCATAACCTTGGGGGCAACATAGTTGACATGTCCAGACCTTTGGTCTGAACATCACTGGATCTTTGCCATTTTGCTTTGAAAAATGAGCTTGTGGCTTAAATTCTGAATGGTGGGTTAGGTAGCTGGAAACTATTGAAGGAGTTAACAGGAGGTGTAGTTATGGAAGACCTTGAGTGCATGACCTTGCACTGAATATACTTGGTATTCCTTTATTTTTAAAGGCTTGGCTAGCTCTTGAAGCATGAAGTGCCTTTTAGCTCTGGCCTGCTGTAGTGTCCCTTAAGGATAGTACCACAGCTGAGACACAGAAGAGGACTCAAAAGAAATACGACCTATAAAAAAGAAGATAGGTACAAAACTGAGGGTGACAGACCCTGCACAGTGCTAAATATGGACTCCCTGTGAGATGAGATGGAAAGTGAAGCTTTAGAAAAGCAAACAGTGGCTGTCCAGGCAGAAGCAACATTATTAAGTGGCTGCTTCTTTCCACATGATGCCTGGAGAGCTTCACTAGTCTTTTGTAGTATTTTATATAATAATTCAATAATATACAAATATAATATTTAATACAGTAATCATAATAAATATTATATAGGTGTTACATTAATTGTAGGATCCTAGGGCATTATCACTGAATACAGAATCCCTACAGGGGAAACCAGAGCTGGCTTCACAGGCTGTGATCTTGCTGAAGCTGCATGGTGCTACTCAGTTCCAATAGTAGTAACTCTACTAATGGTCTTGTCTTGCAAACTTGTTGACTTTGTATGAAGGTATGTCTGTTACTGTTCCTCTGCTGCTGTGTCATATAAGTGCGAGCAGGCAGACTATCAGCTTACTTTATATTGGCAAAGTGTGAATTGTAAAATATAGCTGGTTTTCTGTTGCAACTCTTAATTTTAAAGGATAATACTTAAGTAGTTATATCTGAGATACAGCTTTTCAGTATTGTTACTGAAATACGGAGTGAGGCTTGACTCTGTGAATGGGAAACCTCAATCGCTTATAATGTGAGGGTGAAATGCATATAAGTGTCACTAACTTTGTCTTATTATTAAATAGGTTTAAGTGGAAATCCAGCAGATATAGAAAGGAGAGAAGCAGTTTTTGGGAAGAACTTTATACCTCCTAAAAAGCCAAAAACATTTCTTCAGTTAGTATGGGAAGCACTACAGGATGTTACACTAATCATATTAGAAATTGCAGCCGTAGTATCCTTGGGCCTTTCTTTTTACCAGCCTCCAGGAGGAAATGAATCATGTAAGTAAAGTTTTTTTAAAAAGTAGGTATCTACCTATATTATCCTACTGACTTTCCTGGTCCGACATGCCTTTACTGTGAATCTGATGGGAAACAGTAAGTCGGTGGAAAAGCAGCTAATTGACAGAAAATTCCCAAAACTCTAGTTTGCCTTAAAAGGGCAACATGAGATTTCCCTGGTCACGATGCGGTATCATTCTGACCAAAATAATGCCAAATGTAAAGTGCAAGCAGCAGGAGCAAGGACTTGTCTTAGATCCAGTCATGTTTCTGCGCAAGTGGTTTTTTTAGCTTTGCCTCAAATATTTAAGCAATTTATAATTTGCAGTCATGTGCTTTCTTTGGGGAGTCAGCAAGTCTTAAATTTCTCTTGATTTGCAATATGACACTGGTAACTTTCTAATTTAAGAAATGAAGCTATGTTTATACTTCTAAACAGAAAATGAAGGGATCTGGTCTTCATTGAACTGAATTTTGCAAGGATATCTGGCTTGTTAAGATAAAAGTAAAGTGGGAAACATTGAGAAAGTAGAAGGTGGTGAACTAATTTGTCTAGTTTGGCATTCTTATTATTATTCATTTAACAAGATAATTAAGACAGGTAACTTCTTATATCACCTTTTCTTACGTTCTGATAAGCAGGGATGTAAATTCTAGGTGGTTTAACTTCATTGAGCTGTTCTAGCTTCCAGGTTCTTTAGCTGCTTTGTGTGCTATCCTTACTGAAAAAAAAGATAAAATTGTAAAGGCTAGCACAGAAAATGTAGCAACTATGTTTCTTCTGTTTGGCAAAACTTTTTTGTTGAAATAACGATTTGCCTGATCTTTCTTAAATCTAAAACCTGTTTTTACAGTATGTGGATCAGTAAATGTTGGTGAAGAAGAGGACGAATCTGAAGCAGGTTGGATTGAAGGAGCAGCAATCCTCCTATCTGTAGTTTGTGTGGTATTAGTAACAGCTTTCAATGACTGGAGTAAAGAGAAACAGTTTCGGGGCTTGCAGAGCCGTATTGAACAAGAACAGAAATTCACAGTCATCAGAGGTGGCCAAGTCATCCAAATACCAGTAGCTGACATAATTGTTGGAGATATTGCACAAGTGAAATATGGTAAACATTTTTAAAGTTGAAATTTCTTTTATTTTAAAAAAGGAACTACAGTCCACATACCCAGTGATCTCTTGTAGGTGATCTTTTACCAGCTGATGGTGTACTCATTCAAGGAAACGACCTCAAAATTGATGAAAGTTCACTGACTGGAGAATCTGATCATGTTAAGAAATCTCTGGACAGAGATCCTATGCTGCTGTCAGGTGTGTAACATCGGACAATTCTTGAAGAAAGTGGTTTGTTTCTGGGGGTAAACTGGTTTTTTAAAATTTTGAGGTTAAAATCTGGCAAACTGGACCTTTACCTAGGGCAGCTTCTTAAAGTAACCAAAACCAGTGCAGCTAGTACAAAACTTTGTCAAAGCAGGCAGACTCTTAAAACTGATAAACATTTTGTGTAGCTGCTTATGGTCTTATCTTCCAGGTAGTTTTGGCAATTAAAATTCTAGGGGAACACGGTGGTATATACACATATCCTAAGGTTTCATCAGTGTGAAGTTTGAAAATTCATTTCCTTTGTGCTCCGCCATATAACTGGTCAAGTCTCAGTGGAAAACCTGATTCAATCTTTCAGGTACACATGTGATGGAAGGCTCTGGAAGAATGGTTGTTACTGCTGTAGGTGTGAACTCTCAGACTGGAATCATCTTTACCTTACTTGGGGCTGGAGGAGATGAAGAAGAGAAGGAGAAGGAAAAAGAGAAGAAGGACAAAAAAAGTAGGCATAATAGTCTTAAGTCCCTGGGGAGGGAGGTGTGGACTCCTGAATGTTACTAATAAAACCATGTTCTTGTTGTCTGGAGCCAGAAATCTTTTTTTCTATTATTTTTTTGAAAACCCAACTCATGCTTTCAGTAAGTATCACAAGGGCAAAACCGAAATCAGGTCCTGTCGTGGTTTAACCCTGGCTGGTAATTAAGTACCACGCAGCCACTTGCTCACTCCCCCCTCACTCAGAGGAATGGGGAGGAGGGTTGGAAAGGAATGTAAAACTCAAGGGTTGAGATGAGAACAATGTAATAATTGAAGCAGAATAATAATGAAAGAACAATAGTAATAATGATGACAATAACAATTATAATGAAAATGGGGAGGGAAAGAATAAAATCCAGAGGTAGAGGAAGAAACGTGTGGTGCACAATGCAGCTGCTCGTCACCCCGCTGACCGATGCCCAGCCAGTCCCCCAGGCAACAGTCTGCCTGCCCTGGCCAACCCCCAGGTGTATATACCAACCATGGTGTCCCATGGTGTGGAATATCTCAGGCTAGTTTGGGTCAGCTGACCTGGCTGTGTCCCCCTTCCCATTCCTTGTGCCCCGTAAGCCTTTGCACTAACAAGGCTTGAGAAACTAAGAAGTCTCGCGTCAAAGCCAAAACACAGCACCATACTACCTCCCAGGAAGAGAATTAACTCCGTCCCAGCTGAAACTGGGACAGGTCCAATCATGCAAGACTACACCACAACTAATTCTCCTTGCATAGATTTTTAATTAAACTTCAGATCTCATTGATCAATTAGAGGTTTGGAAGTTTACAACTTCTAACCAGCCATACTATGTATAAATTTTTGAACTGTCCCCTTGTGTAATTACAAAGTATGCTCATGTCTAACAGCAAATATTTCTTTTATGGCAAACAGGTTATTACCAATAACTCAACTTAGTAAGTATCTAGTTCTGCTTTTGACAGGTAGAAAATGTCCCGTGGCAAGGAGTTCTGTGACACTTGGAGGGAAAAAGCTTGCGTCATTGATATTGCTGAGTTTGTGGGTATCTTAAGCATATGTAAGACTGATTTTTATAAAGGTGAGCAGACAGCTGCTCCTGCTATTCCTTTTCTTGCAGAGCTGAACCTTTGAGTGTTCAGAGACAGACATAAGGCAAATCCCTTCTAGCGCTTTCCTGTAAACTGTTTGTGGAGGGATGAGGGGCTTGTAACCTAGAGCATTTTGGAGCTCTTCTGTGATGTGTGAAATGGGCGGTCTTCCTTATTCTGAAAGACTTGCTCAGCAGCTGGAACTATAAGGTCACTTATCTAAGCCACAGCCTTTATCCTGAGAATCAGGGCTTGGAAATGTTAACCAGTAATGTTTTGATCCTAGCTCTTCACAAGGCATGTTCAGGACTGAGCTTCATTCACCACAGCAGTAATTTTTCTAGAAATGGTTGTGAGGCCCACTGGATGGGACTAAGCCTGAAGATTCTTGGCAGAAGACTATACTTTTTCATCAGAGGAATATGAAACAGTAATGGAAAGTTCATACAGAAATGTGCTTGGGAATTTCAGTGGCCTTCAAACTAAAGAGATGATTGTTGGAATGTGTGCTCTTTGCAGGAATTAGGATCAAACTGTGCTTTTTGTCTTGCCCTGATCCACAAATACTTTGCAATTCTCACTGTTCTTGATACTTAGAGTAGTAAATTTCTTTAGAAGTAAGTTACAAGAATTGTTACAAAACGACTTTAAAGTTCAAAATCAGTTTCAAGCTCAAGTGTGGTACTGAAGAGTAAAAGTTGACCTACAGCACTTCCAGGGATTGGTGTGGAACAGTTTCCATCCTTTGCTCTTTCCCTTGCAGAGGAAAGAGAAGGAGAGAAGTAACAGTACCAGCTGCTGCAGGAGATGTGGAGAAGACTATAGCTTTTATTAATACTGAGCCAGTGTTTATTATTCTATAAGCAGAAGTTGTTTTGACAAGTAGTGTTTTGTTTATGTCCTAGGGCCTGAGCACTTGTGGGGTCTTTTGTCTCCCAAGATGGGCGACTTCCTCTTTCTCTTAAGTTAGGTGCCTGATAAGATTCTCCTTGGTAAAACTCAGGTTAAACTAATTTAGCTTCTCTGTGGATGTTAAGGAGATTAAAGTGGCTATTTTTAGTCAGCTGTATATGGCTTGGTTCAGAGTGAAAGCAAATGTATATACAAGGAGTTAGAAGTAACTCAAGTGTAGAACTTTCGTCTTGTAATGAGAGAAGAACTAGGAAAGAAAAAATACTGAATTAGGAGACAATTATGAGTTCTGAAGAGGTCTGAAGTGACATCTTCTGGAGAAGGTGAACATGCTTTCTTCCCTCTTCCTCCCCCACCCCAGCTGTTCTGAGGATGCTTGGAGGAAAATCCTATGTACAGAAGATACATATAGACTATGTCTACAGTAATAATGTAGTGGAAGTATAAATGTCAGAGAGGCTGCCTGATAATTTGATTTTTCTTCTGCCTGAGTACTCTTATACATTTCAGTCTACGTAACCTAAGTCCAAAAACTTAATACTGGTACTGAATAAATAAATAGTGATACTGAGAGACTTTGCGTTTCGTTCTTAAGTTCCTCAATTTTGCTTTTATTTCAGGTTATTGCAAATAGTAACTATAACCCTTGCTTTCATTACTTAGGAGAAAAGTTTTTCACTTGGCAAAGTAGTATCTAAACCTTTCTACCTGAAAATAAAAACAAAAAAAGATAGTGTGGCATGCCCCCCCCCCCCCCCCCCCCCCCCCCCGCCCCCAAAAGGTACACATGATGTGTTTGGCCTTCTAGTTACCTTTAATGTTTCACTCATTAATTTATTTTGTTATTTCACTGTTTTTTATGATCTCTTGTTGAACTCCATTTCTGAACAGAGATAGGAGTGATATTTTATTATGAACTTGAACTATCCTCCTAGTGATGTAATATTGGTATGTTGCCAACAGATTATGTTCATGCTTGCATAAATAGGGTTAGCATAGATCCAGTAATCCAGCACTGTACCTCCATTAAGCTTTGGTGCGGATTTATAAATATTTTATACTACAATAGTTTCTGCAGTGTTGTATGAAAGCATGCATTCTGGAAGTGAGATCCTACAGTTCATTTACAGTAGTAGTCAGATAATAGCTGCAAAGTGTTGGAAGAACAGAGAGCAAGACTGAGGCCACCAGAATCACTTCACGTCACAAATTTCTTTCCTAGAAAAATGTTTAGGCAAGCCTTTTAAAGGCTTTCCTCACAAGTATTAAATAGCTGTATCAGTAATTTGTGCAAACTTAACTATGGCAGGATAACACTGTAGCAGTTTTGTATGGGAAAAATAAAGTACAAAAACCCTAATACGAGCTGCTTCTGTGAGTTGACCTATACTTTTGAAGCCTCAGTTACATGAACCCTTGTCTCCAGTTTGTTCTATACTTTCTAAAAATTCAGTTACTCGCTTAAGCATATGGTAATGTGTGCATTTTTTATATGAACATAAGCACTGCACTGAAATTAACTCTGCACAGCCAGTTTAAAACACAACTTGTTCCTCTCTCCAGGTAAAAAGCAAGATGGAGCTGTTGAAAACCGTAACAAAGGTAAACGCATGTTCTCTGATCCTTTCTCACACAAGTACCTATTTTCTGAGAGTGTATGTAATGGGTACGTACTTTCCTTTGAAAGTACATATTGAATACTTGGATCCAAAGTGCTTATGCTAAAGATGGCGTAAGTGACTCTGCCCAAAACAAATGCTTAAATGAACTCTGTAGTCTCAACATAGCTAGATACTACAAAATTAAACTTCACCAATGATTTTTTTCAGCTATCCTGTAGAGGTGAGTTAACCTTGGCTGGCTGGCTTCCAGATGCCCAGCTAGCTGCTCTCTCACTCCCCTTCCTCAGGGGTGTGGGGCTGAAAATAGAATTAAAAGCTTGTGATTTGAGAAAAGGATGGGGAGGTATTGCTAATTATCCCCATGGGCAAACCAGACTCAATTTGGGGAAAATTAATTTATTGCCAATTAGAGTAGGAAGGTGAAACAAAAACAACTAAAACCACCTTCCTCCCAGTCCCCCTTCCTTCCAGGCTCAGCTTCACTCCTGACTCCTCTGCTTCCTCCCTCTGAGGAGCTCAGGAAGATAGAGAATAGGGCTCTTTGGTCAGTTCATAATGTTTGTCTCTGCTCCTTTGTCCTCATACTCTTCCCTTGCTCCACCACAGTGTCCCTCCCACAGTATACAGTCCTTCATGAACTTCTCCAATGTGGGCTCTTCCCACAGGGTACGGTCCTTCAGGAACAGACTGCAGAAGCATGGGTCTCCCCGGGCCACAGCTTCTGCCAGGATCATGCTCTGGCATGGGCCCTTCACATGCTGCAGCTTCTTTCAGAGCACAGCTGCCTGCTGTGACAATGGGGTCCTCCACAGGCTGCAGGTGGATATCTACTCCACTGGGGTCCTCTGGGCTGCAAGGGGACAGCCTGCCTTATCTATCCATGGGCTGCAGCTCCCCTGCTGCCAGCACCTGGGCACCTGCATCCCAATACACCTGTTTCAACATTCTCATGTAGTATGGCATCTCTGGATACAAGGTACTAATGCAGTCCTGCTGTTTACTGGAGCCCAGTGTTATTAGGCTTTTTAAGTATCGTTGATTCTGGGGACTCCCCAATATTTAAACTTTATTTGATTTGAACTTCTAGCTAAAGCTCAGGATGGTGCAGCCATGGAAATGCAACCACTGAAGAGTGAGGATGGTGGCGATGGAGACGAGAAAGACAAGAAGAGAGCAAATTTGCCAAAGAAAGAAAAGTCAGTTCTTCAAGGCAAACTTACAAAGCTTGCAGTTCAGATTGGCAAAGCAGGTATGGTATATCAATAACTTTGTTATGTTGATGTGACATGTTTGTATAAAGTTAGAACATGCATGGTTTGTGAGTAGATAACTTAAGTAGCTAGCCTCGAGTAGTTTGATTCTTTAAGTGCAAAATTTCAATGTATGCCATCGTGCCTGAGTGTGCTGATAGCTTCTCACACTGTATCATGTGGATGGCTTTTATTTTTCCTTGATTGAAATAGATTCAGGCTTTAGTGTGTCAGCTTCTGGGTGAGCAAATTCTAACTTCATAACACTGAACAATATGAAAGATGTTCTTATATAAGATATGGCATTTAGTGATGTATCTAGAGAACTATAAATTGAGCGAAGCTTGGAAAATGTGGTAGGGTTGACCAGGTTATCTCTGCTACTTCCAGAGGAGTAGGAATTTCCACTTGCCTTGCTGCTATGTAACATTTTTATTGACTTTCTGCTATTCTTTAGCTTCTGTCACTCTTCTGTGAGCTAATATTCAGCTGTCATGTTAAAATCTTTCATAAACTCTTGCTTCTTTAGACTAAAACAACAATGAAGTGCAGTGTAAATTTTGGGCTATATTATGTAGTATGTAGAGAGAGATTTATTTCAATTATTTCAGGTTTTATTTTGATCCATTTTAGAATTGCTGAAAGATTTAGGCTAGAAGGAGCTTCTAGCAGTCTTCTAGACCAGCCCACAGCTCAAAAAGGGCTGACTTCAGCATCTGTGTCATAAGACAGTTATGCTGTGAGGACAACCAATTAAACTTTTAGCTTTAGCACTCCATAGTTATGTATAGCAATGTTAATTTTTCAGAGAAACCTGTACTAACAAATGTTGAATAAAGCTTCCATAGTATGTTTAGTGTAAAATAGTGTTATGAGAAAACGCGTGTGAAAGATGTGAAAAAAATTTAAAGTTTTTGTTCTCCTTTATGCATATTTTGATCTATTGTAATTCTCCATGCACCCTTAATTAATGCTCATGTACTTCACACATGCATTTTTCTGGCCTGCTGCTTTGCGATGGTGCTCACATTGAAGCATCTTTCTATAACAAGCTGGCACTTAAGTGGCTTTATTTTTTTATTTCAGCCAGGTTCATTTTCCTTCATTGTTTCCATGCAGTGTCTGAAGTGTGCTGTTCAGCTTGCTAACAGCAGTTCTAGTTTGTCTTCCCAGTTAATCCCAGTTCATTGATCATATATGCTGAGCTGCCATATTTAATCCCACCTGCAGCAGGAAGCAGGTTACAGGCTGTCAGCAGCTTTCTCTACCAAGTCAGCAGTACAATTGCTGAAGGACCTGCTGAATTATTTCAGTTCTTATGCTGCTTAGTCAATCCACTTTACATATTGGTCTCTCCCGTTCATAAGTAGATCTACACTTTTCAGTGAAAGAGAAAGAAAGAAAAAGATTTTTAGAAGTTTCTATGTGAAATGCATGAGGAAAGACTTGCATTGGAAGCTGGAACACCTTTGAGAACTACCTCAATGTATCCTGACTTGCCTGCTTAAAATCTTAGTTATAAACTAACTTCTATAAAGGCAGAAGTATTTGCACTACTTATCCAGAATCTGTACTGCCAAACATTTGAGATAATTTCTGAAACCTGTTTATTCTCTTTTTAACAAGGTTTGTTGATGTCTGCAATCACAGTCATTATCCTTGTATTATATTTTGTAATTGATACCTTCTGGGTTCAGAAGAGACCGTGGCTTGCTGAATGTACACCAATTTATATTCAGTATTTTGTGAAGTTCTTCATTATTGGAGTTACAGTCTTGGTGGTGGCAGTACCAGAAGGTCTTCCACTTGCAGTTACTATATCTCTTGCTTACTCTGTTAAGGTAAGTGAAGGGATGGGGAACAGATTTTAAAGGTGGGTGTATTCATCAGCTGTAAAATCTCAGTTGAGATACACTGCATCACATATGTGCAGCAGACTGGGGAGGAACCTTTTCTTCTTGTCCTGAACTGCATAAGAAATCCACAGCAGTATTTTTCTTAATCTCTGAATACACACTAACGTGAACAGTGAGCAGTGACAGCCTGTTACCACCAACTAAGGATGAATGGATTTAGCTCATAACATTGTAGCATTTGCTTATAATAAATGGCTGAGTTCGTAGATAACACTCTCTTCTGTAAACCTGAACTTCTACCCTAACAGATCTGTTAAGCAACTACTACAAAAGTTCCCAGACTGGTTTTCCTTGAGTGTTGAATATTGTAAAGATACAGCTTTCTATTTATTGGAGCATGAGTTAAAAAACATGCTGTATTTGTTCTCTTTATTTTTTTACTACTTCAGCATGCTGGGACTAGTTATTGATCTGAAAATCTAATTGTAAAGACAATGGCTGTTTAGGCTGTGTTCTAAAACTTATTAATTTAAAGCACTAACCAGTAGTGGCCTTGGTATTGTATCATTTGAAGTTACTCTAGCTCTCTAAGGTTGAAATGCACAAACTTGTGAAGTAAGGAATTTAAAGTGATACTTAACCTATGAGACTTGTGTAGTCCTTGCTGTCTTAGCTGAAACATCAGTCTGCTCCTAGTTTGTGTTTGACTTGAAGTCTTACCCAAACATCATATGAGATGCAAGAGTAAGTCTGTAACACAGCTTATTTGAGCTTGTAAGCAGGAAGACTGTTTAAATTTTGTATCTGGTAAAGCTCGGTCTGTACCTGTCCTCTATTTCTAAATATCATAAATTATTTGCTCCTAATGGTCTGAATATTATCAGTAGTCAGTGTGACATGCAGATACAGGAGACTTAAGGCTGTATTTATGAACATTGTTCAAAATGAAGTTTACTGTGACATAATAGACTTAAAGGAATCCTTACAGTATGTGACATCTACAAATTCTTCCTCTAAGACAGGGGTCCTCAAACTTTTTAACCAGGGGGCCGGCGCGCGGATGCAGTGGCAGGCAGTCACCTGCGGCTGCTTGGTTTCCCCCCCCCCCCAACCCCCGGGGGGGTGGGGTGGGGGGGCTCAGGGGGGTTCTGTAAATACCGGGGGCCAGATTGAGGACCCTGGGGGGCCGTATCCGGCCTGCGGGCCGTAGTTTGAGGACCCCTGCTCTAAGATGTTAGATAACTTAAAGGCTGAGTAACTTCTGAAACTGCTGTGTAAGTAAGACTGGACACCCTAAATGAGAATTTCTGAAATGTAAAGTAATGGTTATGGATAGCTGTTGACTGCTTTTGTTTCCTAGAAAATGATGAAAGATAATAACTTGGTGAGACACCTGGATGCGTGTGAAACGATGGGCAATGCGACAGCTATTTGCTCAGATAAAACGGGAACATTGACCATGAACAGAATGACAGTGGTCCAAGCCTACATCAATGAAAAACATTATAAGAAAATTCCAGAACCAGAAGCTATTCCAGAGAAAACTATGGCTTACCTTGTGACAGGAATTTCTGTTAATTGTGCTTATACTTCCAAAATACTGGTAAGTGGACTTCTTCTTTCAAATCAAGATAACTAAAAAACTTCCTCAAAAGATGCAAATCGTCTGGTGGCCACATGGTAGGCAGTTAAGTGTTAACACATGGCAAAATGTAGTGTAAGGTATTTTGTACCTGCTGTAAATTGCTCAACCGTTCATTTGAGACTAAACTTCAAAAATAGTTTATTTCAGTTACAACTTAACTTGGGTTTTGAACTGATAAATCAAAGATGCACTCTCAGGAAGATAACTTCCTTTAAGTTCAGTTTTGTCTAGATTTGTTTTTATAAGTTGAGCGGTTTACCTTCCTTGAAGAGCATCTTGGCTTGATTTGAGTGCTACTACAAAGTAAACATGTAAGAGTAGCATAACATTAGCATGTAATGAGAAAATGCAAGTACAGATGAGGATTTTCATGGATTTTTATTCCAGATACTGTTTATGAGTTTGTAGGATTTAGAATTGTGACACCTTTGACACTTGTTTGAGACTTCCAAAATAATTTGAAATAAAAAGAGTATTGGACTTAAGATATTTTAAATAGTGAACTATTTAGCACTTGTATGCTGTTTGCTGCAACTCCAAACATAGTTTCCTTGCTGCAGTTATTCCGATGTGTTGCATAACTTATATTCTTTAAAGCAGTTAAAATAAACATTAGGATTTAGCTTTAGAAAATAAACTACCACTTCCAGATTCAGTAGAAACCTCCATTATGAATGCTTTGTACAGGAATAGCAGTAAAACCTCAGTCCAAAAGCTACTTTTCAGCCAATAAAGATGGTATCTCTGCAAGAAGTTCCTCAATAGCAGTACTTGAGGTAGCGCATGGAGATCACCAACACCGATTTCTCTGAAACAAGACTGAAATGCTCCTAATGAGGTACAGCATGTGAGGAGTTTCACAGTCTGTTTTCTAAAGATGCTTCTTTTAAAAGTAGCTGCATGCAAACTGACCAGGTCCCTCACTCCTACAATTTTAGTCAAATCACATCCATTGCAGTCAGAGTGAGTCTGTTCTACAGAATCAGAGGGCTGAAAGGGACCTCTTGAGATCCTCTGGTCTATCCCCCCCTGCTCAAAGCAGGGTCAGCAAGAGGACATTGCTCAGGGCTATGTCCAGTCAGATTTTAAGAATGTCAAAGGATGGAGACTCTGCAACCTCTGGGCAACCTGGTCAATTATTTGACCACCCTTAGATTAAAAGATGTTTCCTTGTGTTGAAGTAGAATTTCAAGGGTTTCAGTTTGTACCCATTGACTGTTGTCCTCTCACCGGGCACCACTAAGAAGTCTGGCTTAGCAGTCTTTACTGTTGCCCCACCTACCTGCCCCATTCAGGTATTTAATATATATGGATAAGTTTCTCCCCCAGAGGCTTCTCTTCTCCAGGCTGAACAGTCCCAGCTCTCAGCCTCTCCGCATATGTTAGGTGCTGCTCCAGTCCCTATATCATCTGTGTGGCCCATGGCTGGACTTGCTCGTGGATATCCATGTTTCCTGTACTGCGGAGTCCAGAACTGGACATGTTAAACTGCAGATTAAAGTGGACATTTTGAAAGTGTGAGCATTCAGTACAGCTAAACCCAAGATCTTGCAGCTCTGAATGATGAAAATGGATTACTGACTTGTGATTAATACAGTTCAGCTCTAGCTGCTTGAGGCATGTCAGGCTGAGTAAGTGCACTGCCTTTTTACTACAAACCACGCTGCAATGTTATAGCTATATAAGATGAGAAATACCTTGAGAGAAATACTCCTTGACTTAAAGCACTAGTACGTGCATATTCCACATTGCTGAGATAAGAATTTGTTCTGGTATTAAAGGGTTGGAAACTTGTTTCTGAACTCCTTCCAGATAAATAGGCCGTGGCCTGGAAAACAGAACTTGTGGTGAGGCTTAAGAAGCTTAAAGACTTAGTTTGTTAGTAGAAGGCTAACAGGTGATGTGATCACAGTGTAAGTCATTGAGGAAGAGTTATTACAGGAGCAGATAATTTAGGAGAAATAATGTTATTTAGCTTGCTTAAATCAGTTTTAAGTAAACCTGTCTGTATTTTTTAATGTGAAATAATTCTTCAGGGACTGTGCTCAATTGATCAGATAGATATTTCAAGTAATGGAAAATGCCTTTTAGAAAGGTCATGTTGGGGTTGGATACAAACTTAACAGGTGATTTTGGGGTCTGACAAAGGGATGGAAAGATCCTGAAACAGGTACAGAAGAAGTTACTCACAAAAGCCAGCACTATGACTTTGGCTCACGACTCAGGAATTTATAGAGTAATCATCGCAAAAGTGAAACTTCCCCCATCCCAGAGCTAAGCTTGGTCTTCACTTCCTTGTTTTCTAAATGCTGTTTCAGTAGTTCATAATTTAACCTGATCAGTGAAGGTTCTTGTTCTTCTTGCAGCCTCCTGAAAAAGAAGGTGGCCTACCACGTCATGTTGGAAATAAAACTGAATGTGCCTTGCTGGGATTACTCTTGGATTTAAAACGTGATTATCAGGACGTAAGAAATGAGATACCAGAAGAGGATTTATACAAAGTGTACACCTTCAACTCTGTTAGAAAGTCTATGAGTACTGTGTTAAAAAACTCCGATGGCAGTTTCCGGATATTCAGTAAAGGTGCCTCTGAGATAGTTCTTAAAAAGTAAGAAAAACTACTATTGTAATTCAGCACTTAAATTTGGCTAAATGTTGTGATAGATGAGGAGACTAAAGTGCTAAACAGCACTGTGGCATAGCCAGTTAAATATTTCTGTTGTTCACAAACAAGTGCAGCAGTCCCATGTGATTGCAGCCAGCTTCCTAGCTTGTCTCCTTCCATTGTTTGACTTTCTACACTAACATGGGTAAAACTTCGCATTTCGGTCACTGATTCTCACACCCCAGCCATGCCCTCCTTCCCCCTACTCCCCACCCCCCCAAAAAATGTCTAAAATTCCAGCAAAGATTTGTACCTTTGAAAAGTGATTACTTTTAACTTCAAAAGACTCTGTAAGTTGGTGTGCAAGTTGATCATTTTAACAGGAGGTTGAACTTGGCCAATGGAGAAACTTAAGGGGTTTTAATATGAACAAAGCAAATTGCTTCCTTAACCATCTGCCCATCTATAGAGGATTTATTAGAATAGGATTAGACTATTAGTGAGAGAATAAGTCACCACTGGGACAAACCTTTAGGTATGAGGAAGGCTGCGGTAGCTCCTGACTAGGTGAGGAAAGAAGTCAAGCATTATGTTTTCTAGGAACAGCACTTGTAGCCAGTCTGGTTTTGGTTCTAATGTCAGACTATTTCTAGTCTGAGTAGTGTATAAATTCTGTTAATCAGTTCAATTTACCCATTTGCTTGCTACTAGCCCCCCAGATCATGAGCTAGAAAAGTACTAATGTACTAAATGCACATCTTCTCTACTTAATGCTGACAACAAAAGGTCAGTCTTTAAAGGGCTCTTGTTCCTTTTGATATGGATCTTAGATTTAGATGTGAATTTTTTCATCACTAGATTTTAAAGCCAAGTCTCATCAGTGAATAAGTATGCCTATACTTGCATGACTTCTACCTTTAGAAATATTTTGTACCTTATTATCTTATTGAGCAATTGAACTGTAGAAGTTGCTAGAACTCATGCAGCCCAGACTCATGCAGTCAGTCCACTTGGCTTCATAACTGAGATAAGAAAATAAGTAATTTGGCAAACAACAAGAAAACCTAGACTGATTTGGATACTATTGGAACAATTGCAACTCCAGAACTATTTCAGAATATGCACCAACTAGGGAAAAAGTCTTATCATCATCACTTTATCCACTACCTATGCAA
The DNA here is from genome assembly GCF_023634155.1 of Falco peregrinus. Classification (NCBI taxonomy): domain Eukaryota; kingdom Metazoa; phylum Chordata; class Aves; order Falconiformes; family Falconidae; genus Falco; species Falco peregrinus. Next base: position 50,613,878 of record NC_073726.1, read on the forward strand.
TGCCAGAAATTAATCTCGGAGCTTGTAACCTGGTTTGTCTATTGTGCGGCTCATTCTTTATTATAACATGTTTAAGCTTTCAGTGCCTAAAAACAGTCATACGTGAATATTTATAAGACACAAATTAGTCACTAATAAGTGTAGAAGAAATCTAGTAAACTTTTTTTCAAGCAGAGCAGTTGTATTCATCTTTCCTTTATGGTCAAGCTGAATATTTGAAGTGAGTTTCAATTAAATCTTTATACAAAGCTTATTGGCTTCCATTTAGTCATCTTGGAATGCTTTGAATTTTTTAAAAGCCCTTTGATTGCAAGTAACACAAGATATCCTTAGCCACAGCTGACACTTGAACAGATAACCAAAATCAGAAAATTCAGATAGACTTCACATTTCAGTTATGAATACTATGAAGCTTTAAGGGACTGCTTTGTTTTCATTTCCTGGCTGAGGTAGAAATTTTTATCTGTGTATTGCACCCCGGAATTCCCTAAACCCTTGGACTAAATACTTAAATCTAACAGTAGTCACTTTAGCAGATCTGCCAGGTCTGAATTTAACATTTTTTTTAAAGTCATAAGCTCTTGTGTGTTTTTCAGTGTCACATCAGTACTAATTTGTAAAACAAATGCTTGTGGCATTGCTTTATGACAAAACTTTGCTAAGGATGCAGGTGAACAAGACTAAACTTAGTGTTCAAAGTATTTGCTAGTGTTATGGCATCAATACTGGTAAAGTATGTATGCTGCCTATGAAAGCAGTGGCATCTTTGGCAACTAAAAGAGCTTGTGTTGTAATGCTAGAGTACTTAGTGTTGAATCCAGTCTCTATACAAACATTTAAATCAGATTTAAGTATTCATTTTTAATTTAATTCTTCACATCTACAAGAATTTTGACAGATGCTCTTTGAATTCTTTGCACTCTAGATTGAAGGGTGCAAACCTTACTACTTTTAAGGATAGCAGTGCCAGAGTTTGCCTTCAGTGCTGTAATTTTAGTGCTTACAGCTGTTTAAGCACCAGATGCATGTTCTGGAAGCACACTGTACTTCTGAGACTTGTATAACTGTTAACAAGGTGGGATTATTTTGTTGAACTTGAAATGGGTTTGCCTGACTCAACCAGTGCAGACACCAGTATGTTTACAAACGCTGGAGGAAATTGATACTTCTGGGAGGTAACTAATGTTTGTATCCTAAATTCATTGGGCATTATTTTCAGCCTAGGATGACTGACTTGGTTAACTTTCTACAGCTAGTATGTTTTGCAATTGGGAAGAGATTAAGTGCATATGGAGAGGATTACCTTAGAGGTGCTGCTACTGGCTTTTGTGTGTATATGTGAGTCTAGTAAAAACAAAGTTTGTGGAAACTTACTGGAGTTGACTAATAAGCTGTTGAATGAGTTTAACTTCTGTTCTAGTTAACTCTTTAAACCTTCCTTTTCAGGTGCTTCAAAATACTGAGTGCTAATGGAGAACCCAAAGTATTTAGACCTAGGGACCGTGATGATATTGTGAAAACTGTAATTGAGCCGATGGCTTCTGAAGGGCTCAGAACAATCTGCCTGGCATTCAGAGACTTCCCAGCAGGGGAACCTGAGCCAGAATGGGACAATGAAAATGATATTGTTACTGGTCTGACGTGCATTGCTGTTGTTGGGATTGAAGATCCTGTGAGACCTGAGGTAGGGTCACTGATAAACTGTGGTGATTCTGTTACAACAGATCTTGATTCTTGTTATACTCTCTGCATGATGAACAAGAAGAAACTGAATTTCTATTTTAGGCCTTAAGCATAGTTGATAAATGAAACCCTGTTTTCTAGGGAGGGAATATTTAATGGAGTTAAAAATGCAGATTAAAACTCCTTAATGTCACTTTTGCTGTTAGGGGAGGTATGTACAAACTATTGACTTAAGGCACTTACTGTACAGGGTCTCAGTAGATGGAGCAACTTGTCATGATTTTTACAACTTAGAATATTAGGAATATTGTTTAGAATAATATTAGCCGTTGTGCTTGTTGCCAGCTTCTCATGGGGAATGATGTACAGAAGGGTTTGTCACCTGAGAACTGAGGTAAGGGGTCCAGCTTGTGGTTGAGGTCTATGGAGGGCAGTATTTTTCAATAGTGAAAGCTTTTATGCTACACGTAAGTGGAACTCCAGTCTAATCGGCACTATTGTAACTTCACACTGTGTCATGGGTGAAGCAGGGGAGTATGAGCTGTAGTTTCTTTCACGTAAACATAAATGAAACTATAATATAAACAAAAACGTGGTGGTTGGAGGACATCTTAGACATAGCGATCATGAGATGATAAAGTTTTCAATTCTTGGAGAAGTAAGAAGCAGGGGTCAGTTGAACTGCTACCTTGGGCTTCTGGAGGACCAACTTCAGCCTGGGTCAGAGCCTGGTTGACAGAGTCCCTTGGGAGATAGTTCTGAAGGGCTAAGGGGTCCAACAAGGCTGGATATTCTTTAAGAAGGCAGTCTTAAAGGCACAGGAGCAGGCCATCCCCATGTGCCAAAAGACAAGCTGCTGGGTGAGAAGACCGGCCTGGCTGAACAGAGAGCTTTGGCTGGAACTCAGCAGGTAAAAAAGGAGAGTGTACCACCTTTGGAAGAAGGGCCAGGCAACTCTGGAGGATTATAAAGATGTTGTGAGGTTATGAAGGGCAAAGATTAGAGAGGCAAAAGTGCAATAGAACTTAGACTGGCCACTGCCATAAAAGATAAAAAAAATGTTTTTACAAATACTTTGGAAACAAAAGGAGGGTCAAGGATAATCTTCATCCTTTATTGGCTGTGGCATGGGATTGCTACAAAGAATGAGGAAAAGGCTGAGGTCCTTAATACTTTCTTTGCCTCACTCTTTAATTAGCAAGACCAGTTACCCTCGGGGTACTCCGCTCCCTGAGCAGGAAGACAGGGATGAGGAGGAGCTGAATTAAACCCTTGCAGTCCAGAAGGAAATAGTGACCTGCCGCTCCACTTAGATGTGTGCAAGTCTATGGGGCTGGATGGGATCTACCCAAGGGTACTGAGGGAGCCTGGCAGAGGATCTTGCCAAGCCACTCTCCATCATTTATCAACAGTATTGGGGAGGTCGCAGAAGACTGGAGGTTAGCCAGTGTGACACCTGTCTACAAGAAGGGCAGGAAGGAAGATCCAGGAAACTACAGACCTGTCAGCCTGACCTCAGTGCCAGGGAAGGTTATGGAGCAGATCATCCTGAGTGCCATCACACGGCACGTGCAGGACAACTGGGGGATCATGCCCAGCCAGCATAGGTTTGTGAAAAGCAGGTCCTACTTATGAAACTGATCTCTTTTCTGCAGCAAGATGACCCACCTAGTAGATGAGGGAAAGGCTGTGCATGTTGTCTACCTGGACCTTAGTAAAGCCTTTGACACAATCTCCCACAGAATTCCCCTGGAGAAACTGGCTGCTCATGGCTTGGAGGGGTGTACTCTACGCTGGGTTAAAAGCTGGCTGGATGGCTGAGCCCAAAGAGTCGCACTAAATAGTTATATCTGGCTGGCGACCTCTCACGAGTGGTGTTCCCCAGGGCTTAGTATTGGGGCCAGTTCTATTTAATATCTTTATCAGTGATCTGGATGCGGGGCTTGGGTCCAACCTCAGTACGTTTGTGGACGACACCAAATTGGGCAAGAGTGTGGAACTGCTTGAGGGCAAGAAGGCTCTGCACAGGCTGGGCTCATGGGCCAAGGCCAGTTGTATGAGGTTCAACAAGAAGTGCTATGTCCTGTGCTTGGGCCACGACAACCCCACGCAATGCTACAGGCTTGGGGCAGACTGGCTGGAAAGCTGCCTGGGGGAAAGGACCTGGGGGTGCTGGCTGACAGCTGGGTGAACGTGAGCCAGCAGTGTGCCCAGGTGGCCGAGAAGGCCAACAGCATCCTGGCTTGTATCAGACACAGTGTGGCCAGCAGGACCAGGGAAGTGATTGTCCCCCCTGTACAGGGCACTGGTGAGGTGGCACCTCAAATACTGTGTTCAGTTTTGGGCCCCTCTGTTCAAGAGGGATGTAGAGGTGCTGGAGCGTGTTCAGAGAAGGGCAGCGAAGCTGGTGGGGGGTCTAGAGTGCAGGTCTCATGAGGAGTGGCTTTGGGAACTGGGGTTGTTCAGTCTTGAGAGGAGGAGGCTCGAGGGGACCTTACTGCTCTCTACAGTTGCCTGAAAGGAGATTGTAGGCAGGCAGAGGTAGGTTTTCTGTCCCAGGTAACAAGAGGAAGTTGCCTCAAGTTACACCAGGGGATGATTAGATTATTGGGAAACAAAATTTCACGGAAAGAGTGGTGAAGCATTGAACAGGTTACCCAGGACCCAGGGTGGTGATGGAATCTCCATCCCTGGAGGTATTTGAAAAATGTGTGGATGCGGTGCTTAGGGACTTAGTTTAGTGGTGGACTTGCCAGTCCTGGGTTAATGGTTGGACTTCAAGATCTCAAAGGTCTTTTCCAACCTAAGTGATTCTATGCAAAGCCAGTACTCAGTACCTTTGATTATTACAGCCTAATATGTCATGAGGATTTTTACAGTATTTTTAAATACTGCAGTATGTGAAAAATGGAGGGGGGAATGATACATGGCATGACGTAACAACAAAGCCTCTTTGCCAGAACTGGTGTGTGTGTGTGTGTGTTTCAGGAAAAGAATTGTGGTAAACTACATAAATTTTTACAATGTGCCATTACAACAGTCTTGATTTTAAAGTAGCAGTTACGCTGGATTGAGCCAAAACCAATCTTTTCATTCACATTTCTGGATTTATTCAAATAACATACAGTCTCTGAGTCTGTGGGTTTCTTGTGTTTGGGTTTTTTTTCCTTACAGGTACCTGATGCAATAAAGAAGTGTCAACGTGCAGGCATAACTGTACGTATGGTCACTGGTGATAACATTAACACAGCTCGTGCTATTGCTTTAAAATGTGGTATTCTGAATCCTGGTGAAGACTTCCTGTGTTTAGAGGGCAAAGACTTTAACAGGAGAATACGCAATGAAAAAGGAGAGGTAAGCATGCTGACTAAGTACAGTACATAAACAGATATTCTCCGTCGCCTAACTGTAAAACGTAACCAATGCTGTTTTTGCAGATAGAGCAAGAGCGAATAGATAAAATTTGGCCAAAGCTTCGTGTTCTTGCAAGGTCTTCTCCCACTGACAAACACACTCTAGTAAAAGGTAAATAAAAACTATCTGTGCTTTTAAGTAAAGCTAGATTTTATTTTCTGCTTCTAGAAAAATATCTAGGACCTAGCAGTGTGAAATGTCTGTAAGCGTGTCTTCATTTGCCAGCTGATTTTTTTTTTTGTATCGCTTGAGAAATGGAGCCACCAGCTAGAACTATCTGTTATGATTTTTTTTTAATGATGACTCTGAGAGACAAAACCTGGGTTTCTCTTTTCAGATTTGATCTGCTGTGTTATCAATTTTGAACTGTAACACCGAGATGTCATTTTATTTTAGGTATAATTGACAGCACTGTCTTTGAGCAGAGGCAAGTTGTAGCAGTAACTGGTGATGGTACCAATGATGGTCCAGCTCTGAAGAAGGCAGATGTTGGTTTTGCTATGGTATGATTTTATTTTATTAAAATCTTCAGTATTTTGGAGAACCTGTTTTGATAAAATAACTTACCAAATCACTTAAGATTATACAACCTTGCTTGTTTCATGAGCCTAATATACAACTAAGTTAATGGAGTCAACATCTCTCACACTTAATACTTTTTCCTCCTTCCTCAGTTTTCCAACTTAACCATGTTTTTATTTTATGGAAAATGTCCTTAAAAAACACAGATCCCCAGTCACTTGAGAATAAAAAATTTTTTACACAAAGGTTTGTTGAAAAATGTAGGAACAGAATTGCTGATACTGAAGATTTCTGAAATGAGATCTGTTCAACACAAGGGAAAATTACTTTAGGTGGCAGATAGCATACTGTGGTGACTTTGAATAAAGCTTATATGCAATATGGAATGAGCTCATTAATCTGTTTTCCATGAAATTATGCATAGGAACAGAGAGACTATAATGAGAGAGTGCCAGCTGATGTTTACCAATGGCTTTGGAGGCTATACTAAGGTACATCTCTTAGTACAACTGAAGTAACATCATTTAGTAACAATCTAGGATCTTCATGTGTCTAAAATGGTTTGTTAAATTACTTGGTTTTCTCAGTTTAAGTTCTCAACTACCCTTTCAAATGGTAGCCAAACCAAGTCTTGGCTTTTAAGTGCTAGTACTAGATAATCATGCCTTAAGTATGTAGACTTCAGCTTTCTTCTGTCTCTTTCAAAATGCTGCAAGACAGATTCCTCAAGCTTCCTCTTGCCTCAAGATTCTTCCATAGTCTTAAGCTGGAAAGGTACAGTTTGGTGCTAGTAGGTCCTTTAAGTCTTTAAAAACTTTTAATAAGCAGTTGAAAGGGGAAAAAACCCCACCATACTCCTCCTACACCACATGCAGATGCACTAAGATGCTAAGGGAAAAACAGGAAGAGTTTTCTGTCATTTTCAAGGAGATTTTTCAAAGTGTACCTTACAAATTTGACAGCTACATATGAAATGTTCTCTAGACTAATGGTCTTGTTTTAACGAGTATCTTTTTTCTACTATTGTATAGTTACTGTAGTTGGCACTGTCAGGGGCAGATTTATTTTCATCTTCCAGAATTTAAATGTTTTCTGCAGTTGCTGTCTGTGTTCATCTGTGTAAGAAACTAATTTCTCTAACTGCTTATCTAAATAGCATTTAAAATACACCATCTAGTATGTGGTATTTAACGGTACCTTTGTAAGATGTACAGATAGCTGTGCAGGTGACTCATTTCCTTGGGAAAATAATGTATCACAAATAACGATCATTAAATTTGCTATTGAGTTAGTGTTTTTGAAATGCCAACAGCAAAATAAATATCCTATTACTCAACTGTTTGGATACTGTAGGAGACTACAGGTGCTTAAAACTTAATGTCGTATTGCATTGCAACATCATATGCAGTGACATTGCATGTTCTACTGTTTAATGCCAGTGCTCTCCTGCAAAAGGCTTTCGGTAATGTGTGTCTTTCTATTGTGTTGGGAATATATGCATTGCTCTGCTGCTAGAATCCATATAGCAAACTCATTAGGAGATGGACCAAACTGTAGTACTGCACCATCTGGTGGCCTTTGACTTGAACAGGGTTCAGTAACATTTCTTCAGAACTTACTTGGTGTCTTTATTATTGACTTGAGGATTTTTATTAAGGTTTTTATTTTAAAGACAACAGTACCTTTTTTGTTTACATTCTTCTATGCTTTAGTAGAACTTGCAAGCAGAACTTGATTCAATAGAACTTTATATGCTAACATTAAAATAGTCCTTCAGACCCAGTGCATCAAAGTGAATGCTGACCAAGGATATCACAGTAGTAGTTCCTATTACATAAGTCAGTGCATGCTATTATATTTCATAGTGTTTTTCTTTTTCTACCAGGGTATTGCTGGAACAGATGTAGCTAAAGAAGCTTCTGATATTATCCTTACAGACGACAACTTCACAAGTATTGTTAAAGCAGTTATGTGGGGACGAAACGTATACGACAGCATCTCCAAATTTCTTCAGTTCCAGCTTACTGTCAATGTAGTAGCAGTTATTGTAGCTTTTACAGGAGCATGCATAACACAAGTACGTACTGGTGGTGGATTGTTTCAGCTAATAAAGGTTGAAAAGGTCATGACTGATTGATTAACTCTTGAAATCAAACTTTCAGTTAAATACTAGTCCAAAGAACATAATGCTTTTCAGAGCATGCCCATGTTGTATAATGAATACTTCTAATAGCTGCAAGTTGTTTACTTATATTGGAGGGTTTATGTATCTGTCTTCATAGGATTCTCCACTTAAAGCTGTGCAGATGCTGTGGGTAAATCTCATAATGGACACGTTAGCTTCTCTTGCCCTGGCAACAGAACCACCCACTGAAGCTCTTCTGTTACGAAAGCCTTATGGTAGAAACAAACCTTTGATTTCTCGTACAATGATGAAGAACATTTTGGGTCATGCATTCTACCAACTTGTAGTGGTCTTCACACTCCTGTTTGCTGGTAAGAATACTGAGGCTTTACAAAGTTATTCTAAAAATTGTACAGACGTGATTAAAATGAGGGGGTTTTGTTGTACTGTGCATGTAAAGACACCAGTTAAGCTGCTGATAAATGCCTTTCATACACAGGTGAGAGAATTTTTGATATCGATAGTGGAAGAAATGCACCTCTGCACGCTCCTCCTTCAGAGCATTATACGATTGTATTTAATACATTTGTGATGATGCAGCTTTTTAATGAAATCAATGCCCGAAAAATTCATGGTGAAAGAAACGTTTTTGAAGGAATCTTTAACAATGCTATCTTCTGTTCCATTGTTCTGGGGACGTTTGTTGTGCAGGTAAGTAAATTCTTGGAGAAGGGGGGAATGCACTTAGTACACTGATTACCTTGGAGTTGCTTACCTTGGAAATGCTAATCAAGTAGTGCCAGGCATTTCATTTCTGCAACATGAAAACCGTCAGTGTCAAACACACTATAAATCACTTGAAAATGCTGCTTGATAGGACTTTCAGGTACAACCTCTTTGAAATTGGTAAAATTGGAATGTAGAAGTATTTGTATTTACCTTTTGAATTTTCAAGTCCTTTAGATTGATCTTCATGTTCTAGTCTCTTGACAAAATATGAAGTTGTATGTCCCATGCTGCCACCCCCATCAGAACTCTTCCTCATACTATCTGCCTGTGTATCTATTTTGCTGATTGACTGGATACCAAGAAAAAATTAATTCCAAATCAAATATAAGAGTAAATGCAGATTATTATATTACACTATAAGGGGGAAAATGGCATGCAGTATGATAAAAGGAAACAGTACTAGTTATGATAAAAGAGCAATAGGAGCAAAGCATCAAATCATTCCTGCAAAGCATTACAGAGACTAAGAAAAAGATACATCACCAATTATCACCTTAACATCATCCAGGCCCGTACTTTGGCTGGGAAACCCCATTGCAGCTGGCACCAGGAGTCTCTTGGTAACTGGGAAAATTTCTATATGGTGCATCAACCTGTAGGTGAGGCTTCTGACCCAGTCCCAGAGCTTGCCCACCTTTATACTCGATGAAAAACAAAAATAGTTTACACACCTAGTGTATACAAACTTTTAAGTTTATGCTAAGTGCAGTCGTGCGCTATCTCATGGTTCGTAAGGCTCACACACATCAGGGACGTTGGCCAGATGCCTGAGCATGGTGGAGTTACTGTCATGACACAGCTGCACACGGTATTTATTGTCTGGATGGTCCTGCCCACATCTGGCTTGTTCGGGAGCTCAAGACAAACACCACCTGCTTATTAAAGTTGTCCTTGAGCTCCCTGAGCTCCCTGTCCACAAGTTAAGCGATCCCTAATTAAAGACAAAGGCTTCTCCATAAGCAGTAATCAATTTAATAAATTTTCTCCACAGTGTCTGAATGGGAGCCCATTTAAACAATTATAGAAAAGTTACAACTTCTCATATCATCTTAACGAGATTAGGACAGGAATAAGCTTTAGAAACTTAAGTGTTGAATTTCTGCATCAGGAAGATAAAAATTGTTATCTTTATTGGTATATATTTTAGTTATCTGCGTAGATGCTGCTGGTTTAGGTGGAAAACACTGAAGGTCTAGGGACCTTCTGTTGGTGCATCTAGGTAGATTTGTAAAAGCTAGTTATTTAACTCTTTATATGCTAACAAATGAATCTGAAATTGAGTTGACACACCGGCATTGAGAAACACCAAGTCAAAATTGAATCTAAAGAAAATAGTTTACAAGAAATAGTTTCACCTTCTAAATGGCCTTAATTTTTGATTTATCAGAAGAAATAATCAGCAAATCAGTATACTACTTTTTTTCAGAACCATCTTTCATTTTAATTTGAGTAATTTTGGACTTAAGATATAACCTACGTCTTGAGCTTTTCCTTAGACTAGGGATTCCATGAAGCTGACCAGATTCATAGTGGTTCAAGCAGTGCAAATGTATGCACCTCTGCTTCACATAAGTTAGTTCACTTATTCACCCAAGTTTAGGATTTTTTAGATGACAGTTCTTCAGAAGCATTTCCGTTTTTAGGGTTGCATATGCAGTAGACTGTTGTTGTGCAACAAAGCCAAATACGTAGAAATTCATTCTGATTGCAACTGTGTTCCCTTTATAAACTTGGCAAACTGAATGCCTTCCCAAATAAGTAATGCCTGAGTTGTCATCTCAGTGTTTTACTCTGTTAGTAAAAGACTATACTCTTGGGCTTTTCAGCTGTCAGGTGTCCTACTTAAGGGTCAATACTGTCTCCTTTTCACACCTACCCTGCTACTTGAATTGTTGATTCCTCAGGGCAGACTTTAATGCATGTAATCCCTGTGCAGAGGGATGCCTTGCTTGTTAGGGCCCGTACAGCTTGTTGCAATAGGTAAGTCAGCAGGAGCTCATTTAATTTGGCTTTTGAGATCTCTACCCCTTGCCCCCAGGACTTAATACACAGATGTCACACTGCGATGACTTACTTTGACACTTAACACTGATGGGATATATAGTAATATTCTGTTGAATTATTTCTGAAATGTTTTGTGTATTGTGGATCTACAAATTCTATTAATGCAAGTTTATCAATCAACTCAGTGCTGAGATGGGTGTTCATATGATAAATAATCACCATAAAATTGTAGCATCAAATACATGCTGTAATTGTGAGATGAAGGGAAAGAACTGCAAGTAAAACTAAGTAGTTAACAGGTTTTTGTGAGTGGTATTTGAAGAATAAATGGGTAGTTCTTGAAATACTTAAAATCAGTAGATGATGGCTTAGTTTGGAAACTTGCTGAAACTGCTGAGATGGTGAAAGTATATGTTTAAAAAGATGGGCTATCCTATTTTCTACTGCAGAGTTGTCTGTAGTGATCTTAAAGCATTACGGAATTTTCTAGTAACTGGTCACTCATACATGTTGTTTAATGATGTTGCTCTTCACAGATAATCATTGTGCAGTTTGGTGGGAAGCCTTTCAGTTGCTCAGAACTCTCGATTGAACAGTGGCTGTGGTCCATTTTCCTGGGCATGGGAACACTACTGTGGGGCCAGGTAAAATAGCTTTTTCAAAATGCCAAATATTTACTTGCATTAGAATACACGGAAAATACAAATACACTGTCTTTAGCATTTAGATCTTTCAAGTGGACTATATGAATATCTGGAGATTAACAGTAAATACTGATTAAAGTTGACTAGTTCAATAGCTAGGAAGTCCTTAGTTGGATATTCCTTACTCTGACTTTGTCAATTAGTTACATTTCATCACTAGATGCTATGGTTGGTTTGTGTTTAGTAACTTTTAACTAGAAATAGCTGTAGTTACCTCTTAAATGAAATTACATCTTTTGCCAGATAAGTACTGCAAGTCCTGTAAGAATACAGATGCAATGAACGTATTAATCTTGAAATAGATTTAACAATGTTGAATGGTTTTCTTAAAATCAGAATTGTTAAACTTGCGAGTATTTTCTTGATTTAAAAACTTTCTGGAGTAGCAAGAAATGCAGCAAACCTCATAACAGCTTTCTCTTCATTTGCATAATTATGAAATAATTGGAAAGTTCTTTCACCTATTAAACTATTGCATTTGCATTTTTATTCTTCCCCTCCTCCACTTCCCCTTAAAGTTTCATTGGTATTGCATGCACAGCAGTGCTTGTAAGCAGCAAGCTTATTTACATGAAACTTTAGAGCTACAGAGTTTTCCATTATTAAATAACATAGTTGTCTAAACTTTTCATACCACATGAAGAGTTTTCCATTACGGTTTCTTTCCTTCCATTTTGTAAAGGGCACTTCAGGTTTCAGTATAAAATTGGTAGGGTGAATTTTAGTTGTAAATACATAGATGCATATTCTAAAAGCGAGTATAAGCCTTGTTTATAAGGTTCTCTGGAAAATTAATTATTAAAAAAAAAAAAAAATCAAATAGTGTCACTCTAAGGTTTAAAAGTAGCCTAGAAGAGAATCAAGATGGCTTGAAATACCTTTGACCCAAAGTGTCTTGAAGGGCAAAGCTTCCCTGCTGCGGTTCATGCTGCTCTAGCATCTCATTAAAGTCAAAGAGCTTTTGACTTTCTGAGAATAGTAGAAACTGAAGTGTGATATGGGAGCATTCACAGTAGCAATTTCAGCATGAAGGGCTGTTTATCTTGCTTTTGGAGCAGTCTTTTTCCTCTGCAGCTGCTGAAGTGGTCTTCTAGGTTTGTGATGATCAAGGAAAGCAGTTTTGGAACTGATCTGGATCTGCTAGATGGGACGTATCAAAAGATGACTCCCCTTAACTACATAGTTCATCAGAATAGCCCTGAAGGTGGGGATGAAAAGGAGAGCTGGAACAGCCGTATATAGCTTTTGTTTAGTTTAAGATAGATAAATGAGTGTACACCAAGTAGCAAAGTAACGATTTGGGATAAGGGTTTTGGAAACATCACTCACCTTGCAAATGGATTGATACCTTCCAGGTCACAAGAGAATGCATGTCTGTTTTGTATTTCTGAATTAACTGTGGCTGCTTTAATTAAATGATGTAGTTCTCACATGAGGTAACATGTTCATCATGCTTGTCAAACTCCTGGAGCTCTGAAAACTCTAGATGCCAGCACACATCTAATCTACAGAATTAATTGCTCTTGTAGCTTCAGTACTGCTCCTTCCTGGCATAGTCAATTAATGTTAAAGTGGAATTCTTTGTCCCTGGCAAGGACTTTTTGTTTTCTAGGTTTGTAGTCCAAGTTTAATTTCACACCTCAGTTGAGGTGGTAAGGTTATTCACAGCTTTGCAGCTATTCAGCTGGAGTGATTGCCCTACACTGATCCACTCATCCCATTTACATAATTTGTTTTTCAACTTTGCTAATTGTATGTAGGATATTGTGTTAAGCCTTAAGGTCTGGTATTACTTATATATGGTTGTTTGTTTTTTTTTTTTTTAAAAAAAGGATAATCCTGATTCATATTTTTCATTCACCGTTAGTTGATTTCAACAATTCCAACCAGCCGTCTGAAATTCCTTAAGGAAGCTGGTCATGGAACACAAAAGGAAGAGATTCCTGAAGAAGAACTAGCAGAAGATGTAGAGGAGATTGATCATGCCGAGAGAGAACTACGTCGTGGTCAGATCTTGTGGTTTAGGGGCCTAAACAGGATACAAACTCAGGTATGGTCTTGAAAAAGGTAGGATGCAGTGAGTGTTGAGGGAAATATCACCTCTCCATCTGCAGTCCTTTGACTAAGGCGGCAGTTCTAACTGGTGTGACAGACTGTCAAAAGTGGGTATGGATGGATGTGTAATCCCTCAGGGTCCTCTGTTTTCTTCAGCTCTAAGTGTAACTCTTGGCCTGTGTATCTGCTCTATGGAAAAAAAAAAAAAAAGTGCCTTTTTTCTTTACTTTTTGTATGTTATAGATGGGATGGTCCTTTCTCTTGTTCTTTCTCTCTCTCTCTCTTGCTGAGCAAGCTGTCACAATCTCTTGATTCCTTGCAGATGGATGTAGTGAATGCTTTCCAGAGTGGAAGTACCATTCAGGGGGCTCTAAGGCGGCAACCCTCCATCGCCAGCCAGCATCATGATGTAACAAATATTTCTACCCCTACACATGTAGTGTTTTCCTCTACTACTGCTTCTACTACTGTGGGGTGTGAGTGTGTGTTCCTAAAGTGCATGAAATTAACATTTCCTAATTCACGTACCTAACGTTTCTCATTTTCTCCTTAGTACTTAAAATAATCGTTCAGGCTTTTATAGAGCTCTTCCACAAAGTGGAGTCCTCAAGACTTTTTTTTCTTAGAGGGCTGAGAACAGGTGGAACAGTTTCAACAAAAGACTTTAATGTGAAAGCTGTGAGCCTGCACATCCGTGCCTTCATCCATTCATGTACAGAGGGATGTTTAAGATAAATGGGAAAACTGTTGTAAATTTTCGAGTATATGCCTCTTAGGGTGACTTGCATTGAATAAGTGAATTAACTGCATAATCATGGGCCCAGGTCAAAAATAGATGTCTTGCGCTGCAGCACAAATCATATTTAAGGTAAACAAGCTGATGGGGAAAACAGATGGTATGTTAAAAAATATGAATGTAGTTAGAACATGGAACACTAAATGCATTTTCTTTGTAGCCTGTAAGGAACTTCTGAATCTCTGCTGTTGTTGGACCTTTTTAACTGAATAACACAACTTTCTCAACATCAGGAATCAGGTGGCGAGACAAGGCTTCTAAAATGTGCCAGAAGAAACACTTAATTAGCTAATATAAAAAGGAAAAAGGTGTTAAGCACTGAATGGTGAAACTTACATTTAAATCTGAAGGCTTTTTTTCTCCTCTAGGTTCTTCTGGCAGCAGTGCATAAGCCATCAGTGAAAGTAAAAAGTTTGTCTCACCTTAATTCTGCCCTCTTTATATTGTGCTCTAAGTGGCATTTCAGTTTCAGCCTTCCTCTTTGTAGAGGCTAGAGATTTAATTATTGCGTATGTAGGCTTAAATTCTGGAGTCTGAAGATCCATAACAGTTGCAGCTGAATACTTATAGTAATATCTATTGTTAAAAGAGTTTTTAATCTTAATTATATATTACATGTTTAACTTCCATCTCTAACTTCCTAAAGACTGGTTAAATAATTGTTTTTTAAAATAACTCCGAGAGGGCTTGTTGTTCCTGTTCCCCCCCCACCCCCGGCTTTTTTAAACTTTCAGATTGCCAGATGGATGAAGACCCTTAATTTCGGGAGCTGTCTTAAATGAAATGTTCTCTTCTGGTTTTGTTTTTTCTCTTGGCTTGGCCAGAATTCCTCTGTGAGCTTGTGCAAGTATTTGCCTCTGTACTTGTTCTCTATTGGTGAGACAGGTACTTCCCTGCCTTGCAGTAGTATTGAGCAGCTCAGCTTACAAATTTGTGTGCCTCAAGAACATGAAATGAAAAGTAGATGTAACAATTCAGGGTGCACAGGATGGCATCTCCTAGTTAAAATGCTAATTAGTAACCTGTATCCCTAACTACAGTCAAGAACATTAATTAGACATTCAGAATTCTCTAGAGAAGCAACTTCATGCCATGCTGCCATTTGAGCAGAATCTAATGGGCACTGCAGCACCTCGTTGCATCAAATGGCCAGTGCAGATATGGAGCTAGAATAGCAGAGAACTAGTTTTTGATCCTCCCTTAGTACGGCCTTCTGCTATGCCCTCCAGGAGAACAACTTCTGATAACTAATACCTGTTAATGGGAAGCAGATGTGTTATTTCATTGTGTTTCTCTTTTGGAGCTCTTTGGAAAAATAGTTCAGCTGTTTCTATGAACAAGTCTTCAGCAGCCATCTGGCTGGGAGGATGTGGAGTGCTTACTGCATTCCTTGCTATTCTGGTACTAATATGAAGAAGGCCTGATGACAGTATAAATTACACATAACAAATTGTCTTGTTTGCTCCTCACTTTATTTATAGTCACACCTCTCGTCTGTCTTGAGTAGTTGAAAATGAAGTGTTCAAAACACTAAATTTATACTTAAATAAAATTTAAGATGCTGACAGTCTGGTTTCTGCCTTCATGCCTGGGCTCTTTGAGGGTCCTGGGTTCACAGGACTGTCTAGACCACTTGTTTTAGTAC
Organism: Falco peregrinus; assembly: GCF_023634155.1. Taxonomy (NCBI): domain Eukaryota; kingdom Metazoa; phylum Chordata; class Aves; order Falconiformes; family Falconidae; genus Falco; species Falco peregrinus. Next base: position 50,629,615 of record NC_073726.1, read on the forward strand.
CCGTTCTGCATGGGAATCGAGTCTTTATTGTGGGTATGCTTATATTCCGATGATAATTACAGCTTTCCTGTTAAGCCAAAATTTGTTTTCCATTACTGCTTATGTTCTAAGTTACCATCTGTAAGCAATAAAAAACCAGCCCCATGAGGCAGTCATATTTCATTTTGCCACATAAATCAGTGGCACAGTGGGATGCAACATGCCAAATGAAGGCAATGCAAACTTTTAGTCTGGCACTGTCACCGCTGGTTTTCTTGGTAAGTGCCAAGACAGTTTATGCAGCTTGCTGGACTTGTTTAAAGCTTATGTAGCATTCCAACCCCTTAACAGTCTGCTCAGTTTTTTCATGTAATGAACAGTAAAGTGCTAGCTGTTGTAATATTTTACCTTTCAAACACACTCATGCTGTTCCCTGTCCTCCTTTTATAGGTAGTTATGTCCTCTCCTGTGCGTGGCTCCCCACCTCCGACCTGGTTTTCATGCTTAATGGGGCTCAGCCATGTACCTGTAGTATAAAAATGGGGACATAATAGCTTTTGAGTAAAAGTCTTTGTGCAAGTGCTCTGAAGGGGGTAGGGGTGGGGGAACAATGCTGTGTCTAGAGGTCAAAGAACACAGTCAGAACCAAAGACTGTATCATCTGCAGTTTTTCTGTGGTAACAAATATGATAATGCATTGATTTTGGGGAGGCCTTCTCTGTGTTTACAGTGAGGTTGTTTGGTATATCTTAGCTGGTTTGAAGTCTGCTTTTGATCTGCTTGACCGTCTAGCTTCATTTCATCACCTGGAAGTCACTTTGTTTAGTGTTAAGGAACTCTGGAAGCACTAGTCATGACGTGTTTCTCAGCTTGAAACAAGTCATCTTGGATGTGCTAAAAAAAAGTCTTTAAATTGGACTTACTGTTTGTAACAGTAAGTTCTTCTTACTACAGAGTTGCTCTGCTGCTTGCTATGCAACAGAGGAGCTTTAGGATTGAAGCTCAGAGTAGAGTTGCTGAGAATTGAATAGGGAGCTAAAAGTAGGGGGAAACTAACTTGTTGAAATGTTGGAAAAAGAGGTCACAGACTTCTGCCTAACTTTGTTTTATCAGTTCAAAAATGTATCCTGAATTCCTGCAGCTGGGTGGGAAAATGTGGCGGGTGGGGTGTGTGCGGGCAGGTGGTTTCATCATTCAAATTATAATTAGGAAAGCTTAAATTCAAGTCAACTAGAACATGCAAAATTTGCAAAATTGAGCTGTATTTTATCTAACTTCCCTCTGAAATATTTATGAATTCTGTAAACCTAGCTTTCTGATTTGAAAAATGTTGAACAATGAAAGGACTTGAAATAATAGTCAGCCTTGGAATGTTGTCCATGAATTCAATGTAAAGTGAAGACTCGAGGAAAGGCTTCTCTGATACTTTGTGCTACTTGAATAGTCTCTTCAAATTTACCACCTGTCGTGAGTACTTAATTGTACAATACAGTATTCAATTTCCTAGTTCTGATCTTAAGGTTCCAAAGCGCTATTCGGTAAGGAAGTTTCTCTAGTGTGGTAAATGGGTATATACTCGAATATTTACAGCTGTTACTGTGGTATCCTTTTCTGCATGATTCTTTGTAAGTGTCCGGTCATTGTGACATTGGCTTACACTTGCTTGGCTTTTTCATAGTCAGTTGACATCCTAATTCCTAGCATGAGAATTAGTAACCGTTTTATCCTCTAACTTATTTTCAGCCTCTCCCCTCCTGCCACCCCACCCCCTGCCCCAAGTATTCAATAAAATACTCAATGAGGTTTATTTAGTTGTGAATAAATAAGTAATTGTTGGCCTCACTTCTGAAAAAATGCTTAGCCCGTGTTAAATAACGGAACAATTCTAGTGCCATGTCTGAATTTTTAGGCCCTTCAGCTTTTTGCAGTACTTTTACAATTTTTTTTTTATTCCTACTGTGTAGACTGGCAGTGCTCTACTGAAATGCTTTTCATTTTTTTTTACAGTTTATTGCAAGTTCCACTGCATCATATACAAATTCGATTCACTCATGTCTAGCTGTTTGTGGATTCAAACTCATAAGAACCATGCCATTACCAGCAAATCTGCAGTATTTTAACAACCTTTTTTCTTTGTTTACAGATCCGAGTGGTGAATGCATTTCGTAGCTCCTTGTATGAGGGGCTAGAGAAACCTGAGACACGAAGTTCGATTCACAATTTTATGACACATCCTGAGTTTAGAATAGAAGACTCCGAGCCTCATATTCCCCTTATTGATGATACTGATGCTGAAGATGATGCTCCAACAAAACGCAACTCTACTCCCCCACCCTCTCCCAATAAAAATAACAATGCGGTTGACAGTGGAATTCACCTTACAACAGACATGAATAAGTCTGCTACCTCTTCATCCCCAGGGAGCCCGCTACATAGTTTGGAAACATCACTCTGATTGTAAGCTGAATGTTAACACACTAGCTGCATTGTAAAGAAATTGAAACTGGGTCTCCTCACACATTATGATGGACAAGATGATATTCTTGTCTTGGACTTCAACAGAAGACACACTTGTACGAATGTAGATTTATTTTTTTAAAAAAAAAAGCTTTCTGCCAGACTGGAGGGTGCTTTTCTGGGGGTGGGAGTAATAATGGACTCTGACAGAAAAACAGTAACTCAGCATAAGTGACCTGTGGATCATCTATTGTACTTAAGAATGGTCCTGAACAGTGTGTTAGCAGAGCTTTAGATTATCATGATCCTTTTCTGAGGGGAAGGCTGGGAAGGGCAAGGAAGCCCTGGATCGTTGAATTGATACTTTAATTTCTGCTGTTGGCTGTTAATAATTTGGATTATTTATGTTTATAAATGATACCGATCTGTTTACAAGGTTTGTAGATACTTTTTTTGTTCCTGTTCATAGATGGGAAGCTTCCTTATAAATGATGCAGAGAAAAAAAAAAAAAAACCAACAACAAAAAAACTAGTCCTTCAAATACTGCTGTATTTTCAGGAAAAGGGTGTTTCTATTGAAACTGTACTAAATTTTGCCTGCAATTTACCTTGTTAAATATTGTAGATAAATTGCTAATACTAATAGCCAAATAGATAACACTAATGCTTTGTAAAAACATGAGCAGTGGTGTTCTAATGAAGTTATGGCCTCTGTCCTAATTAGTTTCTTAAATACATTTACTACTTAATGGTTTTGAAACAACTGTTTAATTTTTAAAAATTTTGAGAAACTTACTGAATAACTTTTGTTCAGAACTTAGTAGGATTGTTTAATGCAGGACATCAATATGTGATGGAACTTGCTTGAAATATTTCTGTTATCCGGGCAAAATGGATTAAATCAAAATACATCAGAATCTTAGTCCTTTGTTTTTGTCTAAACATGTTAGTTTAGTGCTGTCTTGGTGAACTGTGAGTGGAACTGTGATTTTTTTTTTTCTAATCTATAGAATCCTTCATGCAGCATGAGGGCTGTTGGCATTTTGAAAGGTTGTTAGTGGGTAGCATACATGTTCTCCTTTTTGTTTTTGGAACTTGTTTGTAAACATGAATAAATCTGCCCTTTTGTTAAAATAAAATTGCAGCGATGGTTTCTTACAGATTTTTTTTCTCAGCTCCTTCACTGGAAACACTTAAAAGTACTCTTTTGTATTACTGGTTAACTTTAAACTGCAATTTCAAGATGGTAACAGCCCCACTAAAAATAGTGCTTTGGGTAAATGGAATCATGGTGGCTGCATCCATAATGAATGTAAGCTAAGGTACTCAAAAGTCTTCAGTGAGCCAAAAAGGATACTCCTTGGGAATGAATAGGTCTGCCTGAAATTCCAAGACTTACTGTGAGTACTGCGTAATAGATGTATCCCTGTCCATTTAAGTGAGGAAGAACTGAGAACTGATATATATAGCATGGGTGAAAATAAATTTTTCAGTTGATTAATATGTTATGCACCAAAACTGACCTACCAGCAATTGACTGAAGAAGTTATGGTCTGCCTCAGCTGTAGTGTTTAAACAGTGAAGGATGATGGAACAGTACTTGATCTGGTACTTCATGTTTTCTAGGTCCAATACTGCTTAGAAGAGCAACCGAAGAGATGAGTTGTAAACTTATTTTTTTCCTTTCTTTTTCTAGCTCTTGTGTTCTTTAAAACAGCAAGTGAATGTTTTTTTGCCAAATAATCCCGTATTTTGGAGTGGTTTAAAGGGGTCCCTTCAAAGGAGTGCAGAATTAAGTTGGTAATGAGGAAGGAGATAATACTAGAGCAAACTGCAGAAATTAGTAGGATAGGAACCTCAAGCGTATCTTTCCCTTGTGGTGGGATACACACATGCTTGGGTTTGTCCTTTAATGGTTATTGTTCAACCAGTAGCACTGTATCCCACTGTCAACCACTCCTGAATTCAGTCTTTTCTATTGTACTTAAGTAAATGCACTGAATTCTAGGCAAGGGGGGTTTGCACTTGACACTTTGTATAGTAATTTCTCCCACATGTTTCTAGCACTTCCCTTACGTCATAGTTCTTGCCTAGATCACTTGGTAGGGGGATCAGTTTTTATGTAAGCTGCTTTCTCCCTACTACGATAGTCAGATAAGCATTGATTTAAAATGAGGAGAGTTTCTTTACTCATTAAGTACGCTGCCATGTGAGAAAGTATCTTCATTTAACTTCATTAATGCATCATAATTTGACTTCATTTGAAAACACTAATTTTTCCCTCTTTGCTAGTTGTGATCATGACTGTGTGTTGTCTTTTTTGAAATAAAGTCTACATTTAAGCCTTTTGAGGCGGGCTGGGAGGGTGAATGTAGGCTTTGTACATTGGTGGTCCCTCTCAGTTCTGTTAACATCAGTGTGCTGTTCTGACAGGAAATTTCCTTACAGAAAAAAGGAAAAGTTGTTCAAGAGGGGGGCATGCTTTCTTTGTGATCTCAAGACGTCATAACATGTTGCCTAGATTATGAAATGGTTATCACTAAGCTCATGAGGCCTTCATTGCCTTTCTGGTTGTAAGGTTTACTTGTCTTTCTCCTTGTAACTGAAATAAATAAAAGTGCTGTTCATCTCAGTCTGTATGGGGACTGAAATTCTTGAATGTCAGTACAGTACTGATTTAAACTTGAAATGCATGCCAATTCTATAAAATAGCTTTTGCTATGACTTTAAGCTTACTCCCTTTCAGAGGTCATAGTGTACATGGTATTGTGATCAAGCAATAGTAACTTCTAACACAAATGCAGTTCTAGACTGATTACTGTTTGAAGTTGCTTCAAATTCAGTATTGCGGCTAGGATGTCTACTATACTTGTATATAAAAGAAATGCTGGGACATCTAATCTTGGCTTTGAGAGGGAGGGTTGAAACTTGTTATATAAAAGGACTCATAATTATTTTTTTTTTTTCTGTATTGGTCTTAACAGGAAGAGGAAAATGGTGCATCACGGAGTAGTCTGGAGAGAATAATGGAAACAAATACCTTAATGCCAAATCAATGGGTAAATGCAGCAGGGGTCTGTAGAAAGTGTAAGCAGTCAAAAAATGTGAACTAACATTCTCAGGGACTTCCTTAGAATAACAGGAAGTTTTCCAACATGTTTCAAAGTAGTAAGCAAATGTAATATTCATGGAATGATAAACTCCTATATGGCTGACTGTATTGGGAAGTTACTCCAAAGGCCTGAGAAGTTCGGTTTTTACTTGTAGTAGTGCCAGCCTCAGCAGAGCCCTAGAAGAATCTAGATTATATTAAATATTGCATAAATCAAAGTAGAATGTATTAATGTCCATACTGCTTTTCTGGTGCAAATACTTGGTTCTAAAGAGCTCCTGCTTCTTTCCACCTCCACCCTCTCCCCAGGTAGTGCATATCTTCTGATCTTACAGGTTTCAAGTCCTCACTGAAATACCTTAACTTTGTTGGATGAGCCTGGCCAGCATGGAGGTACAGCTCCAACATATCTCCAGACTGAACTGGCTTGCTTGTTCAGGGCCATGTCATGAGAAATTCTGGGCCAGAATCAAGAATCTTAAGCTGTTTCTGCTTATCTTCTTCCCTGGACTGTATACCACCTTCTTCAAGAAACTGCAGCATCCAGCAAGGAGATATGGCTTAGATGGTGTCTAAACCAAAAGCGCCTCCTGCAGGTACTACTTGTCCTGTTTTGCTCAAAGTAAGGTCTAGGACAAGGATTTGCTTAGAAACCCATGGGATGGGCTTAAACACCTGAAAGAAGACTGTGAAAAAGGGAGCCCGCTAAACAATGGCAGCACCATTCTAGTTGCAAAGCATGAGGCTAGAGTTGGTGCTTACACTGCCAATCTGACAAAGCAAGGAGTAGCCCTCAGCAGGGGAAACACGTTGGACGTGGCTCTTATGCTGTCATAGTAACTACGCAGCATTAATGGGAGATTATGCGTAAAAGGAGAAGAGATGTCCGAAATGTGAACAGCTGCAAGGAAGCAGGTGGGTTTCCCCTGCCCTATATGGAGCAGGAGAGGACTTAGTTCTGTGTTCACATACAACTTTATGACCGCTTCAGATCTCATTAGTGTTCTGCATGTATTCCATTAAAAGATAGATAAGGGTGCCTAGCTTTGCAGAAGATGGGCAGTAGCTTGCTTTAGCTATATGTGATCTTCAAGATCTAGTGAATTTCTCTGTCACTCTTTACTACTGTTACATGCACCTGACACCACCTAGTTTTCTAAAAAAAAAAAATCTATGATATTGCTAGGCTGAAAAGGTTCCTTGGCTTGCCCCTGCTGGAAGGCAGTGGGAAATCAACTTTGGAAAAAATGACTAGCAAGGGAATTTCTGGGAATTAACAGTTTTTCGGTTGATGAAAGTATACGCTATGAAATACTGGAACATCACATGGCATCTTAAATACTGGTGAAGTGTCAATGAAGCAAAGAAGCAGTGGTTGCTCACTGAAATGCAGGTATGCATTCTGTATCCCTTTGATTCGTTGCAAAGCTAGCAGTATCTAACAGTATTCTGAACGTCTTCATCTGCTTTCCTAGGCTGCTTATCTTTACAGGGCATGAAGCTGAAGTGTGCTGGAAGACTGTAAGTACAATCGTACAGAAAACATTCTATGGTTTCCTCCTTAGCAAAGGCACAATCTTAGCATTGCTGTATGATAACTACTAAGGCACAAAGTGAATACTGTATTTTCCTGTTTAAAAGCTTTCAGTCTCTTGTAGAGAATCAGAGCGTATAGTTCAAATGCTTCTAAACTTTGTGTGAATAACTTCCCAAAAATTCTGATTTAAGATACTACAATAGACAGAAAACAAACCCATACTGCAAATAAAGCCTAGAAGATGCACCTGTTACCTTTGACAATTTCAGTTTTACAAATACAGGATTTAAGTTGGAGTTTTCCCTCTTCCACAAATTGGTTGCTCTGATAGCTGCAGGTACAAAACATACTCAGTTATGACCTAAGCTAGTCTCCAGAACCCCTGAAGGTAAGCCTCTGTTAGGCTGATGTTTGTGGGGAAATACATAGGTTATTTTGAGTACTGGGCTGGCAGCTACTGCTATGTGTTTTAGGAGAGAATCTGCAAAACTATCAATTCAGAATATTCAAATCCTTGTCATAGCACCTGTCAAAGGATACATGGGTCAGGCACCAATGACATGTAATAGGGAGCTCTTGGAATTAATATTTTTGTAGGAAGTGCTAGGATTTGCTTTCTGACAACACTGCTTTTAAAGATGGATAGGTGTATCTTTAGTCGTTTGCCATGTATTAGTCATTAATATTCTGATCAGTGTAACAGTCAAATTAATTAAGGACCATATTCCAAAAAGCACTCTTAAACTAGTGTTTTTAAATAAAAAAAATGCTCTGGAAAAGGTACTTTCTGTTGTATTTTAATTGCCAAAAATATGAGTCATTCCTTGCTTTTTTCATTTTACCAAATCAACTAGGATTTGTTCTAATAAATCTAGCAGTAGTATGGATGTGATCTAAAACTTGGTATCTTCTCCCTTTCTCCTCTTCTCCCTTCCAGTCTGTCAAGGACCACTGTAGGGAATCAGCGAAGGACAGATGGAGTGAGAGGCGCAATTGTGGATTTGTCTCCTTCATCATCCTTCTACCCTGCCTTGTGATCTTTTCTTCTGCCTTCATCTGCAAGATCTCACCCAGTGTCAGTAAACATACTGGAAAACTGCTGTGCAGTGTGGCTGTTGGTGTTGCCAGGGAATAGTCCTTAATGTGCTCCTTCCACTTCTAATCAGTGTGAAGGCTTGACAAATTGGGTTTTAGACTAAGAATGAACAGTGAATGGATATAAGAACGAGCAGTGGAGAAATGAATATTTAAGACAAAACGTTTCTCCCAGGTTGTTCATAAAATCTCCTCACCTAGCTGATCCCTTGATGTTCATTTGTGCCTTGTGAAAGCAGCTTGGTATATAGACAAGGTTCTAGCTCTGTGCACAGCAGGACTTTGGTTATGCTTGCAGATACACAGGTGTTGAGAATTAGGGTAACACTTTTAAATTTAAGCTGTGGGCAGGAAACTTCAAAAGCATTATGCCTCACAGTAGACTTCTGTCAGGTATATCTTGAAGATCCACTTCTAGTAGTGAGTCTGAAGGGCAGGGCTTTGAAGACATACATAAAAGACCTATGAGGACTTTAACAGGGAAAATACATGCAAAGCTACTGTAAGGTAGCTATAAAATAAACTACCTACTTACCTGTAGGTAAAAGATAAAGTGTAGTGATCCTGACTTGCAGACCCTTGTAGATGGAGGAGCGATTGATCCGTGACACAATTGATGTGAGCGGGCACAGGCTGTGCTGTGCTGTACGGATCCCTTGGCTGCAGGTAGCAAAGACCTGCTTAACAGCCCCTCTTCTTCCTACCACCCAACCCCAAAAACAAGTGTTAAGTTCTTCAGCTGTATAGGGGTCTAATTTGCCACAATTATGCAGGTATGGTGGGTGGAATCAAAGGAGTCTTTTCAGTGGTGCCCACTGACAGGCAAGAGGCAACAAGTTAAATGTGAAATTTTACTAGAACATAAGAAAACTTTTGTGTGTGTGTGTTGGTGGTCAAATGCTGGACCAGGTTGCCCAGAGAGGTTACGGAGTCTCCATTCTTGGAGACACTCAAACCCCAACTAGACACCCCTGAGAAGCCTGCTGTAACTGACCCTGCTTTGAGCAGGGTGTTGGACTAGATGATCTGCAGAGGTCCCTGCCAACCTCAGCTATTCTGTGATCTTTAAATTCTTGAGGAGGAGGTGTAACTCTATAGTGTTTCCCCATTAGCCTCATGGATATTATTCGTACACATAGATGGTACTCAACAAAGAAATCAATCACTGGAGTGATCAAACCTGAGCCAAAGTGAGAAAGGAACTTGCACTCGTCTATCTTAAACTGACCTGACCAATGGGCTTGCTGATATTTGCCTTCTGTAACGCTTACTGTGGTAGCAGAGCTTGGATCACTTCTGCTGTAGTGAACCTTTCTGAATGATGAGTGACTGGGAAAGTAAAAAATCATTGTCTTAAAATGGCACCAACTTTAGCTATGTTCTGTAAAGACACGATTGGCGTTCTGGAATACTGATGATCTAAGTAACCAGCAAAGCGATTCTGGTGCTAAGCTCTTTTGGGCTTTGAAATTTTGAAGTGAAACTCATATTATTGTTTTTCTAATGGGAAAAAAAAATCTGTCCCTCTGTCTTGAAAATGTGTACTTTTCAAAGCTAATTCTTTCCACACATCTTGTCAAAAGACCTCTTCCATGAGCTGCTCTAGGTGACAGCACTGAAAGATGCTACCATTTAAGAAGTACTCCCAAAATGATGTGGTTAAGCATAAAAACTTTACCTTGCTTGGTTTTTATCTAAATTGCTACTACTTTCAGGCTTTAAGTTATGCGTGCAAGATGATAACCTATGCTTGCTGGCCTGTTACCAGAGGACTTCTTAGAAGAGAGGCACTCGGGTTGTCTAAAATGTCTCCAGTGGCTTTGATCTTTTTTGGACAGATGGGGCCATTAGATGCAGAAGAAAAGGGATTGCATGTGTGTTGAAGACAATTTGCAGTTCCCATTTCTCTGTAGAAGCATCTGTTAGTAAACAGAAGCATGCATTTTTCTCTTCTTTCTTCCTAGCAGCTCTTTCTTTATTATCATCATCTTAAAAGCTGAAAAAGGAATAAAAAGAATTATAAGTTTTTCCTATGGCTAATGTCAGTAACATGAAGCTGGTACAAATAATGTTACTTAAGTGTTTTTACAGCTCTTACAGTTCTCTAGTGAGCTGAACTTAAGCTAACATCTACCTTAAAGTCTTCAATGGTGATGTTTTTAAATTTCAGAGATGGTCAGGAATTAAGTTACTGGTCATGAATTAAAAGCTCCTTGTAGGAAGCTTGAGATACCTTAGCTTGTTTGTTGTTTTTTTTTACTCGCAGCATATCTTAGTGGGGGTTGGTGAAGCTTAAACTGGACTTGAGCTTTTCTCACCTCGTTTTAGGAGAGAAAGTTGCAGAAGTAATACAGAGCTTAGTTGTTACTGTTTGGTGCTGAACTGCATGGATTCTGTGTGGCTTCTAATCCCCACCCCTTCCCCTCCTTCCTGAGCTTATCCCATCACAGTGCAAAGCAGTTCTGTAGACAGCTGTCTGGGAAGATATTCTGAGCTGTGAAGAGGGATCCTGGGTTCAATCAGTATTCAAATGTTCAAAATTACAGGTTATTCAGTGGGTTTTGGTGTTTTGTTTTGTTTGGTCGTTGTTTGGGGTTTTTTTTGTGTGGAGATGGGAAACTGTTCAGCAGAAAATAACTCTTTAGTGAGGAAAATTCACAGCCTTTTTGTCTTTGCAAGCACTGAAGGAATGATACTTCATGAAATAATCTGAATGAAATTTCATGAAGTTCTACTGCCTTGAGCAGGAGTTTGCATTAGATGACTTCTCAAAGCCCCTTCCAACCTGAATTATTCTGTGATCCTATTTTTAAACTGTCTTCAATGGGTGACTGTTAAACTTTGCTTATGCCTTCTAATATTTGTGTTTCATAATACAAGCCAGACGTGCTTAGCTGCTTCAAAGTAACAGCCTGTAATTCATAGCAAAGCCCAAAGGTTTTAAAGTGATCTCCAGAAGGTTAAGCTGCACACCTGTGGAAAGCAGCTACTCCTTGAGGAAGAAGAGGATTTCTCACTTTGTTATTTGGCTCTTTCAAATATTTCAGGTGTATAAAGAATAAAAATTGTAGCTATTTCTAAGGAAAACGAAAAGCTGACTTACTTGCAGATTTGTGTGGTTTCACTGCCCTGCTCTGTAAAGGCTCTCTTGCAAGAACCTGCTCCTTTTTCTCAAAGCTGTTGTGGTTGGTTGTGGGTTTCTTTCTGGTTTTATGTGTTTAAGATCAGTTTCTGAAACAGAAAGTTCAATTGCAGGCATATAAAGTTATTGAAATCTATGTCATTGTTCTAACTCATCAAGAATAAAGAGCACTGAAAAATATATTTTCAGACATAGAAGCCTATAATTTAAATGGAATTGAGAAGCTAACTTTTATCCTTAACCTTAGTTCATAGAGTGGTGGTGTTACAGGCTTTTATCTAACTGAGAAAATTATCAGTGAAATTAAATTAAATGCAGTATCAATTCTACCGTTACATACAAATGCTTCCTCTTTTGCCTTGAGTTACAGAAATACTTCGTTACAGTTGGAGAACTTAGTGTTATATCAGATTTGAAGTCTTTTTACTGGTTTTCACATAATTGCATATAAAATTTTAAATGCTAATGTAGGAAGCCTGACATTACAAAACTGCCATTCTGGTCTTAGAAAGGATGTAATAGGAAAAGCTTCTGTCAAAATTCCACATGTAAGCTCTATAGTAAAACTAGCTGGCTGGCTGACCAAATGTTAAAGTAATGTGTGATGATTCAAATAGAAATTTGACATTCTAACTATTGGAAAAAATAGCTGTGTGTCTGCAAAACAGTTGTCATAGACTTTTCTTGTTATAAATAACACATTGCTTTCGAAACTAAACCAGATTTAAAATAAGTATGTTTAGAAGATGTGGCAGAGTGCCTACGCCACTAAATGTTAATATGCTACAGTTGGCTCTCTGCCTTAAAGGTGCAGAAATCATTTGAATTTTCTTCTGTAGGGTCAGTATATTGCAGCGTATTTAATTTCAAAGGTATTAATGTTCCAATAAAAGATGAACTGAACTGTACAGCAGGAGGTTAAAAGTATTCTGAACTGCCATTTTTAAAGAGTTTGGGATAGCGGGGGTCCTCAGCCATTCTGCAGGTATGTCGGTACTTGAATATAACTATTACAGCTTTAAATCTTACTGACTTCATTCTTTTTCAAAAGGTTCACAAACAATCCAAGTCTGAATATCAACTAAATTGATCATGTGTCAGCTTGATACAGATCAACACAATCAGCATTTTATATTTTTGAATGAAGAAGTGCTACAGGCTTTTTGATCACTGGGTGAGGAGTGTGAGCTGATTAAAATGCCACTTGAGAATGCTACTTTACACCAACTGTCATCATTATTGTCCACAAAGGCAATCAGCACAATCAATAGACCCCTCTGTGTGTGTTTTCCAAAGTCACACTTGATCTCTGACAATCACTGTCAAAGAGACTGAAATGTTGAAACATACACCTGCATGCTAGCGTAAACCCAGTTTGAAACATTGCATTTAGGATCAGTCCACGTTCAACAGTTAAGCCATACATGGTTATTTCCAAACTGACTACATTTGGGGTATTGCCAAATGTAAGACAAGTGCTTCTGTGGCTTTCTTGCCTTGTTTCAGTCTTGCAAGGCTCAATGGTTGTACTGTAATTTGGAAATCAGCCTTTTGAGGAAACTTCATGGAGAAATACATTTAACGACTAATAAAATTATACAGCTCAAGGGGTTTGCTTTTGGGGGTAGGGGGAGAGTAATGTTATGAAATAAAAGGGCTTAGCCATTTCAAAGAATGGAATTTGAGGGGGAAGTCTTATTTTTCTGTTAATGCTTGTTGCTGCTGATAGTCTACCATGTCCAAGATTTTGAACAAGCTTTGAAGCTTGTCAAGGAGGATCTGGTGGTGGAGATGTCTTTTGCTATCCCAGTGGAAAGTATGGACAAGTTGCATCCTGTTAAATATCTTACAGTCAGCCTTGTCCATTGCTCAGCAAAGCTGTACCTGTTTTGAGCAAACTGCTCTGCCTGGTTGCAGGGGGTTGCAATTGCGTTGCAACTGAGCCTTCCACACAGCAGGACTGTAGTCCATGATGCTGGCTTAGGTTACCTCTGCTCTGCTCCTGTTTTCCTGCAGTGTCCCCTCAGTTGTACCATTTCAACAGCTTCTGTGACATCGTGGTGAACCACACTGGAGCTGCTTCTGGATAAACTGCTGCTGCAGGCTCGTGCTTATTGGATGCTACGGCTGCATGGGCTGTCCTCTGGTCAGCAAAACTCAAGCAGAATTGCATTCCCCTCTGCAGCTCCTAGTACCCCAGGAACTGGAGATGGAGGAAGCAATAGCTAAAACACTGTGCATGAAGGAAGTTAAGTGGAGTTGAAGGGGGAGAGTGGAAAGAAAAGCACAACCAGCAGGAAGTTGCTGAAAGCTTCAGAAGCAAAGCAGGATAGGAGTGACAACAGCGAGCAAAATGAATATATAAGTTGAAAAGCCCGTATCTTAAAGCAGCCTCCTCCAGCCTGAGGCACGAATGTCAGGAGTGCTACAGCTCATACTTTTGCTTGAGCATTTCGGTCATCTTTACCTCGTGTTTTGTTTTGGGGGAGAACCTACTATGATCTGTGCTGTGAATCTGAATACCAAAATTTAATAACCGTTATGGATCATTATATGATTGCACATAACTGATGATAGGTTGGAGGGAGTGTAACGAGACTAGAACACCAACAGTAAACTGATGTATAAAACTTAATTAGTGCTTTCTATTTAAAATACCAAAATTAAATGTGCCTAACAATTAAGTGGTGTGTCACAGTAAAACATGCCTATCTGCAAGTGTTCATATGCTTTTGGTGAAGACGAGTTTCATGATTGTATTCAATACTACGGCAGGAAAACTTCCTTGCAGCGGAAGTGATCTTGAAGACAGCTGTAGCAAGCACATAGCATTCTTTGCTGATAACCGGGAAATTCAAAGCACACCCTGTCTGTTCTTTAGGTGCAAGAACAAGGGGTTTATCTAACAGCAGGCTGCGTTCTTCAAAACAAATTCTAGTTAAGGATGAATTCTCTTAAACTACAGTGAAAGAAGCCAGCAAACAATTTAAAAGTAAGAATTGGTGCAAAAAGATGCAAGCAGATCACAGAGTAAGTTAGGTGCTATCAACTCTAACAGGCTGCCTTGTGATCATTTGTGGTGTGAAAATACTTCTTAGGTGGCAGCCTCACGGCGTGCTGAAGCAGGGCCGGGTTAGTTCAGACCAGGCTGAAGCCATCAGGGCATGCTTCCTGTGTGACTCCTGCTGCTGCATCTGCAAAAGCTGTGCCACCCAGATGTCCCTTCTTGCTTTAAAAGGGAAGGCGCTTTGACTTCTGTTTTCTTTTCTATAGGGCTCGCAGATTGCAGTGTTACTGCTGTGCTGCAGGTCTTTGCTATGAGGCCCTATTGACCGTCCCCACAGCTGGGACCAGTCTCTGTGATACCCTTATGCTAACTGTAAGATGCCCTGTGGAATTCCAACTGGATTGTGGTGGAGATTCTGGGTATAATGTGCCCATACGCAGCAGCCTTGTGATTAGAAGTGTGCAAAATGATAAAAACAAGTATTTTTTGACATGGGAGAATGTTACAAGGAGCCTGAGCACTGCTCTCGCAAACTTGTTTTAACAAAAAAATTGGGGGCGTTCTTCCTTGCTCCATTTCATGATATTAAACAAATATCACCTTCTGCTTCTTTCCGCTGTACAGTACATGCATTGTTCAGCCATTCAGAAGTCATCTCTCTTTGAAACAAAACCAGTCATTATGTGAGATGAGCATAAAGTTTCATAATATTAGAGCCCCTGCAAGAATTCTTACAGCAAGTGGACACATGTCCAGCTAGGCATGCATACAGCCTTCCTGCAGCAGAGGAAAGGGAGTTTAAAAAAAGGAGGTGTGGAGCGGGCAAGATATTTGCAGTTTGGACTTTCTACCCCCAAAATGACCCACTGTATGTATGTGCCTTGTCAGTGGAACAGAGCTCATTGGTTAGATTTTTATCATTTCATGAGCAGCATTTCAGACGATATAGTTACACTGCTTACTCTTTGAATCAGGCCACTGTCTAGGTGTCTCATTTATGGTGGCAGCTTTTATACTTGATGCAGGCATGCAGATGGAACAGTGTATCTATTCATTATTAATTAATTAATTAAAAAAATAATTTAAAAGAAAAACCTTCTGAGAGTCTGAAACTGCTAGTAGCCCCTTTATCTTTCTGTGTGCATCTGCCAAACAAGTAATGTTCAAGAGAAAATCTATATGGTAGCAGCAGGAAGCATCTGTGGTAGTTTGTCATATCGTGGGTTTGCCAGCTGTCATGTTGGAAAGCTTTTCCTGCCCGAGCAGCCAGTGCTGCAAGAGGAGGGGGGAAAAAAAAAAAAAAAAAAAAAAAAGTACAGATGTCTGCTTTCCTTCTCCAGACAAAGAAGTCCCTGCCCTGGTGTAGCAATGATGAACACAGAATAATCAGAATTTAGGGCTGCCTGTAAAGTGGCAAAAATGTGATCTGTAAGGTTTGTAAAGTTTTCTCTCTCGTGTGTAACCCAGTCTTCTCTGCAACAATCCCGAAAATGAAGCAGCTGCCACTGCTGGTCAGAATCACCTTGCCTTATTCCTGTGCCTCTGGACACCGACCTAAGGGAAACGTGGAATCACGTTCTCTTAGGTTTTTTAATTGTACTAACAAAAATCTAGTTCAGGCCTGGTAAAATAAACTGGTGGTTCAGACCTTAGATACATGCCACAAAGGGGCAGCAGAGGAGAGAGCAATGACATTTCTAATTCAGTGCCCAAGTCATCTCTGAAACGGTCATGAGATACAGAGCCAAGGATCCCTTTTAGAAGATACATGGGTGCGTGGACCTGGAAGACTAGCACCGTGACACTGCTAAGCGAATTCATAGAGCACGCTCTGTGCTAAGCCCCTGAAGTCTCTGATGGCTCAGACCCTGGCCCTACCAAGCATTTAGCAGAAGAAACTAACGCCACAGATAAAACGTGGTTATGTGCACCAGGATGTGGAGTGGAAGACCATCCCTGCTCCACTGCACGTGCTCTTCTGCCTCCTTTTCCATCTCTCTGGATATCATGTTCCCCCTTCTTTGCCACTGTAAACAGGCTTGTTAAACTGGCAGTCATGTGGAGGACCCACAAGATCAATTTGGCCCACTGACCTCCCCCTGTGATTTTTTTAACAGCTACATACTCCTTTCCTCCACTTGTAGCTGCAGGGGGTCAGGCACCATTATGTTCCTTGTTTTCCAGTAATAGTGGCATATTGTTTTTCCTCACTTGTTTCTGAAATAACATTTGTTACCATTTTGCATACTTTGTACGTGGCAGTTCTGGTCATCTGTTTCAAGTGCTTGCTTTAGCTTTTCTGTTGTTCCTTCACTGTTCATTGTTTTTGATATCTTTAGGTGTTTTTTCACCTAGTCCTCCTTGGATAAGTGCAGACAAGCAAGTTTATGAAAGACCGAAAGTGAGGTAATTTCCATTTCCCCCTCCTATCAGCAGCAGAAAAAGCAAATTAGCACAGGAATCATGAAGATTGTTGTTACTGGTTGAGCATGAGGTAGCACCTGTATGCTGATGACACTGGGAAAATTGTCTAAGGGTATGTATATAGCTTGACAACTTCTTTTAAGACAATGTGTTGGCTAAATATTGTCAAAAGAAGCAGTTCCATACTCAGCAGCAAGAGCAAGCTCCAACAGCTTAATGTGTGCCAGTTACCATTGATCTGACCCTGAGAAGAACCAGTTGAATGCACTAAACTGGCAGAACACTAAACCAACTATAAATAAGCAATCACTACACTACACTACTATTCAAGTTGATTTAGCTTTCTAAACCACTTCACTCCTAGGTTAGACAACCACTAATGCCACCACGAAAAGAAGGACTGATGATGCCCCTTTTGGCGGCAGCTAACCACCACATTTATTTACGTCTGTTTTGGTACTACAACTAAGTATGAATATGGTACAGAAATGCAAGAAAATTCAAAATTAACACAATTAGAAGCACCTGAAATAAGATAGTCTTAAACTAGCATACTTGGACATACTGTCAATGCACAAACCTTGACACACCTTGCTGATACTGGACTGCCTGTTAAGCGTGTAGTAGTTTTCCTTTTGAAAACAGAGTCAAGCACGATGTATTACTTTTTTATCATGCCTTATATTCTCTATATCTTCAGTTTACTGGTTGAAAACCTTACCCATAGTTTTAATGTAATCTGGTTTAAAACAAACCATATGAATTTATAAAATACCTACTAATATGAATTCTGCTATGTGCAAATACCAAGTTCCTCATTAACACTCAGCAAATAAATTTACTGCCACCTTTTATTCATAAATTTGTCAGCCAAGCCATAATTTGGTTTCATGGAGTTTGGACTTCAATAAAAGATACACTTTTTTCTAAAATTAAGTAAGCTCCGGTATCAAGAGGTCATTTTTCTAGCTGAATTTCTTATTTTTGTTTCTCTTGGTCCTGTTTATTCCATTCTTTAGTTCATTCTTCTTACCAGATTCTTCAGGTGAAGTGATACATACCTTGTGATACATACAGAAGCAGATACTTCAGCAAGCTAGGCATCTTCATACAACAGTTCACTGTTCATCAACTGTCATGAACTCTTGCAGTTAATATCCACATTATACTAGGTGATGCTGTTGTGAAGCAGTGCTAAATGGAAGATATTTTATAAACACCATTCTATACGGCATCTGCTGAAGTATTAATATATTTGTTATAACCTTTGCTACATTGTACTAAATTCTTCCAAACCTGTTCTAACCCTCATGACTTGGGTAAGACACACAAATTGTTCTTGATTTTAAACACACATTACCAAACAATTTGCTCAAGTAACTTTATTTCAACACATTGAATTTTGCAGCATGACATTTTCTCAGGTATTTTACACAACGGCAAAGAGCCATCGTACTACATATCTATTTAGAAAAACACTGCTTTAAATATTTTTAGAAAAGCTAGATGCAAATACATTGAAATGAAAGTATATTTACCAACATACCCTTGTTGCTGGTAACACAACAAACATTATCGCTATTGATCATCCATAACAACATTAGCAAGGAAAAAAAAAAGAAAAAAAAAAAAAAGAAAAAAAGAGAGAGAGAGAGAAAGATGTTCTTTAAATTTGGAATTGCATGTAGGTATCCAGCCAGTAGTGATGCCACTGCTACAAAACACCATAATAGGATTATCCCAGAAAATGTCATAGTCAAACCAGTCCCTTTATCAGAACAATCAGTGGCTGCAAACACTCTCAGATTCAAATAATGCACATGCATTATAGAGTGTGAGTTATAGCCTGACATTGAAAGTAAGACTAAGAGAGGTCTGCATGCAGCTCAGTGCATGCTCCAGCTGCATATTACTGCGTCAGTAGTTTTACTGTGTTGTTTGAGTACTTAGGGAGAAACATTAAGGAATTTAATAACCTGTAGTCATTAGAAAGATATGTATCTTTTATACAAAACCATCTAATTAAAAGGAACAAACAGAAAAAAAACCCCTTTGGATAACACACCCACTTTTATACAAATTCTGATGACTTTAAGACAAGTCTTTTGGGAGAGTAATTGTCACTCAGCTTCTAACCGAGATGGTTGTTTGGTTTAAAGTGCTGGTTTTAAATTATGCAGTTTTCCTTTACATGTTTCCCTTTGGGCACTTTAAATTCTCTTATTTATCCTTATCAAATATCTGTCAGCTACAACAGCCCTCTGAACATTTTCGTGGCCCTCCTCTGGATCCACTCCAGCAGGTCCATGACTTTCTTCTACTGGAGACCCCAGAGCTGGATGCAGTACTCCATGTGGGGTCTCATGAGAGCAAAGTAGAGGAGGAGATTCACCTCCCTTGCCTGCTGGCCATGTTACTTTTTATGCAGCCCAGGTATGGTTGGCTTTCTGGGCTGCAAGTGCACATTGCTGTCTCCTAGTATCATCAAATTGTAGAATAATTCAGGTTGGAAAAGACCCTTAAGACCATTGAATCCAGTTGTTAAACTGGCACTGACAATTCTACTGCTAAGCCATGTCCCTAAGCACCGCATCTACACATCTTTTAAATACCTCCAGGGCTGGTGACTCAATCACTTCCCTGGGCAGCCTGTTCCAATGGTTGACACCCCTTTCAGCGAAGAAATGTTTCCTATTATCCAGCCTAAATCTCCCCTGGTTCAACTTGAAGCTGTTTTCTCTTGTCCTATGTCCAGCTTTTCATTCACCAGTAGTCCCAAGTTCTCCACAGGGCTGCTTCCAAATCATTCATCCCCCACACTATATTGGTACTGGGGATTGCCCAAAGCCAGGTGCAAGACCTTGCATTTGGCCTTGCTGAACCTTGAGGTTTGCACAGGCCCATTTCTCAAGCCTGTCAAGGTCCCCTGGATGGCATCGCTTCCCTCCGTTGTATCAACTGCACCACTCAGTTTGGTGTCACCCACAAACTTGCTGAAGGTGCATTCAATCCCACTTTCTATGTCATTAATGAAGATGTTAAATAGTATTGGTTCCAAAACAGACCCTTGCAGGATACCTCTCATTACTGGTTTCTATTTAGACACTGAACCATTGACTATAACTCTGGATGTGGCCATCCATCCAATTCCTCATCCATCTAATAGTCTGTCCTTCAAATCCATATCACTCCAATTTAGAGGCAAGAATGTTGTGGGGGACTGTATTAAAGACTTTACAGAAGTCCAGGTAGATGACATCAGTTATACTTCCCTTGTCTACCGATGCTGTCACTCCATCAGAGGCGGCCACTAGATTAGTCAGGCATGATTTGCCCTCAGTAAAGCCATGCTGGCTTTCTCTAATCACCTCCTCATCTTCCATAAGCTTCAACTCAACTTCCAGGAGGATCTGTTCCATGATCTTACCAGGCACAGAGGTGAGGCTGACTGCTCAGTAGTTCCCAAGTTCTGGGTGTGATATTCCCTTTTCTCCAGTCACTGGGGACATCGCCTGACTGCTGTGACTTTTCAAATATGACGGAGAATGGCTTAGCAACTACACCTGCCAATTCTCTCAGGATCCCAGGATGTTTCTTAGACTAAACGTATCATATATATTCCAAACCATCCTTGCTTTTCAAATCTGTATGTACCTACTTGATATCCTTTTCTTTTCCATTTTCTTATTGCTGTTCACAAGCAGAATTTAATGGGATTTTGATAAGAAAATTTCAGCAGAGCCAAAAAAAACCCAACAGTACTCCGCAAGTTACTTTACAGTCTTAATATTTATTTTCATAACCGTTTTGATGTAGGAGAAAAAAAGGTAGGATCAGAGGTTGGAAAGAGGCTGGGAACATAAGGCATAATGGTTCTACAACTGTAAGACAGTCTATAATTAAGCCTCTGTGCCCTGAGACTACATTCTTCTCCTGCATGTAGGTGGACGAATAACAGACACCACGTTGGCAAAGCGTACCTCACGCCCCCCTTTAGCTCCCACAGCACACCACTGCCTGTTTATGTCCCCCTTCTGCCAGGAGCCCGAGGGCCAAAGGCCTCTATGGGGGTCTGAACAGCTTTGCCTCTAACACAGCTGCTCCCAATATGATCCCGTGTAACTAAAGTCAGGGTTCTCCGTTTTATTTTAAAGTAGGATTAACATTCAGTTGAAAGTTCTCATTTTAGATATGACAGAATTTTAGGTGGGCTAGTATATTATATTTGCCCGTTCTGCACATGCATTTTATTACCTCAATTATTATGAAACCATATGTGATCAGTTTAATTTAGACGTACATTGCAACACACATGCACAAAGGGTACCAAGTATGTCTATGAGTCCTTGAATTCTACAGATACTTTTACTAGGTCCTTTCCTACAGTGACCATGCAGCCTGCCATGAACCTTGAGTTACAGTCTCAAAGTGTTCCTCCATATACACAATTTCTGTTTGGACATATACTACCTTAACTCAGTGCCTGATAAAAAATTAACAGCTGCTGAAACAACAGCCTGGTGAGACATGACATTGAAGATATTTTCTGATGCACTATTTATCATTGTCATCACAGTGCACAACAACTTAATACAGTAGATTGCACTTTTATATCGCAGAACAGTTATTCTCAACCTTAAAAAAACAATGCCAGCTCATAATTGTACTAAATTATTAGGAGTTACAAGAATCTAATTCTAAAAATAAAATCTATGCATGCTAACGATAAAAAATAATCAGCACAAAACCTGTTACCTGCCAGCTTTATAACTACAGTCATTACAGTTAATTATATGTCTGTGGCAAGGGAATACTTTGCTTCCTGTAAGCATTTGGGAGTCTTCAAAACGGCCTCAGGTGAGGAGAAGCAGCAAGGAATAGACTAACTTTGTAAGCCCTACAATCTGAGAAACACTTCTCTAGCGATTTCTAGAAAGAGGGATGCCACCCTCTTTCTCTCAGTAACCGTAGGCCTTCCTTCGCTTTATGCCTCTCACCTGGAACTTTATAATTCAGGAATTTTTCAGGCAGGTACAGATTCCAGTACATTGCTAGCACCCCAAAATGACTAAAGGATAGCAAGCTACTGGATGTGTAGCAGCTGTGAAGAAGGCAAAAGGAAAAGGATTCGGTATAACTGGGTATTGTCATTTAGCTCAGCCTGTAAATAAAATAACATGTGCTTTGGTCCACTGGGATTTAAGGACCCTCCAGAATACATTTGAACCTGAGAACACAAGGTACCAGAAACACTGAGATATCATAATACACAACTACAGCAGCACAGAGGGTAGTTTCTCATTCAAAAGAAAAGGAAAGAGAGCACAGAATAACTTCAGATCACTCAAAGTTTGGTACTAAACCTGCTTCCCAGAGGGATAGGACCTAAACGTAGTTTGGCTGTCTCCTGCTGGGAGGCATCATTCACAGCTGATAAACCCTAGGAGAAAGAGGATAGCTGGAAAAGCAGTTGAGAAACAGCTGGAAGCCTTCAATAGTGTCAGAGGCCAAGTAAATTTAACCAATTAACTCACTGTTCCCGCACAGTGGTAGAATGTGGGACATTTAAGTCTTTACCATTACCAACTTCTTTTAATGTTACATTTCACTTTGTGATAACTAAACCATGGAAGGTAACACAAAGGGATGGGTGAGTCAGCTGTTTAGAAAACAAACGCAACCCAAACCAAACCCAAAAACCTAAATCAAGGCAAGAACAAATAATGACATAAAACTGCAGCTTTCATTAGGTCGAAGTTAAAGTCAGCATGTCCTGTCCCACCACTTCTTTTTAAAAACTTTTATGTGAAGCTGTAAAGGCAAGTTATCAGCCTGAATAACATCAGTGTTAAGGAGTGGCTCGCAGCTTTTCATGGAAACCCCACATGCATGTGATAATCCTGCTTTTTTCAGGATTTTTGAATTATTATTTTAAATGTGCATTTCATGGTTAAACACAATTGATTAGGAACTATTCTAAAACTGACAAATCTTACAAGTTGGCCTAATTATTAACCTGATTCTGTAGATGTAAAAGTTCAGTATCAGATGAAACTCTGTAAAATGCAGACTGGATTTTTAAAGAAGGGTAATTGCAGTATAAGTTACTTCTTCATGAAGACTTGCATATTGAATGACAGTTTTGCTGTCGCAGCCCTCGTTTTTTCTAATTGATGCCAATCCTCTTGTTACCAGCATGGCTATTGCAGCAGTGTTTTCCCAGGGAGATAGGTTCCCTTGCCTAGCTCACCATGAAGCTGCACGAACATTCACAGCACTAACATCAACATTTCTGTGTAGGGCTTTTGTAAACTTTTTCTTAAAAAATAAAAAAATAAAATAAAAAGAAAGTAGCTGTACTTTTTTAGAGCATTAAGGGACTGTTTAAAGCCAACTCTGTAACATACAAACACAACCATTGACCTGGAAATCTAGAAAGATTAACAGGCTAAGAAACAACTGGGGAAAAAAGAAGCCAAACTGCCCAAGATAGCTTAACACAAAATCGGCCTGAGGCGCTAAACAGAGTTATCCTGCGCCAGTTCATGGGTCACAGATTCGAGGTAGCATGGGCCCGACCTTCCGCTAGCTTTGAAGATTTTGCTTTCTCAGCTTTGCTGTCGGCTGGCCTGGAACACCCGTCAGGAGGCAGCGCCCGCCGACCCGGAAGAACGCGCCCCGGCTAGAGGCGGCTCCGGGCACCCGCCCTGCGCTGCGCGGCCGGGCAGCGCCTCACGCCCCCGCGGCCACCGGCGGCCCTGAGGGGCAGAGCGCCGCGCTGGCAGCGGGCAGGGGCACCAGCCCAGCACCGGGGGGCCCCGCACAGGCCGACAGGGGGAGACCATGGTTTGGGGGTTGTTTTAACGAATAAACCCCAGGTCGAGTTTCCCGCCTCCGGCCGCGGCGCCCGGCCCGCACCAGGCCCACCGGGCCGGACCCCCGCGGCAGCTCAGCCCCTTCCGAGCACGAGCCGCCGCGTCCCAGCCAACGGGCGGACTGGGAAACACCGGGCAGCAGCTTTAACGGGCCGGGCCGGGCCCGACCGAGCAGGACGGGGCAGGGCGCTTCGCTCCCCGGCCGCCGAACCCGGACCCGGATCCCGCCACGGAACACCCGCACAGGGCGGGGAAGGTGCGGCCCGCCGGATCGCTGGCCGGGTGGCGTGGGCGGCGCTGCGCCTTTAAGAGGGAGTCGAGCACCTACACGATCAATGGGCCGCTCTGCGGCCCCGCCCCCGCGGGGCAGCCGGCGAATGGGCCGATTGAAACACGCAACGTTGGCGCCGCGGATGGGCTCGGGGCTCGGCCGGCCGCGCCTGGAGCGCGGGGGGTTTGACGGGCCGCCGCGCCGCTCCGGTAGCCGCCGTTGCCGCGGCGCCCCGCTCCGCCCATGGCCTCCGCGCTGGTAAGGGCCGGCCCCGGCCCTGGCCCCGACCCCAGGCAGCCAGGGCGGCACTCTGGCGGGAAGGCGAGCTGCGGCTGCCGGCCGGCGAGCGGGTGCCGCGGCCGGCGGATGTCGCCCGGCTCCAAGGGCTGCGCGGCCGCAGCCGGTGCGGCTGCCGCAGCCGCCGGTGGGAGCGCTGGGGGTGCGGGGCCCTCCGGCCCCCGTTACCCCGCCGCGTGCGGGACGTCAGCGGCTCCCGAGGGGGCGGGCGGGTGGGGGGCCCCGGGCGGACCCTGACGGTGCGCACCCTCTCCCCCAGGAGGACCCCGTCCTGATCCGGCCTTTCCGAGGCCACAGAGCGGCCGTCACGGGCGTCGCCTTCAACGCGGACGCCGCTGGGCTGGGTGAGTGCGGGGGCCCGGGCGCCGTTTGCTTTCCGGGCGGGGCGGCTGCTCCCCGCCCCGCTCCCCCGGCAGCCGGCGGAGCCGCCGGGCGCGGAGGCGGGGCGGGACCCCGCGCCGGCCGGGCGGGCCGAGGAGTCTCTGCCCCTTCCTTAAGCGACAACTTTTTGAGCAAACCACAAGGCGGGAGGAGGGGTTTGTCCCGCGGCGAGCGGGGAGGAGGAGGAGGAGGAAGTAAGTGAGGGGAGCGCCGAGGCCGGAGGGGCGGGGGGCTGCTCCGTGCCGCCGCCGCCGCCCCGCTGCCCCCGCGGCCCCCGGGAAGCCGCCGGGCCCGCCACGGAGGGTCTGGCTGCAACTCCGCCGCTTCCCGAGCCCGCAGCTGGCAGCGCCCGCAGCCCGCTCCGTCCCGGCGGCGCGGCGGGCGGCCGGTAGCGGCTCGCGGAGCTCCTCTCTGCCAGTAGCTGCTTTTAGTCGGCTGCGATGAGGATCCGTCTGGCGAGAAGATGGACGTGGGTCCGCAAAAGCTGTGTGTTTCTCGGCTTCTTGATGATCGCTTACTTTGCGGTCGAGCTGTCGGTTTCTTCCTTCGGTGCCTCCCTCGCCGGGGAGAGCATCAGCAAAGGGAAATGGGAGAGGCGCTTTTCTGACAGTGCAGAAGAAGCTGTGGATTTGGCTCGTCCAGTTTATGACAAATCCCCGCCTGATCCCTATGCCCCAGGAGAATGGGGTAAGGCTTCTCGCCTGCAGCTGGGCCCTGAGGAAAAGAAACAGGAAGAAGAGCTGATTGAGAAGTATGCAATTAATATTTATTTGAGTGATAAAATCTCTCTCCATCGGCACATTGAAGATAATCGACTGAGTGGCTGTAAAACTAAATCTTATGACTACAGAAGGCTGCCCACGACGTCTGTTGTAATTGCTTTTTACAATGAAGCCTGGTCGACATTGCTGCGGACAATACATAGCGTTCTTGAAACATCACCCTCAGTACTTCTAAAAGAAATTATACTGGTGGATGACTTGAGTGATAAAGTGTATTTGAAGGCTGAACTTGAAAAATACATAAGCAGTCTGAAAAGAGTTCGTTTGATAAGAACCAACAAACGAGAAGGATTGGTCCGTGCACGCTTAATTGGCGCTACCTTTGCTACTGGTGATGTCCTCACGTTTCTAGACTGTCACTGTGAATGTGTTTCTGGCTGGCTGGAACCACTGCTCGAGAGGATTGCTGAGAATGAGACTGTTATTGTTTGTCCTGTCATTGACACCATTGACTGGAAAACATTTGAATACTACATGCAAACAGCAGAGCCCATGATTGGGGGGTTTGACTGGCGGCTGACATTCCAGTGGCACTCGGTGCCTAAACATGAACGTCTCAGGCGCAAATCTGAAACCGACCCAATCAGATCCCCAACTATGGCTGGTGGCTTGTTTGCTGTCAGCAAGAAGTATTTTGAGTACCTGGGCACCTACGATACAGGAATGGATGTTTGGGGCGGGGAGAACTTAGAATTATCATTTAGGGTTTGGCAGTGTGGAGGCATGTTGGAAATTCATCCGTGCTCCCATGTAGGCCATGTGTTTCCAAAGCGTGCACCCTATGCCAGACCAAATTTCCTTCAGAACACAGCACGTGCTGCTGAGGTGTGGATGGATGAGTACAAGGAGCACTTTTACAACAGAAATCCTTCAGCAAGGAAAGAAAACTATGGAGATATTTCTGAAAGGAAGATACTAAGAGAGCGTTTGAAATGCAAGAGTTTTAACTGGTATTTAAAAAACGTATTTGCTGAGTTGCATGTACCAGAAGATCGTCCTGGCTGGCATGGTGCTATCCGCAGTGCAGGAATAGCTTCAGAATGCCTCGACTATGTCTTACCAGAACATCATCCTACTGGGGCTCACCTTTCTCTCTTTGGATGTCATGGTCAGGGAGGCAATCAATTTTTTGAATACACATCAAATAAAGAGATTAGATTTAACTCAGTGACTGAGCTGTGTGCTGAAGTCCCTGAGCATGAAGACTTCATAGGTATGAGGAGATGCCCAAAAGATGGATCTCCTACCCCTGAAATTATTATATGGCATTTCAAAGAAGATGGGACTATTTATCATCCTCATTCAGGAAAGTGCCTTACTGCTTATCGTACAACTGAGGGGCGTGCTGATGTGCAAATGAGAACTTGTAATGCTGCAGATAAAAATCAGATTTGGAAATTTGAGAAATAATCACTGCTGGTAGTACAAATTGAATGGACTGTAATCTCCAAGGTTTTTAAATGTGTGAGCAGATAGCAATGTTGGATTGTATACCTTGGGATGTCTTCTGATGTGTCTGTAGTGGTGGAGAAACTGTATCTGCTGTGGTGAACTGTATGGAAAGCAAAAGTAAATAATGGGGTTTAGTTTCTAAAATGTTCAGTACAGATCTAATGCCTTTTACTTTTGTAACATTTTGATCCATTGTTTTCTGACTTTGGTCTGTCTTGATTATGGTAAAGCAAAGGCTTTTGAGTGGACTGAGGAGGGATTTTTTTTTGTTTTTTCTTTAAAAGAAAAATTATACACATTATCTTCCAGGGTTAATGTTACATGAAAGTGAAGAGTCTTTCCTTACAGAAGTGAAAGTTAAGGTTCTTTCAGTAGAATTAACTGACCTATGTTGCGGCTATATTATAACATATGTATCTAACACCTTTCAGTAATGCTACAGTAACTTGTGATTGAGTCAACATTGATGGGGAAAGCTGAATCTTAAGCCTTGTAATATTCTGCAGGTTTTTTGGAATTTACATGCTTTTAAAGGTTTCAGGGTGACAGCCAGCTCTCTTACATTGAAGAAAAGGAAGGTTTTTTAGTAGATAGGCTTTGGCACTGCTTTGCACTTTTGTGCCTGTTCTGGAAAAACTTACCTCATGAGGCTGAGTCAGGAGCTTTCATGGATTTGGAGAAGAATATGGTAGCAGTGGACATGCTGGTGGTGCCACAAGTGGGGAGAAATAGGGATGGCTACAAGTAAGAATTCTGTTTAAAGATAATGAAGAAGGAGAGAAAGCGCAAAGCTGCATTATCTGCTGCTGTTTCTTAGGTATATATTTAATATTATGTTGCTTTTCCATGTTGAGCCTGGCATCCTAGGGACACATACCTTATGTGACTATACCATGTATCCATTTTTGGAGGGGGTCTGTCAGCAGGGTAGAGGAAGGAGACACAGAGGCAAACTTGGGCTGTTTTGTTTTGCATTCTGCATTTTGGCAATGGTTGGCATGCATCAGCCCTAGGCAGAGTTTAAATAATGCAGTGTATTCTGCCTCTGTCTAGTCACAACAGTACCACAGGAGACCTCGGGTAAGGCTGTGAAGCTGCAGTTCCTGAAGTGAGGTGAGTTGAAAAGGCAGTTTGGAGGAGAACAAGATTTGTTGGTTAAGTGGTTCACAGACAAATTTAGAATGTTTTCTGTATCCTGTTATGCTGAGTTTTGAAGAGTATTGATTCTTGACGTGTGTCATTAATCTGCTTTGAGCGTGATTATAGACAATAGATGTGATATGTGTAGCGTACTTGAAAAAAATCTTGTGTTTAGTATCTGTGTTTTTTAGCTTTATATGGTTTAGGTTGAACACTTATCTTAATGTTTCAGGCATTCCAGCTTTTTTGATTACTTTCACTGAAGTGATAAATGTTCTTCATTAACCACAGTGTAGTAATTCTTGACGTGGGGCTGGTAGGTAGGAACTGGAGCTAGTGAGTGAGGAATAAGAATCTGGACACTTGAGGAATGTGGTAGGTGTGCATTTGCTGCAGTAGGTAGAAGGGTTAAAAGGGAGCAAGTGAGACCCTGAAATAACTGAAGATTTGCCAAAAATAAAGCAAAAGTAAATTAAGGTATATTCTTGAATCCTGGTGATTTTAAAGCGTTGAGAGGTTTGGGTGGAAGCAGGCTAAGAGAGAAGGGGAACAGAAAAAAAAAATTTGGAGCTGGGGTTGTAGTGTTGAATCATGCTAAAAGTGCTTGCCACTGTGTGGCGTGGGTTGTTTTAAGTCTAACTTATTTTTAGGAGGTTACTTGCAATTTGAATTTTTTCTCTTTTTTCTTTTTTTTTTTTTTTAATGTTCCCTAGGCTATTTTTTAATCTTTATTTTTTTTAACAAAGGGAACTTCTTTACTATATAAGGGAGACATTCCTGAAAAATTCCATTCCACTCTGCAGCAAGGAATTGTTTTGTGGACCTACAAGTTATGAACCATTTATCAAATTTTAAAAGATAGCCAGTCATTATGTGCTGGAGCAATAAATTACATAAAATATGTGCTTTTTTGAAAAGCTTGCTGTAGACTGTTGCGTTCAATAGAAATGACAGGAAAAAGGCCTGTGTTCTCCTACATAAGCAGGAGCATAAGTTGTGTGTGCAATGCATGTTTCCTCAGATGAAAGTAATTTAATGGTGTGAATATAGACTATGCAACTTTTATACAATTAACTTTTTTAACACTTGGCAAAAACTGCCTTTCATATAAAGAACTACCTTCATGTTAAAACTGACATTCACAGTGTTCCTTATCTACTTCAGCAATAAGTCGAAGTGAATCTGCCTCTTAAAGTTGGAAAAGTTATTCTGTATGTATGTATTTCAACCCTTCCTCCTCCCCACCACCTCCCATTCTATTTTTGTGATTATTTAAAAATTAAAAGGGGGGGGGGGGAAGCAAATGTGAGTAACCTGGCATTAAAAAAATATATTTACATTTCTTCCCAATGGCAATAAAAAATGGGGGGAGGCGAAGGAAAGAGGAGGGACTAGAGAAGGAGAAAGAAACAAAAACAAAAAACCCTTGCCATTTAATGTTCCACTAGTTTTGATGTAAGTTGCAGCAATTCTACAGAAATACTCCAATCTGGTTGTTTTTCAGTGTGTACAGATTTTTGGAAAATCTGAAATTTGGAATGATTTTTCTATCCTGTTAGACTCTGAAAATTTGGGGAACACTTCTATATATATTTTAAACTACTGATTTTAAGTGACTTAAAAGAAATTGAATGTAAACTTAACACTGAATAAATGTGGGAGGGCTTCGGGGTTTCTTTGAAAAAATAAAATCCAGAATGTTAATTAAATGTGGGCTAGTGTGCTGACTCTTTCCAATTCTCTTCCTGTTGTTTAAGTACATACAGTATACAATAAAAACTGCCATGAGCTTGAACTTACAGGAGTTGTTAGAAGTTCCTTGTAATTTATCCATTGTTCTTAGAATTCCAGATTGGCTCTCTTGACAGAGGTTCAATTAATAATTGTTTTCGCTCAAGCAGGAGATCCTGCAAATCACTGTTAAATGTGTTTGTATGGTGACGTTCACCTTATCTCAGTGAGATTTGCAGGGTTCCTGTAAAGTGTGTGTGTTTGGTGGTGGTGGTTGAATATTCACGCACATCATGCGCACAGCCTTGTACCCCATCTGACCTGTAATTCTTGCACTGAGGTGAATGCTAGGGATGCTTTGGTATTTTGGGAGGGGAAAAGGATGACCACGAGGTGCATCTAGTTGTCGAAGTCTGGCTGAGCATGTCTCTTCTAATCTTGGCACAGCTTTCTTAGAGTGGTGCCTGTGGTATTGTGGGAAACGGGAGTGTAATGGTATTTCCATGTTGTGGCAACTTGTGTCTTCATATATATGTGTGTATATGTGAAAATTAATACCATCAACATTCACAGCATATAAATTGAACTTTTTCCCATTGCAGATACCATAACAAAATTTTTGTGGCATATGTAAAACCCAAATACTGGTTTAGAGGACTGTAGCAGTGTGGTTTGTAAATCTGGCCTTTGTGTAAGGCCTTTATTCTTGAGTGTTTAATTCTGGTATGATTCATCACTAGAAAAACAAATTACCTTGTAATGGGTCAGTTGTACTTGGGTGTGTACAGAAAGCAGTGAAGCTTAAAAAAAAAGGCACTGAGTTTACAAACTGGACTAAATTAAATATTGGAATCAGCTCTGAGTGAATTTTCAGCTTCTTTCTAGTTATATTTTGCAGTTGATCAAACAATTTCATTACTACAGCAAGGACAGATTTTGTTCTTCACCTCTACACATGCTTCTGGTTATGTTGTGTTTTCTCTGAGGAGCATATGCAACAGACCTGTTTGTGGTACAGCCCATCCTTAAGACTTCTTCTGAACCTTCTGTGTTTCTTTTGTTTCAGTTCCAATACTTTGGAGATCTGTTGTGGGCCATTTACTGGTGGTTTGGTAGTTGAAAGTCAGACTGTAGGATGCTGGCAATACTTAGCAAGTGCTGACAGAATGCATCAGGTGGGTCTGGTCTGCGTTGCTGTAGGACCTCATGTGTAATCTGTCCTGCAAGGTTCTTGCTCCCCTCCTTTTGAACACTTAAATGTGTGGATAACATGACCTTGAGGGGAGAAAAATGCATAAAGGATTAAGAAGCAATCCTTAAGATACTGTACTTGAGTAAATTCGAGAAGCAATGTTATAAAGTAGGCAAAATCCCTTAAAATGGAATAAAAGGAGAAATAGAGAAGTTTATTTGATAATATTAATAGTATGTTTTTAATGTATAAAACTATTTTTAAGATTAGTATTGATAATGGAAATTATTACTGGCAACCTTGTTACCCTATAGACTCTTCTATTTAGTGCCTGTGGTTAGCCGAGATAAAATATTTAGTGTTACAGCAAAAGGCTTGTGTGTTAGCCATATGCACTAAAATTTATTTGAGCCTGCTTGAGCAGGGAATAGCTTGGCTTGACTGAGGCTTGCCAATGGTAAAGGGACCTGGTTTCCTTGGCAGGATAGACTCTAAAGTTGAATATAGATTTGGAGGTTTGGCTTCGAGTTCCTTTGTCTAGGCCTGTCTTGTGCTGTTCAAATATAGAGTCACATCAGCCTGTGTGCCTTGGGAAAACGGTTCTGCAGTAGGTCTGTCATTACTCACCCTTTGCTGTGCAGGTCCTGAAGTTCTCTCTGTCACCCCTGGGATGGTGTCAGCTGGGCTGGAGCTCCAGTGTTGGAGATAATAATAGCCTTTGAGTGTCATGGTAATGAGCAGGTGACTTCAAGGGAGAAAACTACCTAAGGTTGGAGAGAAAATGGTGTGTGAGCATAGGCAACAGGGAGTCCAGAGGGGGTGCTTGTGGGTGTCCCAGGGGAAAGAGAACTTCAGGTCACTGCTTGCGTCTCATTAACCTTGGGATAACCCGTCTGTGAGAGAGCAAGCTACAAGAAACCAGGCTTCGAATTCATTGTACTGTCATCTTTTAAAATATTTCCTTCAGGTTTTAAAACTGAAAGCCAAGAGGGCTGGTATTACACAGCCTTTGTGCAGTTCATAAAGTACCACAGGTACTTCGGTAGTTCCTGCATTATTTGTTTCAGAAGCCATCAATCTTGTCTGTTCCACATTTCCAGCCTGATGCCTTCAAATTCTATTTTAGCTTACATTTCACTTTTTCCTTGCTGTTTTATGCTGCTCTAGGTCATGTTTTTCTGAATCAAAGGGGAAAAAGAAATCATTCAAGTACCATTAGAAAAAGCCTGCTGTAAAATAGAGTTCTGAAAAGCTGGTGGGGGGAAAGCAGCCTGTACTTCTGTGTCAAATTTAGGTCTATTGATACAGGCTTAGGGGTAGTCTGGTCCCACATCTTTTACCAGAAGCTACACTTCTGGGAGTAAAAATGATATCTCTGGCCAAATCCCTAAGGAGAGTTAAATATCTAACATTTTGTTGGAGGCTTGTCTTGACCCATATGCCAATGAACAAACACCATTCCTTTGTTCTATGTTGGTGCCTTAAAGAGGTTGGGAAAAGAGCTATCCTTTTTATGCTCTCTTCAACTTGCAGGAGGCCCCTGTTTTAACTCTTCCTCTCTTTCTGTGCTAGGGCTTGGAATTTTATAACTGAGAGGTGGGAGTGTGAATCCCTTGTTTTTATTTATGTCCTGCATGCTAGCACTTAACAGAGATGAAGATAATAGGGGCACAGGAATATCACACTTGTCAGTTTAATTCAACTGCTCATTGCTTTTGCTGGTTATAGCTTCCTGAAAATGATCAAGCTCTTGTAAAAGCTATGTTTGCCTTCTCAAATGTAGATAGTCCACCTGTAAAGTGACTGTAAAAAAACCAAAAACTAAAAAACCAAACCCAAACAAAAAAACCACACCCAACCATGCTCTTTCTGTTATCAGGCTGGCAACTTTACGTTGTGTTTTGAACTACACAAATGTTAGTATTAAAAAATTGGTACTCAGGATTGTAGAACTATCATATTTGGTTATTCACTTTAGCATAGATATCTGAAATGGTACAACTGATATCTTTAGTTTAAGTTGGCTTGTCTTTTCAGAGCTAAGCATTTGATACTTGAAACAAATTCCATCTTGGAGGTCAAAGTGAGATCACTGAAGAGTTTGTCTCTTGTTCGTAGTATTTGGTAATGCCAATTATGAATTCATACTTAATGATATGTGCATGATGTTCGGCTTTGGATTTTTTATTCTATATCTTTAAAGTTCTTGCAATCCAGTTTGATTAATATGTAGGAGAGCTACCTGTTAAGAATTATCCTTTACTCCTCCCAGTCTTCTGATGTCCTTCCAAAAGCCTGGTGTTGGCATTGCTGGCTGCCAGACGTTGTGCTCAGGCTGAGTATCCATTAAAACCCAACAACTGCTCCCTCCCACTAATACCCAGTAAGTTCACTGGTGAATCCAAATCCATAGTCATTGGCTCTGATTTTTCTAGTAACAGCCAGCAGACTCATAATATCTTTTATTTCTTGCCAGCTACCTCTTCTTTGGATAGGTTTCTTATGGTGTGGAAGCTGAAGACACAGTGCAGAGCTTACAAATTTATAGGCCATGTGGAAGCTGTGACCAGTGTACAGTTCTGTCCAGATGGGCAGCTACTCGCTTCAGCTTCTCAAGATCGTACTGTCAGACTATGGATTCCTTGCATGTGAGTACAACTGGATGATGTTTGGCAATGTGAATATTGGAGTCTTTACCCAAGAAATTTTCTCTTTTCTTCCCATATCCCTGGGCTTTGATAGAAACAGAGATTGGGGAGCACAAACAACATGGTTCTTTATTGTGTTACTTTGTTCTTTACTGAATATTCTGTAGTTTCAAAAGAAAAATATAGCTATTTCAAGGTCATAATTTCATGTGTGTAGGACTTTATAGCTTGGTAGTGTTTCTGTGGCTTAAAGGATATATTTCTTTTAATAAGGATTGCATGGCTGCACTTCATTTTAATGAAACCAGTGCTGAAGGAAACAAAAAAATAGCTTTTTTTTTTAAAAAAAAATTAATTGACTTGCCTTTTTAGATTGTTCTTAAGTAGTGGTGATCATGAGCTATTCCAAATGATCTTAGAAAGACTGGTTTTACTTTAACTTTTGAAGATTTTGTAGATTACTGTATCAAAAATTAGAATAAATCCTCTTTCAAATACTGTATGGAAGCTAATGCTGCTAGTTAATTGCACTGTTCTGTAAATTTGGTCATATTAAATACAGTTGCTTTAAAGTTTATTATTCTAATAATTCAAATAAGACAAAAAATGTTGGCAGCACTGAGATTTAGCCTGTATACCTTGGTTTTTCATTTGGATAAGATTCCAAATATGGTAACTTTGAGTTTTATGGGGTTTTAAACTTTGATTAATATAAATATGTTTTGTATCTTGGTTTTTGGGTTTGGTTCCTTCTCTGCCCTCAGTCATGGAGAATCATCGATACTGAAAGGTCATACAGCATCTGTTCGTAGCGTGAACTTCTCGCATGATGGCCACTTTCTAGTTTCAGCATCCAATGATAAATCAATAAAAATATGGAGTGTTCACCGTCCGCGCCTTTTGTTTTCCCTATTCCAGCATACTCATTGGGTTCGCTGTGCCAAGTAAGTGTTCCTTTTCTTTTCTTTGTAAAGAAGCAGAATGCCTAACAAAGTTTGGGGTTTTTTTATTTATTTCCTAGGGCAGAACTAAGAGAAGAAAAATCTGTGAAGGATAAATCATGATCTATCACTAAATTTTAATAGAAAAGCTTGCTCTGTGTCAATATGTGTACATATTAAATCTGTTGCTGGGAGTTAATTTTTTTACTTTGAAGGACAAATAAGGTCTTTATTTTCAGTCAGTATCCTGTCTCTCCCCAGTCTTGTATGTTGTTGTGCTGTATTAACATATTTCACAGCATTCACTTGTTTCTACATTTATTATACATGGTAGGGGGTTTCTCAACCTTTTTTGGAACAACAGTGACAGAAAATAATGGTCATGAGTCAAAATTAATTAGGCTTATGTAATTGGAAAAGGTAAAAGAAACGGCCTTTGTACTGCAAGTTAAGATTTGCACTCTATAAAGGCAGGGCAGCTCTTCAAAGACAAGAAAAGATTGTTCTTTGCTGACTTTTTTTTTTTTTCCCTCCACATTAATGGAAAATCTGCAGCTAAGAGAGGCCTGGTTTAAACCTCCTGAGAAAGAAATTTAACACTGGTGAAATGCAGAGCCCTATAAAGTTCCAAAGTATCTGATCGCTGAAAAGGAAAATAAAAGCTTTAGAAAATTGTATGTGATAGTTCTTGAACAGTGTTTTAATGTCCTTGTGAAGTTGGTCAATGTGAGAAATAGTAATGATTGGTGATACTAAAGACAAATCAATTTTCCTGTTTAAAAACATAGTCTGCAAGTCTAGGAATAATCATGAATGTTTTGCTGACAGTTGGTAAGTCTAGAGAGAATTCGCAGGAGAATATATATGTAGGTTAAATTGAACACAAAGTTCTACTGTGCCCTCTTTGTCTTTTTGCCTATAGTTTTCTATAATAATCTCTTTGACATCTGAAGTGGCAGCCTTAGGCTGCTGTTACCTCCCCCTCCCACCTTGCTTATGGCTCTGTTTTTAATTGTAGTTGATTGTGAAATGGAAGGGGGAGGAGTGAGGGGAAATTTTTTCAATTTTATTATTCACTAAAAAATATGATAAATTCAAATGTCCTTTGAATGTTAAACATTTTAATTTGAAACAGGCTTTCTCAGTTCTGTTGTTTTGGTACTTCTGTCTTTAATGCTAAGCTACGTAGTATCAGTTATTTGGTAATATATACACTTGCATGTTCCAGATTTTCACCTGATGGAAGACTAATAGCATCTTGCAGTGAGGATAAATCTGTTAAGATCTGGGATACAAGAAATAAAACTTGTATTGATAGCTTCTTAGATTATGGAGGGTAAGTGTTACTAGAAAAAAGGAGAAATGTAAATTTGTAATTTTAATGAGATTATATTCATGTTTTGTGGTATTAACATCTATATATGTTGTATCTGAAAATAGATCAAACTTCTACCACCTATGTAAATGAAAATAATCCATATCATGTTTTTCTAAAGAGGTTAACTGGCTGCAGTTATCCAACTGTTTTTCACCAGTCAAGAAATAAGCCGGAGGAAAGTGAGATTGTTCTTGGATTTTTGATAATTTTCATGTTTCCCCTCCGTTTTGACAATGCTATCTGATATTGGATGCTTCAACAAGAAGAGAAGTTTAAGAATTCTCTACTTGTTGATGAAAACAATGGTCTGTTAGCTTCAGTGACCTGCCTTGTTTAGGTTTAGAAAAGACTTGCTTTTACTTATCTGCAGTTTTATTAAACATCTTGAAACCAGAGTTTTAATTAACAAATGCAATGGAATATTAATCTTGTATATGTGCTTTGCTAATTTCATGGCTGCCTTCTCTGTCCTTTTTCCAAGCTAAAAGATTGTTACAGCTAGATACTATGTTCTTAGAGAAAATTATTTTACTTGCTGCTTTCAAACTCTTTGCAACACTTCTTTCTGGGAACTTTTCCTCCAACACTAACTGAAGGTTTGAGTCAGGACAATTATAGTATCTTTTTAACAACAGCCGGATTATACAGTCTGTTTTATCATGCACATCTTCTTTTCTTATGCTTATTTCAGTTGTTTCAAATACCTTATTTGAGTGCATACATAATTGTGGATTCCAGACAAGTTTGTGGGAACTCAGTATTAGTATTGTGGGCTTTATATATATATATATCTATGTATACACATGTATACCCAAATATTTCTATGGAAACACATAATCAATCTATTTTCATTAATTATATTTAGATTTGCAAATTTTGTGGATTTCAATCCAAGTGGTACGTGTATAGCTTCTGCAGGTTCCAATCATACAGTGAAACTGTGGGATATTCGAATGAACAAGCTACTGCAGCATTACAAAGGTAAAAAAAAAAAGTAGTTGTATTTTCTTTAGAACAGAGCTCTTTGCAACAAAATGTGATTTATTTAGATTATATGATTTCATTCTTTACTGGGGAAAGCGGACAAATAGGTCATATTGGCAATTAGGAAGTAATCTTTTTGTAGTCTAACAGCCCTAAAAATCTAATTTGAATCCTGCTTATTTCTTTGCAATGCTTCTCTTAATTTTTAGAATAGAACTAAGCAAATACTTTGGAGAGTCTGCTATGCTCCAGTACCTTGGTTGTTTTTGCCTTAAACGAAGTAGGTTGTTATTTGGGAAGTAGGAAAGAGTGAAGACATAAAGTGTACGTCTTCTGTTAGTAGATATCTACAGTCTTTTGATATTGTCTTCTGTAAATTTAGTTCACAGAGCAGGCGTTAATTGCGTATCATTCCATCCTTCTGGTAACTATCTCATCACTGCTTCTACTGATGGTACTCTTAAGATTTTGGATCTCTTAGAAGGAAGACTTATTTACACTCTTCATGGACATAAGGTATACACAATAATCCTATTTAAATGAAAACCTTCATAGATTATTCAGTGTCTTTTCAAATGGAAAGTAACATTTATGCCACTGTGTCTTGTGTCTTGCAACTTGCAGATAAACTTGAGTGGACAGCAAAGTGTTCTGTTAATACATCTTGTCGCAAGTGCATAAGGAAATGCATCAGTTTTACCTATGACCATGCAGTTACCTGTCAATATTGTAGGCATGCTTAATGTAATAGATAGCTATGAATTAATTAATAATTCCACTCTCTTGATTGTAAAAATCGATTATTTGGCACATTAGGGTTTTTTGTCTATTGAAAAATAGTGCTTTCGAAGGAGGGAGAAGCTTATAGAAGGTAACTTTCATGAAGATTAGCAGACATTTACTGCCTTTCCTCTTAATGCAAAACAAACCCTACTTTTGATAATGAATCACTCAAACACATTGTCTTGAGTAATGTAATAGATATTTGATAATTTTTCATTGCAGAGTTGAAGCATAAATTCTAAGGAAAATGCCATTATTTTCCTAGTATTGATTGTAGTAATTGTAATGCAGCATTTTACGAAGATGTGCAATACAAGCTTTTCAATCAAGTTGTTTTGCAAAAATTTAAATACAGTTAAGATCTTTATTTTATTAAAATTGAAAAATTATTCATATTAGATAACATAAGTGTGTTTATCTTTGCATTAAAATACCATTATTACAGTAGTAGTGTAATTTTACTGTATGCTAATTTTTTTTCTTTCAGGGACCTGTACTTTCTGTAGCTTTTTCAAAAGGTGGTGAAAAATTTGCCTCAGGTGGAGCAGATGCTCAGGTATTGTCTTTTCGAACTACATGTCTTAATGTTTGTTACAGTGGATGTGAGTTAAATATAGCATATTACTGTTACATACTACTTACGGTATGCTGACATGCATTCTATCTAGTTGTGTGTTATACAGAATTTCAATCGGATGTCATGATATGAAGACCACAGTACTAGCCACTTCTGTGTTAGGAATTAAAATAAAGGAATGCTTTTAAATAGAAATATTTTAATTGTCAATTCGGTGTCAACAAAGTAGTTGTGTCGCAACTAGTATTAATGCCTACACTCTCCATTAGGTTTTCACTTGTTCTAAAGTCACTACTTCATTATTGTAAGAATTAAGTTGTACTACTACTGTACTTCGCTAATTTACATTGGTGAAACAGCAAAGTACTAGACTTCATATAGGGAAGAGTTGTTTGAGCATTTAAAACAAAAATGTTATTTTAAATTAGACGTTGTGTCTGGTGACTGCCTTGATGTAAAAGGAAATACTTCCTTAGGAAATCACTGTTTTTCTTGGGTAGCGCATAGTTGCTTTTACACAGTTTGCATTGCAGTTGAGATACTCAAGGCATGTGTGGATGTTTCCATGTTGGTTTTACTCTTATTAACTTTGTTGTCTGTAATGATGAAGCTGCAGTGGCATGGCCTTCTACTTTAAAGCAAAATAAAACATATTTAGAGCTCAGGCAGCTCAAATGCTCACCACTGTTGACAAGTCCTACTTCTGCTGCCTCCTGCTACCCTTGTTTACACTCTGCTGAGACAATCTGAATTGCTAAACCAACAGAAAATTAGCCTGAACACATGGGGAAAAGCCACATGAAAAATGTGAATAACTTTTTGCTGGATTGGATGATGGCGGTAATGGAACTACACAGCTGAAAAGAGGAGGGAGAGAAAGCAGGAACTCCCTCTTACAACACAGTGGGCTGCTGTGAATCAATTAATCTAACATCTAATTGTCCCACAAGTGCCGGGTTCTGAGGCAGGTTTATATAGTTTGTACTGAGATCCATGCATCCCACTTTCACTGTTACTAATGTCTGAGTTGGTTTGGGGTCTGTCTTTATTGATGCACTGTGTGTCCCGGTGCATATTTAGGGTCTTCCATTCAACAGAGTCACAGAAGATGTTGAACCTGAAATGAAGTTGTAATAATGCAGCTGTTTAGGAATATATTAAAAATATTACTCAGTCTGCTTGGAATTTCTGTGATCAAATCTGATTTGTGCTGCTTCTGTATAGTATATAAATTTCTGAAAAATACTTCTAACACTTGTCAGAAATAATTTTGGCTGGACAAGCAGGTAATATTAACTCAGATCATGGTCTCCATCTTTATTGCATCTAATTTAAGGAGCAGCTAAAAATCAACATAGGACTTTCGGAAACTGCCGTCTTCTAAGTGTTTTGAACTTCTTTTTTTATTTTCTTTTTTCCCTTAGTGCTTAAAATAACAAAGGCAACACATCATCTAAATTTACGCAAACTTAATTAAATTACTTAAATGTACAATTGCTCTGTGACACGAGAGAGAAACATTGTCTCTTATAATTCTGGTCTATCCATAAGGCTGGATAGACTACTTTCTGCTGTCTTACTTCTGCATTCTGCTACCTTACTTCTGCATTTGATCATTGTGTGATGGTTGTGTATTGTTTCTACCATGAATGTAATTGGACAAGGACAAAGAAAACAGATTCCTGTTGCTCTAACTGGAACAGGTGCTTTAGAGTTCTGTGGAGCTCTGTAATTTCTCTTGTCCCCTCAAACTTTCTCGTTTGACCTGCAAGCCTTCATAGGGGACAGAAATTTGATAGTATATGACCCCTTGATTTGGCAGAAAAATAACAGTACAGTCCAGTGGGATGGAGTTTGCTTTCTTTTATGATTATTGAGACATCTTTTAAGAGGTTGGTTTTGTTTTTTTGTAAATAGATTGAACCGCATCTATTAGACTTGAAGTACAAGATACTCTGGGGAAGTGCCTGTGTTGTAGTGGAGATCAGGCTAAGTGATGACAGCAAGCTCATTCTGATGTCATGATCTATTTGTAATAACAGACTTCACTGAACAGTTGTTTTCGGCACTGAATAGGCTTCAAGTAGTTGGTGATATGATGGCTTCTTACAGGTATTACTGTGGAAAACCAACTTTGATTCATTTGATTATAAAGAAGTTCTTGAACACCACATTAGAAGAACACATATTGATGAGCCTCCTCATCTTCTTGATATTTACCCAAGGTCACCTCATCTCCATGATGAAAAACTTCAGTCAGTTGAGGTGAGTGCATCAGGTACTCTAATATAGGAAACCAGAAGCTTCTGTAAACACTGTCTGTCTAGCATTTATAGTTAAATCTGTTTTGGTTTTAATGTCTAGTGCTTTGGAAGCAACCATAACTTATGAATCCACATTAAGTTTACTAGGCTAGCTGATGCTGTCAGTTTTATCCTGGTGAGTTCCTTTTGCGCTTCTTGTGTAAGTCTGCACTGTATGCCTGATGTAAGCAAAACAGAGGTTATAGTCTGGTTTCTGAAGTAGCATGGCAGCTGTTGCAGAAGATATCTGAATTTTCAGTGAGCTTTAGGATACTACTCAAAATATATCATGATAAGCAGGACAAGGTGGCATTATTACTGAGAGGCAAATACTTGTTTGCCACAAGTTGTCCCTCTTTCCAAGACCTTTAGGTATTGTGAGAAGATCTCTATATCTGTCTAAAAGTTTAGAAAGCCTTTCTAGACTAGCAGTGTGGTTTATGTCACTATGTAGTCTGATTTCCTGATAATTTCATTCTTCAGCTACTTTACTGTCAGAACTTCTACCAGCAACCCCCGGACATATTGGGAATTAGGGAACCAAAGTGAAATGTCAAATATTCCTTGTTAGTATTTGGAAAATTCTCTGTTTTTCAGGTTGTGTGAGAGCTGTGATAAATAGGTAAACAATACTATGCCTTAGACAAGACCCTTGTTTATGCTAAAACCCCAGGGATTTGTGACTGTCCTTGGTAGATCTGGCTAGCTTCCACATGGTGGTTACCTATACTTTTATC
This sequence comes from Falco peregrinus, assembly GCF_023634155.1. Taxonomy (NCBI): domain Eukaryota; kingdom Metazoa; phylum Chordata; class Aves; order Falconiformes; family Falconidae; genus Falco; species Falco peregrinus. The sequence goes on from NC_073726.1 coordinate 50,670,840, forward strand.
ACTTTGGTATTCTCCATGTGCCTCTGGTGTCCAAGAGCTGTATCTGATAGAAATCTAGAAATGTCTTGGCTGCTGTCATATACTAATGGAATATAGAAATTCACCATTACCTGTTTTTGTTCATGTACGGTGCAGATACTGCTGCTATGGCATTTGTTTCCTGCTCAGATTTTTAAAACATTTGAATTTGACAATACTGGGCTTCTTGTATGTGCGTGTATGCAATATAAATCTATGTAATATGAGGAGGTTAAAGATTGAAAATATTTTGGTGGAGGAGGAAAACCCTGGTAGAATCCATCTCTAAGTATTCTCATGTGTCTGCTTCTGTTGTCAAGTTAGATGTGAAGCTTTCTGATGCTTAGCATTTTGGTCAGAACAAGAGCAGGACAACCGCATGTAGGACAAGCTTCATAGGCAAACTTCTGTGCCAGATTGTCATATTCATTTTAAGGTCAATGAATGAAGTTAAGTTTACTGGTAGCATCCTTCAGTATAGGTGGTCAGTGCTGGAACAAACTCAGTGACAACATTTGCCACCAGATTTAGCCACTCTTGCTGCATCAACAGGTTGCTTCAAGACCCATTCCAATTGCACCCAGTTATAATACATGCTAAAAAATCCACAGTAGCTTATAGCGGCAGGCTTCAGTTGCTTTCTTTTCTGGTCAGCTTTTCCAGACCTCTGCTGATCAGGTGTCTGGCAAAGATATGAATATTCTTTAAAGCAACTTTCCAGATCTATTATTTTTTTTTTTTTTTCGTCCTTGGTCCCAGGTAATTGAGAAGCTCTGGAAAAGCATTAATGAGTTCAGGCTAAAGTTCAACTAAGGCTAGGAAGCACCTCATTACCAATACTGAAAGGGCACATAGAGGAAATTTGATAGTTGAATGTCGAGAATTTATTCCTCAGTTAGCTTTGACAGATTTCACTTAGTGTCTGCATTTCTTCATGGCTATAACATTTGTAGCAGCTCATAGGCTTCTGGGTTAGCTGTTCTGCAGAGTGAAAGCGTTCTGTGGCTTTTGTCATTTGTTGTAGCAAAGTTCTAGACTCTTGTGGTATATTTCCTGGCCTGATTTTAGGATTTTAAGAAAAGTGTTGCTGTGTTCAGTTTTCTATTAGCATCACATTATCTGTAGAATATCTTGCTTTCAAATAAACATGAAATATTATATCCCTGGAGACAGAACAGTGTCTGGTAGTTTCTATATATCTGATACTACTGTAATGTACTATGTTTTTATATTTATAAATTATACAATATAGTAATAATTATTAGGATCTCTTTTGCAGCTTATTTTTAAAATCAATGTAATAATATAATAGTTTAGACAGCGTTAAAGTGAAGTTATCAAGTTTTGTTGCTCCGTATGTCTTTTCCTTTTTTTTACTGCCCCTCCTGTCTGTCTCAACAAAAAATTTTCTGTTGTGGCAAGAAAGAATGGACCTGACCATCTGGAGAGAGACTTAATTTATCCACACAAAACTAGTATCAGGTTACTACCAGCAGTAACATGCTTTAGTGGTACTAACTATGCTTGCATTTTTTCAGTGTTGCATCTTCTTAAATATTTCCTCCTGTAACTGGAAAAATAGCAGCATTTCTAGCCTCACTGTGCCGTGCTATGTGCTCTGGAGAAATAAAAAAGAATAAAAATATTTCTGTCCCTCTTCAGTTAAAACACATACTTTTCTTTTTTAACTTCTTCATCTCTTTCTAAGCAAGAGACAATAGAGAAAACTAGTAGTAGGCAGTTCCACTACACCACCACCCTCATCTTTCTGTGGCTTATCACGTGTCTAGCGTATCAGGGAAAAGAGGAATTGAATTGCAGACGTGTCAGAGGGAGCTTTTGGAGGTCATCTGGTCTTGTTACCAATGGTACATCAAGTCAGCCATGGCTGTGTCTAGTTAGGGGATCTCGAAGAGGGATGGAGATTCCCCCGTCTCTCTGGGTGATCTATTCCACTACAGCTCAGCAACTGTAGTGGCACAGTTTTTCCTAGTATCTCATCTGTGCCTCAGATAGAATACAGAACTATTTGCTTTGTTTATTTTCTTTCATGAGGAACAGGTGAAGATGATTGATCTTAACTAAATTGAAGTACCAATATTTTAAGAGACTTGGTAACATGCAGGAGTTGCAGGCAGAGGAGGCATTTCAGATATGTGGTATTTAAAAGTATAGATGACCTTTTAAGGTTTGCTACAAGCTGCTACAATGTCATCTAAACTCTTGAGATGTGTTAAATACATCATCCTGAGTTATGCTGAGGGGGTTAAGCTTAGTTGCCTCTATAGCACAGATGAAGATGGATTGCCTTAGGGTAAAATTCAGAGTGGTAGAACAGAAGTTCAACAGATAGGTAGAACTCAAGAGGGAAGTAATTCTGTCCATGTTTTTTTAATTCCTAATTTTTCATGCCTCTCCAGGTTTTTTTATTGCTTTTGGATAGTTGTTGCTTCTCTGTGCCTGCTTGCCTGAATGTGGTAAGGTCTCTTCTGTTCCAGATTGAACAAAACAGCTTGCCCAAGGACATAACGATTGCAAGTATCACCTGGTATTTTGCCTCCAGGACAGTGACTGAAACATGAAGCTTGAGTGTACTATCGTCTTTTCTCAGAACTATTCCTTATTGACTCTTCAAAGCGATACACAGAGCCAGTAATATTTTAAGATACTTCCTCTAGTTTTTTCGCTTTCCCTGCCTGCTTTTTGAGGCATAATTAACTTTCACAAGAAATTCCTCACTTGTATCTCCTCTTCAGACCAGCGGTAGCCTGAATATTAAGTGTTGAGTTTCATGTTTTTGTCTTATAAGTCTTTACAGCTGTCCTCCAATTGCACTAAGCAATGTGATTCTTGAATATTCAAGTAAGTAGAGGTTTAAAGCTTATAATCATTACAATCATTCAGACAATTTGGAAATGTAAGTAAATGACTTGTCCTCTGAAGGCACCTACATTTTCCATTGACTGTAGAGGTAAACTGCGGTGACCAGCTCAAATGCAGTATGTCTAAATTTAGCTGAGATAAATCCCAGTCACTTTCTCTTTTTGATATAAGGAGGTTTTGGAGATATTTGAAATTAGTATGTTTAATCAGTAATGCAATTTTAGTGCAATATAGTAAATGAAATGCATTCTACTTGGTGACAGTTGTATTTCTAAATTTCCTGTGTTTGTACACAATCTTTCATAGAGACTTCTTTATAGTGGATGGAAGGTAGAAATCAGAATTTCCTTAAAAAACATAACGCTGAGGCTTGAAAATATTAAGATGTGTAGAGTTTATATCTTGAGCATGAAAAACTACTGTTGGTTTAGTTTCAGTCTTAATTTCAATTGTAAATACCTTCTTAGATGAAGGAAATCCAAATGTACGCTAGGTGGCAGTAGAAATAAGAATATCCGGCTTGTTTGGCTTAAGGGATCCTGTCTAGCACAAAGAGCGGTGCTTAATCAAATTGAAAGCCAAATTTCTATTGGTATATTTGGAGACACTATTTCACAGCTAGCTCCATCACTTTCCTAGGGAATACTTTGTGTGAGTCATTTAAAACTTTCTCTTTTAATTTTATTAACCTTTAAGGTTTTGATATAACACCAGTGTCTTATGAATGCATTATAAAAATGAAGGGTGGTTTTTTTCTCTGAGATTGGATATACTTTATTAAAATCAACAGAGGGATATCTGTAGGGGCATAACCATTTAACTGAAGCATATAGCCGAGAATCATGGACTTAGTTTGGACCTGCTTCTTTTGTTCCTCCCTTAGTTCTCTGTCCTAAGCAGAGATCCTAATTCCTGGCTTTCTCTTTCTTTAAATAATATATTTCAGTTTCACTCAACTTCAGTCTTTAGAAATCTGTAATTCCTTACATAAGAGGCTGTGTAGAAACCTTCCTTCAAATATACTGTGCTATGGATCAAAATGTGATAATGTGATAACTTCCATCATATTGGAAGAAGACAATGAAAATACTTCTATGTCAGTTTACCAGGTAACTAAAGGAAAACTTTGGAAGAGTGTTTTTTGAAAACCTTTGATACATGTCTGTTCTGTCTACCTTGCTTTTTAGTGTTCTGTTTTTTCTTTTTTTTTTTTTTTTTAAAGATAAGATTTTCTTAAAAATGTGTTTGGTGAGATTATTTGCCAGCTAACTACATTGCTGTGTCAGGAAATGTCAAGTCATGTGGAACTTTTAGCTTCATTCCATTACTTCATTAATTTTTAGTTCAGTATTAAACACAAATATTTGTAAGAAGGGTTTAGCTACAGCCTTCATGTTTTTGTGCTCTTTTCTTTAAACACTTCACTATTTCTGACTTGTTGCTTAACAATTTTATATATCTTTATGTACAGATATATCTTTTAGTATAGCTTATGACAGTTCCTGCACCCCTAGTCAGTGTTTGCAATGCCTCTCATCCTCCCCTTATTTTTGATAAAGCAGTAAGCAGAACTATATGCAAAGGAGACTTTCATTCCAGCTCCAGAATGTGACTCTTCCACATAAAGAGCACATTTTCTTAACTTAATCATACCAGGTATTTAATTAACAGTCCTGTATCAAGAAAAGCATTTAACTCATTCTACAATATCTCTGATGTATACAGCAAGGAGATGCTATCTCAAAGATGATGTTTCAAGAGCTATTAGTAATACTACTACAGCAGCTTCTTTACATTAGAGTATTGATAGGTGATAAGCACCTGCTGTCCCTCTTCTGTAGAGTCCTACAGGTGCTCTGTCCTCTCTTCTTTTCAGTGCCCAAATGATGCATGTCACAAAAAGACTTTGGGCTTAGCTGCCCATAGGATGGTTGACACTCAGATAATGTGTTAGTTATATTTATTACAGGACTGACTGAAGGTCAGAAGCAAATGACCCTGGTTACGCTGAGCACTAAACAAATGTAAGATCTTTAGGACTGTTGTCTGATTAATCCAAATAGATGGCATATGTATAAAGGGGAAAAAAGTAAAACTGGCTGTTCCCCTCTTCCTCACCTTAATTCTGTTAAAGTCGTAAGCCATACTGTATGCAGGGGAGACTTTCATTAACGATGTGTCTGTAGAGAAGAAACTAAAGAAGTCCAGGTAAAATGGTAGAACTTTCAGATAAATGGCAAGTTACTACTTAGACCATGTTACCTGGCTTTGGTTCTCCTTTTTCTGTTTCTTTCCTCCAAGTCCATTTGACAAAATTGGAAGAAAGCAAGACTTGATCCTAATATCTACAAATTGTGGAGAATTTTAAGTTATCAGCTCTGATAGCCCTGTAGCAGGATGAGTTTTCCTGATAGTCTGTGGGTAACTCATTCTCGATTGATGCAACTGTAGTCTAAATTAAAAGACAGAATGTCTACAGAAAAAAGCTCATGGGCGAAGAATGGCTTGTTGCAACTGAATCCAAGATTTCTGAGCTAGTCGCCTTTCTAGTCAGAAGGGTGAACTAGCTTAAAACCAGAATTAAGATCTGTCTTTAAGGAAGGCTTGTCATCTCTGATTTGTAAGTGCTGTGAAGTGTAAGGATCGCTTTCAGCTTGAATAGTCAGGTAACACTTGTATTTAAATGTCTTTTTACCTTCTAGCTTGCTAGTAAACTTTGTTCATCTTCTGCCTTTACCAGCATTTACCAAGGAAGATGTTAGTTCTGTTAGTTTTATCCTAGATTGCTGCATGTAAGTTAAGGAAAATCCAAATGAACAGAATGAAAAGGCTTCAGGCAATACAGGATGCTATTGCCTGCCTTCCCTGGCTACTAATACCAGTTTTAAGATCTCATTCTAGCTACTTAACAAATGGGTCGCTGACCTAAAAGTCAATGTGCCAATGTATGGACCCTAGTATCATCAGAGTATTTTGGCTCATGGAAATAGCACTGAAGCTGTTACTGAGTGAGCAGCTCTGGCTGAGCCAGAGTTTTTACAGTCTTCGGGTGAAATGGTAGGCTCTTCTTGAAAAGGCAAAATAGAATAAGTCTTATATCTAATAAACTTTGCAACTAAAATATAACCCTGTCACTAGTGAAGTGTGAGATTCAGAGTTTGTCTTTATTTCACTTTTTCCACTTACAAGTAAGATGGTTGGAATTAATGCTGTCTCTGATAAGGCTGCTATTGGATTACTGATAAAATTTGAAGAGGAAAGTTAATTTCTTTACTACACCAGACTTCTTGGGGATTTGAAAGCCATCTAGTCTTTTTGTGAATTTTGTCAGTTCATAAAATAGTAAGTACTTCCATACCTCATGCTGAGAGGGCAAAGGAATTAGGCTGTGATATACCTAGGTAACACAGTGGTGGAGAAAACATGCACACAGATTTTTGTAGGGACGATATTCTGATCCTTAGGTGAAACCATAAGATAAATAAAAGCAGCAGCTTTCTCAGACTTTATATTCTCTTGTTATTTGTTAATGCTTCACTTTCAGGCAAGGGCACTAGCAAAATACTGCAAAAGTTATAGATTAACTGCTATAATCAACAATAAGTTAGTAGTCCATCTGTGATATTAAGATATCAAAATCGCAGATGTTGTGATGACGTATCAATCAGCCTCTGACATTCCCAGTATAAAGCAGTTTTTCCTGTGGTTTTAGGAACAGCATGTTTTGTGTTTGGCTGGTTAACTTACCACAGATTTCAGTGTTAGCTCCTGCCTGTTTTCCACAACAGTTTTTCAAGTTATTTTGGCAATCAGAGTTGGCATGTAAGAAGCAAGCATGTCAAAAGTGACTGGTTGTGATGGATGACTTGAACTTGAGTGTGAGTTGAGAACTGATCGATCTGGGTGGCTGTGTGCTCACTTGCAGCTTTGGTGCTGATGATGTACCCACATCAATAAGGCAGGTCTGGCCTAGGGACTGGCTTGGCACACATCTTCCTGTGCATTGCTGAGCCAGAGTGGTTGCAACCACAGTGATCCTAGCTCAGGCTTAATGGTAGTGGGACTTATAACCTGTGGTATGAGACTGTGAGTGAGGATGTATCCTAAGTAAATTACAACAGGCAAGGGAGCAGTGTAACATAAAAAAAATGGGGTGCTGCATAGCTGTATATAGAAACCTCCACAAGTGGAGGGCTACTGCAGTCCTTGGACTGTAACAAGCCAATTGAGCATCATTGCTAGAAAGCAGCTGACAAGTCCGTAGTTATCCAGGGCATTACACCGCTTCTGCAAGGACAGTTCTCCTGGTGGAAGGAGTGATAGGAATGACAACCTACAACTGCACCCACAAGTGAGCTGCAAAGTAAAACTCAGTGACTTTTAGGAGCCCCTGTAGTTGTGCACATGCAAAAATTTTCACAGGCAAGCTGACAGTTACGGGGTTAGGAAGTTGTTTGAATACTTCCTGCTGTTTGGTATTTCAGCAGTATCATTGGCCACACTGTTAGTTGCATAGCTTCAGCCTTGGGCAGGTTTTGAGTTAGCTGCCTTAGTAAACCCATTTCAAACAAGTCATTTTTATTGACTTGTCATACAACTGAACTTCTTAATACTTGCACCTCTTGTGGTACGAATCACCTGAGTTAGTTTTGGGTGATAGATATTTATGAAGTATAAGTCATACTTCTGTAATTAATGTGTATCTGGGTTTTATTTCTGTATTATAGGATTGAATTTTACATGGTTGAAGGGTAACACCCTACCTTTATTTCTATGAATTTTAAAGCTTGTTTCCAGACCTTAATGAATAATGGTGCCTTAATGTAGCAACTGGTCCTTTTTATTTCAGCCTTATTTCCCTTTCTCTGCTGGTGCTGAAATAATTTTATAATTAATTTTAAACAGGTCAACCCAACCTTTGATGTGACTAATACACAAACATTTGACCCACCTGTCATAGAGATTAATTCCTCTTCATCTTTCACTATTCCGGTAAGTTGCCTTTGCAGGGGGTGGGGGAAAAAAGAGAGATAGGGTGTAGCTTAAACTAACACGTTACCAGAAATGAGCTCTTTCTGTCTGTATGAACAAAATATATTTTTTAACAATTGTTTTCTGCTCAGAGCTCAATATTCTAAATTCTCAACTTTAGCTTTCTTTCACAGTTCCAAAGGCTAACCAGAAGATGGTGTAATAGCAAAGCTTTCACATTAGGCTAGTAGTTTTACCAATATACTAACCAGAAATTCTAATTATAAGCCCCTGCTAATTATTTCTAAATATTACTGTTAAAATTTGTGGCTTATTCTCAACCACTTTTTCTAACTGTCTTTATCTACAAATAATGGGAAACGTGAAGAATAGTTGCCCCATTGATAAAATTCCAGAAGTGATGTTTTAATTTTTCTACTTTTAAGGCATCTGGTAGCTCTCTAGGAGGAAAAAAAAAAAAAAAAGCCACCACATTTTAAGACAGAATCACAGGATTAGATCCTTCTAGTGTTAGCTTTTCATATGACATTGGTATGGCATGTGGGAGGAAAGGAAGGCAGTGTTTTAACGCTAGTTTCGTAGGAGGAGAAATATGCTCTCCTGATATGAAATCTAAAAGATGTACTGTTCTAGAATTAGGTTAAAAAGAGAATTTCTCTTTTAGCTCTGTTCCTGTGAAGGCATAAATTGTATCTTGAGCAATTTTAGTTACCATAACAAGAGTTCGTGTGGCTGAAGGGTTAATATATATGAATAGGCAGCAGGGGAAGTTTCTGCTGTTCTATTTTGTCATGAATGCTTTATGAAAAGGTATGTTGTGAAGGTACTTCATGAAATTCTTTAAGATCATTTATTGAAGATCATGATACAGCAGTTCATGTCTAAGAGAAACCTTTTCTTCAAAACAATTATATAATAATTTTTATTTGAGAGATAGTAATTTCATATATTTTAAGGTTTAGCAGTTGTGTTCTCTTTTCACAATGGAAATATGGTTCTTTTAAGATCATTTCTGTCAAAAGTAATTTGGAGACTTAGAGAAATCTCTTTAGTAGGCTCGACAGTGGATTGTGGTGGATATAAATTATTGTCTACTTCTTACTTCAAAATACTCTGTGTTCATTACTTCCCGATCTTAATACTGATCGCAGAATTCAAATGTATGGTTACACTCTAATTCTTTGTTACATACCTACAAATATGCCAGTCATTTAATCTCCTTCATTCATTCTTCTGATATGAGAGCAGTTTATAAAACTTTATGCCCAGAACTCATAGTAGGAATAAGTTGACCTACTAGAGAGAGCCCTTTTGCTGGCTGGCTGGCTGGATAGCTTTACAGTGTTCTTCATTACAAAAATGTTGCTTCAAAATTCATGCCATTTCACTGTGGTAGTAATCACTACTTTTTTCCTGCTATCTTGATCTCCTGTTTGCCATTGATTCTCACCTTTCTGCATCTTGGCATTTACCATCTGCATCTTTTTTTCCATCTCAACAACCTTAACAACTGCTCTGTCCAACACACACTATTGACACAGATCCAGAAACCACTTGCATGTTTTCTCTGGCACTAGTATCCTTCCTCACCCATAGTAAGTAACACCCCAACTTTGCCAGCCTGTGTGGTCCTCCCTATTTTCTAATGTCAACTCATCTTTTCATGTCATCATCCAGTCCAGTGTCTGTTTGCTGCATTACCAGCTTCTGTTGCTTGTGGAATTATCACCTGTTTTTTAATCAGGCCAGCCATCCAGTCTTTTTGTGTCTTGTTTCCAAAGGGTACTGGATCTCAGCAACTTGGACCTTTTTATCTGAAGCTGGCTGAACTTCCCTAATGTATAGAGGCCCTTTCTATAGAGGCTTCATGTTTTCTTCAAAAAAATCAAAGGGGCAAGTGCAGATGCTGGATTTCTTCCCATGCCACCTTCACTGCCATATTTCCTCTTGATAGTGTTTGTCCTCACTGAAATGATACTGTCTTTATGCATTTTGTGTGGTTTTATTTATCTTTACCTAGAGGTTACAACCTCTAGTATAATTCATCCTCCTCCCCTGTCCCTCTCCCTGATTCCAGCCCCCCTGAGTTGCTCATTTTCTACTGGTTAGAAAGAAAACATCAGTGTACACTTTAACCCTCCTGCCCTGTAAACTTGTCAAGACCCATCTTAAGGCTGCGTATGGCTTTTTGATCCTACTTCTACTGGAAGAACTTTGTTCAAGTTACTAAAATCTTTTATCAGCTCACCAGGTTAATTTACAAATGACCTGTCTATACCTACTTACTCTTTTTGACATGTTTTGCTCTAGCTTAAGCAGTTCTTCTGCCCTTCTGAAATGTACAGAGAGAAAAATGCACTCTGCACTTACATACCTTTAAGGGTTCTTGTTCAATGTCTTTATCATATAGGCAGCACAGCGGGGCCCTAAGGGTTATTTACAAAACACCTTGGCAAATCCCTGGACTGTGGGAAGTAGCTAATTGACATAATTACTTCAGTTTTTCTGCTGAAGAAGGGAGATACAGCTTTTCTTGGATCCATTGTCTCAAGTATTTAAAGACTGACTTCTCTGGGACAAATAACAGTATTGAAGCTTTTGTAGGATCTGTGGTAAGCTCCCTGAAATATCTTCAGGAAGACTGTAATCCTATACAAAACCTCTTAATGTTTTATTGAATGGCTATCAGAATTCCTAATGGTAAGTGGGCAAACTCCCATAGATGCAGGCTACTCCAGGAAATAGGAGAAAGTGTTCTCCCAACTGAGAATCTCCTCTTCAGCTAGTGGAACTCTGTCCTGTCTTACTGGTCATAGGAAATATGCTGTTATTGCCCCTAAGACAACTTTTGGCAGAGCAAAAGGTATTCCTTTTCTTCCCTTCTGTAAATATTTGTTAATAAAAATATTAGAGCAGTATAGGTTGAGAAGGATGTTGAGTCATTTCATGTAAACCTACCCCCTAAAGGCCAACTTGGATCAGATTCCTAAAGGCCTTGTCCAGTCCATTTGTTAATATGTGTAAGGATGGAGATGCCACCATGTCTCTGGGCAGTTTGCTCTAGCGTTTGACTGGTGAAAATATTTTTTTCCACAATATGTAGCTAGAATTCCCTGTGTCTGTGGCTTCTAATTCTAGCACAGCGGTCCTCTAGTAAGTGTCTGGCTTTGTTTTTTCTCTATCTACCCATTGAATATATGGAATGGCAGTAAGATTCCCCTACATCCTTCCTTCCTAAGGCTGAGCAAACCTAGTTCTCAGCCTTTTCTTGTATATCGTGTGTTCCAGCCCCCTCACTATCTTGCTCACCCTCTGCTGGGCTTGCTCCAGGGTGTCAGTGTCTGTCTTGTATTGAGAAGCCCAGAACAGGACACACAACTACAGATAACTAACGTGCAGCTAAGTATCACTGTCATCTATTCTTGACAACAGTCTGCCTGGAGAAGATTTGAAAACCAAATATTTAAAAAAATAACACTTTTTATATTTTATTGTGAATTTAATATATGTCTTAGGATTTTTTCTTAGCAATGCATTTATATTTTGAGCTTTATCTGTATGAGGAAATACTGGTATCTCTTCCACCCACTCCTCCTCTTCTTTTCAAGGAATTCTAATTTGTTGCTTCATCAAAGCCAACAATCCATAATAACTTCCACACTTAAAATGCCTACTTATGTGGGTTCTTTAAATGTACTTGTATTTTCTTGCTGCAAGGATTAAGCCAAGATATGCAAGTCTGAATGTTCTCATAGAGATTTTGCTAGAAAACACTTAAATTATTAAACTCTCTGAACTTTAACCACCTTATCTTTTCAGCTTGTGTTCTAACACTAAAGCTGTAAGGCCACTTCTTTTTGAACATGGTGAAAAACCTGTTTTTAATGTAAGACTCACACTGATGCAACTTCCTTTGTGAAGTTAGTGAAGGGAATGTGGTCATGTCAGTAGAAACACTTCAGTGTAATCTTCAGTATGAAGCTGCTTTCTTTTGGACTATAATTACAAAAACATTAAGAATTCCTGTCTGTGTACCAGTATAAAACCAAGCTATGCCTAACTAACTGGTGTTTGTGTAATGCCCTGACTTCCAACGGTAAGAGCTTTCATATGTTGCAGTTGTTAAAATTGAGGCGTGCTTTAGCCTTTTACTCTGAAAATGTTTGCTGGTGTCAAGGTTTGGGGGCTGGGGGTGGTGTTTCTTTTTCCTATCTCACTGAAGGCTCTGAAAGCGTTACTGCCTCTTTCCCACCCCTTCTTCTCTGTGTCAAGCAGCTTAATATTGCCTTTGTTTTCTGAACTATTGAAAAGGAAAATTGGAAGTCTTTTTTTTCCCTTTGGAACTATTTCCTCCTGTTTCATCCTCCGATTTTACTTTTTGTTTTGAGGGAGTTTGGTTTTTTTCAAGTTTGTAAGGCAATACATTGGTAACCTCTGGTCCCTGATAAGCTGTTGGGAACAAGGGAAAGTTGATGATGTCGTGGTAGTTTTTACTGACAGCAGCAGGAAATCACTGTAGAAGCTCTCTAAATGTTCCATCCCCTGACCTTGCTCATGTAAACAGGATTTGGAGGAAGCAAAGCAATGTACTGTAATCTGGAAGTCAGAATGTCTGTGCTGGCTTGGTGGTGTTTGCTGTTCTTTCTCTTCCAGTGCAAATTAACGCTGAAAACAAGACATGTTTATTGTTCATTTACAGTACAATTTCTACAAAGTTAAGACTGGATTAATTATGGGAAGGGGAAAGATAAGATTGAAGGGGAAAGAAAGAAAGATAAGGATTGTTCTTGTTTAGGGGAAAAGGAACATAAGTTTTAAAATAGAAAGTGACCAAACAAATTTCCCCCTGTAACTTGTAAAATAAAAGTATGTTCAACTTTTATTCCTCAAGCTAAGACATTGTTAGCGTATTTGTACTGCATTTGTAGTAGGAGTCTCGATGCAAAAAGTAGTAGTATATGTACTCTCAATTTATTCTATACACATCACTTCCCCAGTATGTATTTCAGGATTTAGGTACCTTTGACACAATTTTTTCTGCCTTTATTTTGAGTACAACCCAAAAAAAAACCAACCTAAAAAACATCCCATATATTTTATAAATAAGCAATTATGAATGCAAAATTTGTATCTATTCTTCCATCTCTGTGTACATGAAGGCTTCCACAACTATTCTTCCTCACAAGAACTGATTTTGAAAAGATGTTGGAGTAACATCTCTTCCTTGCATGGCTTAACAGTACTCCAGAATCTTGTAGAAGAGGATGACAAAAGAAATTTTTTTCTTAAAAGCTAAAAACACTGCATATTTTCCTTACCATGCAACTTCAAATTTATTCTGATTTACATCCTTTCCTGGCTCCAGCCCTACATGGAAATAAACACCAACTGTCTTCAGTGAGGTTAAAAGGAGGCAAAAAGGAAGAAAGGAAAGAGTAGGAATTATGTACATAGATCATCTCCTCTGGGGCCCAAGTCCAATTTGCAAGGGAACTGCCAGTAGGGCAAAATTTATATGGCACTTCACTGTGCATAGCGGTTGCTCTTACTTCTTGTATATATCTCATCAGAAAACACAACAGCTTTCTGTATTTCATGCGTACCAAGTTTTCTTGGGACCTCAGACATTTAGCTTTTCAGTTAAACTGAGCATTGCATGATATTCATATGTTTTTCTTTACCAAAGGAAACTTCTGGTGGTGCCCCTTTGAAAGGAAGACTGGAATCATCTGAGTCCTTTAAGAGAGAAAAATGTCCTGCTTGTATTCCTTGTCTAAAGCTCCGATGCCCATTAGACTCAGCTCTGCATTGAGGAGTGATCCCACCAGTAGAAGGGCTTTAATAGTAATTGACAATTCCCAGCCTCTCCCATCACCTTATCTTCCTTGCTGCCAGACACAGAAATAAGAAAGGCCACTCCATGAATAGCTATGGATTTTTTTTCATATACTGCCATTCTTCTGTTTACTAGTAAATGCATATTTGAATGAACTGCCAACTCTATAATCTGAGCTCCAAATCACTAACACAGAATGAAATTAGGGAATAACTTAAAGAGGTCATGTTTCTCCAGAGTTTTGTGGTAAAACTGTCTGCACCTTTTCCATAGATGAGCATACCAAAACCACTCAAACAGATTCTGAATCTGATGCTAGGTCTTATAAAAACATAGAATAAATGCTGTATATAGAGGAACTCAGAAATGTTCAGTGCAGCAGAATGAAAAATTGTAAAACTCTGGTCTTGTCTTTGCAAATTAATTCTTTTCTCTGTCCAGCCTTGCTCTTAGACAAGCAATTTTTAGTGTCATCTTGTCTTACAGCACTCGCCAGACAGACCTTTTGCACTCTTTGCGCACTATGCAGGTACAGTGTGTGGGGATGGGGGAAGAGGATAGGCTGCCTTCTCCCCACTGCTCTGCAGTTAAACATGTTCAGCTGCTCTCAGGGAAGGAAAGTCTCCCATCCCTCCCAAAGGTTACACCTAAGCTGTCTGCAACAACCATGAGGCAATAGTGACAGCCTTTTCTGTTGCCCAGCTAGGGGCCTTCCATGGAAGGTATGGTGTATATGAACAAAATCATTCATTTTCTGTCACAAGTGCCAAAAGGATGAGGCACCTGGCGTATTGAACAGTGAATTTCTAAACTTGTATTTTGAGCCTCTGTAGAGGTGCAGGCATGTTCAGAAAGATTTGTGTACTTAATCTAAGCAAAATGCTTTGGTACCACTAGCATGAAATAACACTTAAAAGATCAGATACATGAAGGTCAACTCAGCATTTGTAATAAAAGAGTATGATCCGAATGGCCCTTGCGTTTTGCAGTGATGCTGTTCTAACACAGCATGTAACTGCTGATTTACAGGGAGAGAACAGGAAATGTGTTGTGCTGCTACATAATTAGGTAATAATATATGTCTTGATGTTCTTTAATAGGCTTCATTATATTCTGTGAGTGAGCTGAAGCTTGAGGGAAAGTAAAGTTTTCACTGGAGACAGAATTCTGAATTTGGGCACTAGAGAGTGCAAGAATGTAATATTTCCCTTACTATTTTTAGCCTGCTTTCCCAAGGAAATGTACCTTATGAGATTGTACTGTTTATTTGTCTGTCTCCGTCCAGGCTCCTTAATAACTTTTGAATCAAATAGTTGGTGGTTTGTTGTTTGTGGTTTTGGGTTTGTTGTTGGTTTTTTTTTTTAAATAAGTTTGGCAGAAAACAGTTAGTAGAAAAAGGAAACATGTTAGTGCAGCACTAAAGAAAAAGCCAGCGGGGTGTGACACTGAATTCACTGATACTCAGCTAGGCAGGGACTAGGTACTGGTGCCTTGCCCTGCAAGTGTCACAGCATATATGGAGGGAGCTTGAGTTACTGTAGGACAGGAAGCTCAGGAGGAGGACCTAACAGGAAAAAAAAAAAAAAAATCTACACACATGCACCTGTCATATAAAAGATCAAGCATCAATATTCAGTTTCCTCACAAGGCAGTTTGTTTAATTGTGTTGCCTTTGCCCATAGTGACACTATTAACAGATGCTATTGCTAGACTATTGGTGTGTTTTGTAAGATAGCTGGCTTGCTGTACATGACTTGGAACTGGCAGTATCTTACTTTGTATACAGTCTTACTCATGGCAACAGTACAACGCTTCAGGAATGCTTTTCAAGTTGATCCATGTCTGTATATTGTTCCTTTAGCAAATCAGCACATTTCTGGGATAGAAGTTTGGGGTATTATTTCTCTTTCAATTTCCTGAGATACTGTGTGTGTATGCTCTGACCTTGTCTGCCCAAGCAGTGTTTTTCCCCACTTCAGCTGGGAATCTAAGCTGTATTCACAGTTCTCACAGCTGATTCTGTGGCATGCAGAAAATGCCCAACAGCTATCAGCCCACACATCCAGTAACAACTGGTTCCTTCCTCTTCCTGGGGAAGAGTAACATCCTCTGAGAAGAAGCATCCCCTGGGGAATGCAGGAACAGCAGCAAGCCTTTCACACAGGAAATTACTACTATAGCACTTGTAGAAAAGTGTTTCTGTCACTTGGATTGTCAGTCTGTAATGAGCTTCCTGCTGACCTAGATGATGATTTACTACTGATCTAAATGCCATTTGTGAGCTATTTAGCTTAATGGCAGTTAATGAAGTTAGCATTCAGTAGCTCTGTTACCCTGTAAACACCTGTTTTGATTTTCATGCAATAGCACAAGTTAAGTCTTGAACTTCTCAGTATTCATGAAACTTTAATAATTCTGAGATCACACATTTTGTGGGTGAGAAACAAGGGAAATTTTTATATTCCTTCATAGTACGTGACTCTCTTAGAGAAGGTTGCAAGTTTTTTGTTTGTTTTGTTTATCCTGAAGTTGGATAATAAAGCTGAGCTACAGATCAAGCATGTCAGAAAACAAAGATACTAAAGCTAAAACACTGCCCTTGAATTACCCTTTGTTCTTAAATACTGTTGGATTACCCTTTGTTCTTAAATACAATTGGAGTCAAGTTTAGCACTGCATGCTTGCAACTGTGTGGTGGAACCTTGAATATAAAATGAAATATGGATACATATGTATAACCCATATGTTATTCAAAATGGTTAATGCAAGTTTGTTACAAAAGCGAACACCTTACTACTGTTTAAATTTTTTCATATTTTTCCTAAATGACAGTGCTTGAACAAGTGCTAGCAGATTCTATTTTTCACTTAAATTACAGTGATATCTAAACTCAGAGGTTGCTTTCTGCCTAAAAGCTTGTTTAAGTGTTTTCTAAATATATCAATTGTTCTAATACAACACGTCTCTTCTTGCAAGCCATGCTGTGTTACTGTCTAGTTTGCTGTAAGAGATATAGTTACTTGCTTCATGTGAGATAATGGAAACACTGAGTCTGATCCAAAAGTTACATAGGTTGCTTAAAACGAGACTGAGTGGCCAAGACTTTTCAAATAAATTTTAGCACCAAGGGCAAAAATCTTTCTTCATCAGATAGATGTTTGATACAGAAAAACTCTGAAAGAATCTTGGCTTGTATCTTCCACCAAAATGTATTTGGGGTCAGAAATTAGGACAACACTAAAGGGTGATTTCACAGTCATTTTAATTTAACTGCTTTTTGTCTGGTTAATTCTCTACAAGTCAATTCCCTGATCACCTCAGCTATCCAAACACTAATACCAGCACAAAGGAAATAATGAAAAAAAAATTGTTTGGGATTGAGTAGGAGATTACTGTTGGCTGTAACTTAACTGAGGTTGACTGGCGTCCATGGAGCCATGTATCCAATGTGGTTGTGCTGTAACATATACAGGTGTGTTACATGTGTGACACATCTGAACATCGCCTTTCTTAAGATGCAATGGAAAAATAAAAGTAAAGGAGGTGGTAGTTATGGTTCCCTTTTGTTCAGGCAGTAGGTGTGGTGGGTTTAGTTATTTTTTCAGCCTGAGAGGATTCAGCTTGCTTGCTTCTGTCTGCATGGCTGTAGCCTAAACAGCAGGTAACCAACACAGAGGCTGAGCTGAGGCAGCTCCATCCTTTATGCTTGAATTTGAAGCACTATATAGTCAAAGCTGGAAGCGTATGACATCAGGTGAAAGCAAGTGAGAACCACTCCATGGTTAGTTAGTAGGGTGTTCGGAAAGTGAAACACTAGATTCCACTGCCCTTATGCATTTTGCAATAAAGTTGGGGGGTGGGGTGGGGTGGCTAAAATGTAGGACCTGTGTGACTAATAGCATAAGTGGAGGTACATGGCATCACTTGTGAAATGCTGTAATTTTTTTATTTTATTTTATTTTATTTTTAATCCCCTCACACTATGGTTCTCTGGTTGTACCAGCTTAGGTTGGTGCGAGGGAGGGAGGGACAGACATATGCTGTCCTTTGGTGTGTTCTAATTGTGCAGAGATTCCTGAATGCTAAGATGTCAATTCCACACCACACATCGGATACCTGAAGCATAGACATTGCAATGCAACTCAAGGTTGACTATTGCAGTATTTTTATTGTAGAGTAAGACCCATTTCTTGACATAGACATTTAAGAAAATCAATTACTTTATCCTTAACCTATTCTTAGATAAACCAGTATCAAATGTTCCTCACTGAAAAGTTTAGTCTTCCAAGCTATGATTCATTCTTATAGGCGTTTCCTCTTTTCTTCCACATGTCTTAGGACAGGAGTTCTGTGTCCATACTCCCAATTTTTGCTGTTGTAGTATAACAGCACAATACTACCTCTTGCTCAGTACTTTCAGCTAGTTATAAGTACATGTAAGAAGCTACTGTAATTCTTCACTCAATAACGTTATCAAAGTTTTATCATTTCCCTCAATTATGTATTATGTCATTGTATTTATTTTCAACACCTCTGTTTTCTATAGTTTATTACTCTAGAGTGTCTTCGTCTCTGAGATCTTACATGTGTACATAAGGTTGCATTTGGACAGCTGAATGAATCTGAGATTGCCAAGTAACCCTCGGTATTTTAGCAGTTTCCAGTATACCTTTTTGTGTCATCTGTAAGCTTGATCTTCCAGATTGCTGGTACGTTTTGCATGGGACTGAAACAAGAACAGCTTTAAGTGGAATCACTGAAACCAGCATAATTCTGTAGTAACCTTCTGATTTAACTGTTTTTGAAGAAGCACTAGATAATTGACTTGATACTGCGTTACAACCTAAAATGTGTTAATTAAAACTGTAGTGTGCATATTATGGGTTTAAAAAAGAAAGTAATTTTATCAGGAACAGTTTGACTAAATATTTCACTACAGAGGTCTTCAGTTTGACAGATCATTTCTTTTGTTTCTCAAACCCTATTGATTTGCTTGACATTATGCCTTAAATCTTTGCTATGTGTGTCCTAAATCAACTTTTCGGTGTTTTTCCCTGATACAGTTTTCAAGTTGACTTTGACCTGTGACCACACAGTTATCCTGTTTATTCTTTCCAACTGCTGATGGAATGTCAGCTTCCTTGCTTCCCTGGTACTTCTCCATTATTCCAGGATATATTGAAATTCAACATTTGTACCTTACTTACTAAGTTTTTTCAAAACCATTGAGTTCAAACTATGTAACCCAGGATTTAAAAATACTTACATACAGTGTAATTTAATAGTCTTTTTTGCTGTGGTTGGAATAGAAAGTATTTTGCCAGAAATACAATTACAGCATTTATCATCTTCCAAAATGGAAGACAAAAATAGGTCATTAACCACTTAAAAAAAAAAATTCTGCATCACTCTTTAACACCTCTAGCTAATAAGTATACCATTGCTAGGACTTCTGTTCCTGGTATTTGTGAAGTACAAATAATCCTTGAATGACAGAAATTGTGTAGCCTAGCTTCCTACAAATCTGTGTTTCATAGCTGACTGTAAGGTTTTATTTGAAGCTTTTCCCTTGCTTTGAGGCAATTATAAGTTCTGTTTCTCTCATATGCATTCTCTGGTCTCCAATAATATATAAACTTATGCCAGAGCATTTCTCCCAGTGGGAGTACTTACTGATTTCGCTCCTTTAGCTGGTAATCTATTGTCAGGAAACTATATGAAATCAGCTCCCTCTAGGATATCTCTTCCTCCATCAGACCTTCTTAAATCTGCAACAAGTTCAAAAATTAAGTGAGGTGTAGGGACAAGCAGACAGAAATTATAGTCTCAGCATTGTTTCCTTAGGAAAGCGGGCTTAAATGTCCTTTTTATTGCTCCTGATTCTAATGGCTGTAGAATTTTTGCTGAGGCCTTCAATTATCCTGATCAAGTGTGTTTTATCACTTCTAATTTGTGGTCATTTGTATTATTCTGCCTTTTACAGTTGTAAAAAGCAACAGTATATTTTATCTGTGAAGGCTCTAAATCCCCAACAGGAATTTGGCATTTAGGACTGGAATGCCAGCTGTTGATCTGGGATTATAGTGCCAACTGCTTTCATTTTTATTGTCATATTAACATCAAGTATGGAGTGCGGCACAGGGTAGGGACATGCCTTCTTCCATATCCCACTGCGTGTGGCATCTCCACATCTTGACTAGACCACTGCCTGATGTAACTGAATTTGTGCAGTTGAGTATGTGTTGTTTAGTTCTTCTATGCAGTTGCAAGCACAGTGTCAACCTTAATTAAATGAAATTAATAAAGGGGATGTAACAGTATGATATACTGTTTTACGTGCATTTTAACATAGTTGTGTTTATCTTTCTTATTTATACCCCAGTGGATAGTAGTTAATGCAGATTTTCATTAATGCTAATTTAGTGAAGTATTTAAATATTATTTATATATCTTTATTTCAACTCAGTTACATCCCTAATCCAACTCTAACCCAAAACAACTCTAACAACAAAACTGTTTAGAGAAATGTGCTTTGCTTTCAAAGAAAATGCTACATGGCCTTGAGCACAAGTGAGCGCAAGTACATTTCAGTCTGAGCTGCTGTTCTTAGCAAAAGTATTTTATATGTGTTAGGTGCTTAACTTGATTGATCTCTAGAAAAGATTTGTGTTAATATTGTCCATTATTATTGTTAGAAATTATTTTCCTTAAGACTCAAGGACATATATGACAGGGAGTACCAGTGATGCTGAGTTTTCATTTGAGTATGGGAAACAATACATCCTTTTGTACCTTGCAGGGACACATAGCTCTGTAAATTCTTGCAATCACCAGGCTGCTGCTGGTGATAATAAACTAGCAAAGTAATCTTCCTTTCAGAAGTTTTAAAAGATCATAGCACTAGTACAGATAAGGGAGTTTTTTTTCTAAAACTAGTGAAGTTGTAGAGAGACTGCAATTTAGTCATCATTACAGAGCAAGAGGGCTTTAATTTGAATCCATGGTGATTCTTAACAAAATTTCTGTTCTGTTGCTTGGTAAAGCATCAGACCTCAGCGCCACAGAAATGGCAAGCTGGAAGAGAAAAAATTTTCCTGTTTCTCTTTGTCCTGATCTAACCAGAGAACCAGTTTTCCAGAACAGATGTGAGATATACTGACATGAGTGTGCTCTACTCCTGCGCTTCAACTCCATTTGTACATGTACAAATGGCTTTCCATCCTACTTGTGGGACATACTGATGCTCCTGTTTTGGCTGCCAGTGTGTTTAGTCACATTAAAAGGATATTTCTTTACACCAAAAAGAAATAATTCATAATGTAGATTTTTTTTCTTTTGTAAGGCCTTTGATACAGCAATCATACAAGAATATACTAAATTGTGTAGACAGTGTAAAAACAATCTGTTGAATACTGTTTTAGACTGTGAAGGTTCTGATCTGGATGCCACTAATACAAACGTAATCCCAAGACACTTCTTTGTATGCTAGAGCAATAGGAAGGTGAGCCAGTTAAATGATGACTTAGTATATATAATTGTGTTATGTTTTTTCCCCATTTTGAACATGTAGAGAATATTAATGTTAATCAATGTTTTAAGTTTGGCTGTTCAAAACAAACAAACAAAAACCAAAAAAACCCCAAAGACACCGTAAGTACTAATACAAGTGCTAATAATATAGCAGCAAACATAAGTGGATATGGAATGTATGCAGAAGAATTTCATGGGTGTTTAACAAATTAATTAAACCTGGTTGGATGTATGAATAAAATAATACACTGCAACCAGTGGAATTTAATGTTTATCATCAAATGGTAAACGCTTTATTTAGTGTTTTCCATGTATTT
Organism: Falco peregrinus; assembly: GCF_023634155.1. Lineage (NCBI taxonomy): Eukaryota > Metazoa > Chordata > Aves > Falconiformes > Falconidae > Falco > Falco peregrinus. The sequence goes on from NC_073726.1 coordinate 50,692,416, forward strand.
TCCTAATATAGATATATACACACATTTTTAAAACTTTGTATGTTATAGGGGACAGAGCTTTAGTTTATTTTTGTTCTAAAGGTAGTAAGAGTTTGTAAGGTGTTTTACATGTGTGTGTATATACATGTATACATGGAGAATATCCATGAAAAATGTTATATATTGTATATATAAAATACAGATACAGAAGTGTGTGTGTGTGTGTATATATATATAGTCTTTTGTATATATCCTTATATTCTAAGGAGATATTTCTTTATATTTTTTTTTACTGCCTATGTGATGTTATGCTATTTTTTTAAAAAAATCGTAAATTACATTAAAATTTTCTACTTACATACATTAAATGGAAAGAGGTGGCAATTCACAGTGAGCCTGTTCTTCAGAACCTCTTCTGTGCAAAAGATGCTATACCTTGTTGAATGAAGGAGTTAGCACTGGTTTTGTTTCTTGTGAGTTGTGTATTGGCTTGTACCTCAGCTTTTCTGGTCATGTAAGCATCACTAACAGAGGACTGTTACAGGGGACACTGTAAGTGGAGGTTTTTTCTTGTACCTAGAAAGGGTAATAAGGTGTGACAGCAACTGGATGTGCAACATGAAGCTGTAAATTGTGGACACTAGACCATGTTCCTTCCCTTCTGCTGTGTTCTCCAGCTGCCTCTCTGCAGCTTTGTGGTGAAGGAATCCTGTTAAGAATCATGAGGGAGAGCTTTCTCAAGGTGTTGCCTCAGCATTTTGCTGCTGAGAGAGGCAGGAGTTTGTACTACATTTTTATTTTCCCCCCATCATCTTTTTGGTTGGCCGGGAGGAAAAAGCTGACTGCAATGTAGATGGGCATCTCACATCTCTAATAATGTGAATCAGCATCTTAATCTGTAAGACATTCACACACAAAGAACTAAGGAAAAGGCGGGCTTTGTCCCAGCATCATTTGCAGAAGTGGAGAGCAAACCCCTACATTTTAGCTGGCTATTCTTTTAATTTATTTATCTATATTTATTTTAACAAAAGTCAACAGGATTTTGGATGTGACCATTGTGATACAAAGAGCATCTGTTGAGGCAGAAGTGGGATAGTTTTGTGCTTTTACTTCGCTAGAAAATAATCTGTATAAACTAAGCATTGTCCATATTTATGCTTTTTAAAATTAAATAAATAGTCATAAAAGAAATTCACCATAGGAGATGTTGTCAGTTCCAAAGTAAGGGACTATTTAATGAGAATAGTGTAGATGCAATCTCCTCATACCTGAGGACAGAATTCAGTTGTCAAGATCTTTTCTAGTGGTATGTTCCTGTGAAATGTAAGAATAACAAATGTTCTTGGATTTGTAACTCACAGAGTCAGCCATCATTCCTACCCTTCCCCCTGTAATGACCACCCCGATTCAGTCAGAGTTGTGTTGCCGCTTATCCCATGCTGACAGTTAGTCACTTCAGATGGTTTGTTAATTTTTGTGACTTTAGGTAGGAAGAAATTGGCTAAAATACAAATACCAAGTGTCAAACAGGGAGAAGATAAATCTTTAGAGCCTGCTACCTAATGAATTGCTTGAGCAATGAAACCCACTCTCTCAGCTTACCACAGAGAGGTTTGGGGTTTTTTTAATTGAATTCTGATTTTAATGAACTGGCAGAACTGCAGAACATATTCTTAAATCAGTAAGGTGTTTATTTTAGTTTCCTCAAAGTTCCAACTGTCACAACCCAACAGTGGGAGAAAATTACGCAGCATTTCAAAATAAACCTATTATTGGCAACCTTAATGCTTTAACTGTAATTTTTGTAGTTGTTGAATTCCTTTTTTAATACAGCCAAGGAGAACCTATCTACCTACCAGTCTTCTGTACCAACACATTTAGCATTTAATTGGTGCTGAATAATGTGTGTATTTTGACAGAAGTTTGTAATAGAACACTAATTAAAATAAATGATTTTTCAAGAGTGTAACAGGCATGTCAGACCGCTCCAAAGTAAATGTTTCTTGGATATTTGTATGCAACTCTCAAATTTCTCAGTTTCTGCAGTACCCTAATTTGATTCCTATCACAGTAAACTGTAGAACTCAACTGACTTAAATACAAAGTTATGCTAGTGCTGCTGAAGCAATTTTTGCAAATCCCACCTCTGAACTTAGCTCAGCAACACTGAGTATTGTTTTCATGTGGACAAATTGGACAGCTTGTCCAAACCTTCAGCTTATTACTAACGTTGAACACTGAAACAGCTCAGTGTAGACTTTTGCTTCTTTCTCCAGGTATTAAATGACACCTAACAAATGCATATAAGTTCAGCTTTTCAAGGAAAATTTTGAGGCTTCATTTTATCCTTATGGGAGTTTTCTGTGACCCTATTGTTAAAGTATTTAATATCCTTGTCAAAACTTCTTTATCATCCATTATAGGTATAACATTTTATTAACAAAAGGCTTGGTCAAATGCTGAGGAGCACTGTTCCTCTATTACATAGCAAGATATTTTTTTCCTGGCTATAGTCACGGGATTTCAGTTGCAAACTGTGGAATACTGGGCACTTTTTTTTTCTTCCCCCCCCCAATATTAGCATCTGGCTTTTTGGCAAAGCCTTCAAGCATTTGTGCTGGCCCTGTTGGATTTAACTTTGCACTCTGCTGTGCTGGATTGTTAACTTAGTAGAAGTAGGAGTAAAAACCCAGTGGTGTTGTTGATAACTGGGTGGTCAAGTGGTATACTCTCCTGGTTTTAACCCTGCTTGGAAGGGAAGTCAAAGCTACCAGGTCTCAGCTAACAAGAGAAGATTTCTGTGTGAAATCTTTGTATGGACATCCTGTACCTCCTAGCATTCCCTAACAGGAGGCAAGCTACGTTTGTTTATTCAAGAATCTTTTGTTGACATGAGTTATGCTGGTACGAAGTACCAGAAAAACCCCACCAAAACCCCAAAAAAACCCAACCACCAAAAAACCCCAAACTCATACCACAGCACTGACACTGTTACCCTGACAAAAACCATTGGTACAGGTGCAGCTGTGCCGACAGAAAGGAGCTTCTGACGATGATGATTCTGCCTGTAACTTTGAAAGAAGGTTGTGCGTGGATGTGTGAGTATATGAGTATATACTTACGTGTATCTGGGCTGACAGACAGATCTTACGTGCTCATTCTACATCAGGGGTCTCTGCTAAGGTAGTGTGTGTATATGTGTGTGAAGGCAGGCTCTGCAGCGTAGTCAGCTCTGCACTGGTTCTCCTGCGCAGTCACCTCCCACCCTTGTGAAGCACCAGACCCCTGCTCTGTGGAGTCTGCAGCACAGGGACTGCAGCTCTTCTCAGCTTTCTGCAGTGTTTAGGAAGAGGTTAATCACATTCTTCGGTCCTTCTTGTCCTGGCAGAGTCTGTCTTTTCAGGATTTTGTTTTCAGTAATTTTTTGTTCACTCTTATTGAGAGGTGGGGTTTAAGATAGGTGTTCCTTTAGCTCTTCTCATTTACATATGCTATAACTTGATCAAGATTAGTTTTGCCACAATGGGTTAAGTATAAGTGACACTTATCTAAGAGAAATCAATTGCATATTGTAAAGTATATGGCTTAATTTTAAAAGTTCAACTTAGGAAAAATGGCTTTGGTTTGGTTTTCCTAGGGGTAAACATGCGTTCAAGAAAGAGAAATTCTTTTGAGTTTGTCGACCAATCTCTTTTCTTTGTAAATTCATTTTGAACAATACCAATGAACATACTAAATGACTTTGCCAGCCATTTGAATGAGATAAAGAAAGTGCTAGCCCTTTTATATATATATATATATATCTATAATATTTTTCTTAAGATTCTGCACAATACATCATACTGTATTGTTTCTTTGTAAAATTCAGTTAGACTTACTTAGCTAGCAGGTCTAAAACAGAGACTTTCAGTCAGTTTCTTAAGTAGCAGAAAGAGGACAGAAGTCATGAGCAGGCAATCCAGGGCAATGGCTGTCATTTCTCTGAGTAGATGTGTTCCTGGTGAGGATGCTGTGCTCTCAGTCATGCTCCGAGGTAAACCTGCCTCCTTCCCTCCAGGTATTTGATGCCTTCTGTGAAACTCCACAATCTACTACTTGGAGTTTAGGGTGTTTGCCCACGTGCTAGGGAATTCCTAGGGCTTTGTTTACTTCTGGTTTTATTCATTAGCATTTGTAGTATCAAATATAGCAGAATATTCTATTTATAGTATTAGAAAGGAGGCCTTGTCCATGTAGGATTATTTACTTGTTGTTACTATTTTGTTTCTTGTGTCTGTTTCATTACGTTTCCAGTTTCTGTTACAAGTAATCCTCCTGCCCGCCTTCAGCTTTTCTCTGCCCTAGTATGGATAAGAAGCTCAAGCAGAGTATGTAGTACAATTTTTATTAGGCCTCTATATGGGTAAAAAGAAGTCATCACTTGAAACTTTAGCATTGATTTTAGCTATAAGATGTTCCCATAGATGTGCACACATGCAATCCAAAGTAATTTGCCTAAATTAAAATTGCCTGCTTTATTCTGTAATTTTAAATAGTGGGGATGTTTCTATGCTTTCCTCCTTATCTGTCCTCAGCTTTACAAAGCTTCTTGCTGAAGCTGAAGATATACTGAAGATCATTTATTACCTTCCTTTACCTTTTCCATACGGTACATATTTTTATTTTTAGTGCCTGTGGTGCAAGTATTTCTATAATTTATGAAAGTGTTTGAATGTGGTCTTTCTGAAGTGTTATATTTAGAATTGACTTCCTGGGAAGGAATTTCTCATGTTTGGAAATTGAACCTCTGCTGATTTCTATCTAGTTTATGTTGCATGCTCAGGACATTAATTTTTTTATTTATTAACTTTTCAGCAGTATTGCTTGTTTTGTGGCGGGAAAACCTCGGTTTTCTCTAAATTCTTAAAATGTAGTGATTTGATTAGAAATGTTTGAGGGTGCTGTGGGTTTTTTCTTCCTTTACAAGCTGTATAACTACTGTATTTAGGTACTGTTTTTCATTTTAAGGGTTAGGTTTATCTAAATCCAGTGGAGACACAGCATAGGTATTTGGGGTTTGCGGATCCCTTTACTGAATCAGACTCTGTGTAGAGAACTATTGATGGTAGGAATTAATATCAATGAGCAAATTAAAACCCCCAGGTTTTTATTTTTATCTGGTTTTAAGTAAAGCATAGGTATTACTGATCTAAGAGTTTAGAAACATATTTCAGAAATATTATTTGTTTCTATCTGGATGCACTTAAATATTTGTGGACCTCTCTGAGATTTTAATTGGGGAAATATAATTAATTTTTATATTTCTTGGAGAAAACAAAGCTTATTTTTCATTCTTTTTCTGTGTTCTCTTGATATGAGTGGAATATAGACAAAATTTTTTGGTTCTGTATTAGATTCTGTACAAATCAAATTGCAAAACAGTGCATTGAATGTGCACTGTTTTACAGTGTTTTCTGAGACCAGCAGCAGCAATCTGGGGAAAAGCTGACATTACAAAACCATGTAACCAGTTTCTCATTATGTGTGTGAAAGAACACTTTTAAATTATGATATAATTTCTTTATGTAAAACTATCTATTCAGGATATCTTGAGATGTGCCTGTGAACAGAAGGGTTTTATTATTTCATGCTATCACGGCAATGCTAAATTTATCGTAGCTGTAATCCTGATTGATTAAACAGATGATAGCTGTAAGTGCATCAGGATTTCAGCTAATTTTGTACTGATATTAAAAAAACAACAACAACAAAAAACCACAAACAAACAAACTATATTAGCAAGTAGTTTTCATTGTACTATCCTGGCCTCGTGACTTCTATTAACTTGGCTTCAGGTTGAATTTGTTGTTTTCAGGACTTAAAGTGCTATTCCATTTTAGGTGAAAATGCCTGTTTTGCTAAGGAATACAGTCGCATAGTCTGGCTTGGTGTGTCAGCTGTGTTTGCGCCTTGATACCACTACTTGTGGCGGTACCGAAGGATGTGCTACCTTACAGTGATGATACCTGTGTCAGAGAGGAGGAGACTGAATGTTTCCTTGTCAGATTGGATGAAGTGCACTTACATTAAGTGCTTTCAATTTTGGGTTTTAGCTTGGGCATTCTTTTAAGAGCTAAAGACAACTGAGATGTGTAAGAAGCCGTGAAAGACTTTGAATTAAGTGTGAAATTCTGTTATGATTTTTTATGAAAGAAGTCTGTTCAAGCTAGAAAAGCTTAGTAGAACTTTTATTTTTAGGTGTGCTGCATAGTTTATCTGTATTTTGCTGCTTGAGTGCAAAACTTTGATTAAAGCTTGCAAATAAATTATACCAGAAGTACCTCATCAGATAGCAAGGGGCAGAAAGCTGCAGTTTGGCACATGGCAGGTTTTTTCTGTCCTGATTCATATGCGTGCGAGAGGAGAGGAAATGAAGAGTGCTGTCATCAGCTGAAACTACAGGGAAGTTTTCTGCAGTAGAAACTGATAAAACGGATTGTAATTTAACATACTCAGTGTCGGCCTAATAGATCAGAGAGCTCTGTTTTATGTGGATCACTTATTGACTGAAAAAAAATTATCTCAAAGCAATAGAAGTGATCTGTGAATAATTATGGCCTTAAAAAAAACAACAAAAAACCAGAAAAAAACATCTCCCAAACAGTTCAATTTAGCATATGCACAGTGAACCATTTCCATTCGAGGGTAGGCTCACAAGATGGAAGGAAAAGCACTGATAATGACAGTACTGTTACTTCTCCTGAGAAACCTCCGATGATTTTGAATAACCAAAAAACACAGGAAATCAAGGTCTGGTAAGGTGGGAGACTACTCTGTTATGCATTTGCTCTTTGGTCTGCTTCAGCTTAATGCCCTACTTATGACTAATTGTGTGTAGTTGTTTTAATCACAGTATCAGAAATGTTTTAGTATTAGTAGGCAAACGTACCATGTGTTCAAAATTTAAAGGATTATTTTTAAAAAGCAGACCATGCCAATTTTTGTGACTCATTAGAAAGCTTAACAATGTCACTTTTTCATATAAGCCCATCTTAATTATAAGATCATTAAGATATTCATTTGGAAGCTGTTGTCTATATTTTCTGAATTTGAAACTCTTAGAAGATTGAAGGCTAATGATCAAGTGAAAAAGACTTGTGTGTTTTCATATTTTTTTCCTTGAGGGATTTTTTTTTCCTCTATAAATAAAACCACTCAGGCATCTTTATATATGGATGCATTTTGCTCAGATTCTATCCTTATACATCATGAAGCGAAGGGACGCTGGGATACAGTGTTTGTTTCTATCTGATCTGTGAATATTTAATGGGAAAACATTTGGGAATAGGCAGAGGTGATAAGGTTATGTGTAAGGATTTTTCACAAATTGGTTAGGTACCACCCACAGAGTTTTGGTTATTTTGCTTGACAGAAAACTAAGATGAGCAATTATGGTTTGCTGTTTGTGACATCATTTATAAGCTAAATTTAATTTTCTACTGAACATCCGCTTGGTAATGTCATGGTAATAGCTTCCTATTGATTTATTAAATCTGTTCCTTCTCCTTCTTTGTAACTCCTATCAAGTTGCGCAAATGTAAGTCCATTTTATTACTAACAGGCTGTGAACACTGTATACATTTTAATTTTCTTTTTAGCTTTGCTCAGAAGTAACAATTTAAAATTGATTGGCTTATTCAAATTTATTTTCTCAGAATAAGCTATAGCTCTGAAGTCTCTCAGAATAGTTTGGGATTTTTTAAATTATGAGGCACTTTTACTACATTGCTGGCAACATGTAGGATTGTTTACGAATTGGTAGTATTTAAAGAACTTTAGAAAGGGGCTGATTTGAAGGAAAGGGAACATCTAGTTCTTGAAACACTATGTAAAATAGGCTATTGAATAAAACAAGTTTCTTCAAAAAGAACTTTTATTAAAAAGATTATGGAGAATGGAAGTGGTGGACGTGAACTGATCGGTATCAAAAAGTAAAGGAAATCTACTGAGACTAGTCTCACTCCTTTATAACAAGGTTTTGGCATTTGAATTTTGCATTAGATTTAAACAGTTCTGGAGCCTTCACTGAGCTGGAGGAGATTGTAAATTTAGATACCAGGAAAGGTTAAAATATAAAGCAGGCACCTTAAGGATACAGCAGCATATTTGCTGTCCAACATTTAAAAATCGCTACAAATTTCCAGAACATGATAAAAATAACAACCATTTTGGCACAACTTATGTTGAAAATTTGAAACTGTCTCGTTTCATTTCTCTCTTACTAATTTTGAAAGTTCAATGATTTGCTTATCTGTATTTAATCCTTTCAGATTTGACAACCATCAAGGCCCCTGCTTTATTTATATAAGCACTTTTGTGTCTCATTATCCCTGTGGTATGACAGAAGAATCTCAATTTCCTGCTTAACCCACTAACTTACAAGAAGACTTTTCCAGTACTCTGACTTGGCAATGTTGGTGGCAATTTACTGAGCCACAAAACATTTTTCACAGCCTATTTGTCTGATACATCGGGTTTTGGATCAATTTACTGTAAGGAAAAAATGGTGAGACTTTTTAGTAGCTTAACATTTGCTCTGTTTACCTGGATTGACAGTTTTCCTCCTTGGGTTAGAAGAATCTATTTAGTTTGGCTTTAATAGCAAAATGTGTAATCACTTTGTGGGAACTTAAACTGAAATCCGTATTTTCAGTCTGAAGTACAGTAGGCTTGTTTGAAAAGAAACTGAGAAACACCAACCTCAGAGAACTGGGTGTAGAAGAACTTGTCAATGTCTAATAACCTCAGATGGTTTTTCTCTCCTGCTCCATTAATTTAAATGAATTTTAAAACCTAATACTTCAAATCATAGACGGTTTTGTTTTGTTTTTTTTAATTTGAGTGCTATTGAATATTAATTCTATTTTTTATTATTTTTAAGTACTTGAGAAATCATAGTTTATCCTTAGGACACTGAACATGCAAAGCATGACTTTAAGCAAGAATATCAGCTGGAGTTTACAGTTACATCTGTTTTGGCTGTGTTATTTAATCACTTGTATCATTCAAACAGCAAGAAAATGAATGTACTTCTCAAAACATTAGTACAAGTAGCTTTGTTAACATTAGACAAATCACACTAGGTTTATTTCCAATGAGCTTATTGATACTGGTGTCTGGGACGACATGGGTTCCCCCCTGGGTCTTTCTCACACTTTTGGAATTCACAGCCTTATTCTCCTTCAGAACTAAGGACTGTGAACTTGTAGAGCTGCATTAACCTCAGGTAGGAAGCTCTGGCAAATGGTTTCCTGAAGCTTTCAGGAACTTAGTTACTTCTAAGACCCCTACCTCTTCATGAGGCTTGATTAAAATCAGCAAAAGGTGCCAAAATTTTCAGAGGAAACATACATGTGTCACAAAGAATATTTGCGTAAGCTTTACAAATTGTTCCTGCACTATCTTGCTGTTTTTCACTGACACTTTTCCTTCATCAGCTGCCTAGGTTTCACAGGGCATGTGATAACCAGGCAGGTTTACTGCTGCCACGAAGAATATATAATGCTCGAGTTCTACCTGTCCTTCCTGCAATGTGTCTGACTTACCCTGCCTCCAGTTTTCCTGAAATTCATTGCAACTTAATCAGTGAGCCCTCTACCTCTCTATCAAATTTAGGTAATCGTGGTTGAGGTTTGGAAGGTTCTGGGCAAGCAGGCAAGATTTACAGACAGAAGCAAGGTTTCTGTAATCTCACTGTCTGTAGAAGTCCCACTAAGAAGTCTATTCTGACACTCCTGTTGTAGTTAAATACAAGGATGTTCTTCATAGCATGACTGGTTGTATAGCAGGAATTCTTTAATGTATGGCAATATTTTTTCTTTAACGCTTGAATGCCAAATTGAACCTAATCTTTTCCATGTTAATCAGCATTTGAGACTCTCCCCATCTTGTAATTTAGTAAGTGTGCCAAAAAGCCTCCATTAATCCTGTTTCCCAAGGACCTCAGATAAAACTTGGTAAGTCAGAAATAACACAGTGAATCTGAGCTCTTCTAGGACTGAGTTACTGGTATCTCATACAACAAAATCTGCAAAGGGAAGATATGGGCGGTCTTAAGGTGCAGTAATGCTGTATACTTCATGCTCACCTAAAAGTATGTGGGATACATTGTGAGCCAGAATATTCCGAAATACTTGGAACGCTTTCTTTTGAGGAATTCTAACACTTAAGAGCAAGGAGCTAAAGCAAAATAAAATTAAATGGGAAATTCATTTTCTGCCTACCTTGTCCAAAGATCAAACCTTTTGTATTCTCTCTCATTTTGTGCTAACAAATGACTCCATCACAATGTACGCTTCTTTAGAATAATTTGAAGTTGACATCACAGAATTTTTATATCGAGAAGAAATTGAAATTCATGGTGTTGGAAAGGAAGATGTAATTTAACCATCTAGTTAGCAGTGGGGAAGTTCTGGGTTCCAGTTCTTTCCTCTATGGAGGTTTTTTTCATTCCATCCCCTTATATATCAAATACAAAGTCTCTCATGGGAACAGGACCTACCTGCTCCTGACTGAGCATCCTAACCACTGAACTAAAGTTGTTTTCTGCTGATCAGTGACAAAACTTGAACAGCATGGCTGGGAAGAGTACCCTTTCTTCCAGTTTCATACCTTTAAAAGGGAACAGCCTGGCTGACAAAGCATTGCGCTATGAGCCATGAGTTTAAGGCTGTTTAAGCCTTAAACAGAGAAGGCCAGTTCTCTATAGTCCAACGCAAATGTAACCATTAGAACATTCCATGGAATAGTCTTGGATGTTTAATGTTTGAAATCCGTAGTTTGATGTCTAGCATATTTTTATTTTTTGACACATCCCAGTATCAATACAGATCACTGGATTTCGGCATTACTTGCATCTGTCCTTTATTACTTGACATGCTTAGTTCATTTGCATAAATCAGTTACCAAGCACGGAAAAGAGGGCTGAAAGAGAACTAGAGGTACCTTCTAATTTATTTATCTGTTTCTTTCATCATATGAAATAAATGAAAGTGACATATCACCAAACACGATGCTACTATCAAACCTTTAGGAGAGTTCCATGTGGTTTAATAGTGTTGTAAGTTAAGGTCTGATGTATATGCATGGGTATGTCTCTCTATCCCTATCAGCCCCATGCTCTGCACTTCATGGGTTCTTGCTTGGGGGCTGAGACATGTCCTGGCAGAACTTAAGTGTATGATGGAGCTTTTAACCCAGAGAGGGTGGTGAGACTTTCTTCTTTGCCCTCCTCTTCCTAAGGTACGAAAACTTCTTACCCCACCACAGTCTCTGCTTTTGGCCGTTCCCATGCCTAGACCCACAGCCTTCTACTGACTTTGTGTGTGGCATTTCTGTTTTGCTCTTGTGCTTTGCTAGTAAAAAGAAAAGCCCTTCCAGATAGATGGTGAACACAACCTGTCTCTTGTTTAGTTCTCTCATTGATGTAGACAGCACAACGCCAGCACTAAGGGAAGAAAAGGTTTTGGAGAATCAGCAACAGTGAGTCCACAGACAGAGCATGTTAGCTGGTCAGGACTGTGCAGGATGGCACTGAAGACACAGAAACAGTATTGTGGATAATGCAGCAGTATAAGTTTCTGATAATATTGATATGATTTAGTATTGCTTATATTTAAAATTATGACATTATCATAGTAGTAGTAGTATTTCATCCATCAGGCTCTGATCCTACCAGATGCAAAGGCAGGGTCAGCTACACAAATAATTTTTGATGGAAACTCATCAACATGCCTAGGTAATCCTGTAAAGGTTTGCCACTAATACTGCCTAGCAATTTACATCCTACAAGATTATTTTATAGACTTAGGAGATTTGTTTTTTAATGGCTGACAAGGATTTTAAGACTATTTCTTTTAAAAATCTGTTTGGCTTTACAACATCAATATGTTGTGGGTACAAACATTGTGTATTTTATTAAACACATCAGGTAAGACTGAAATTTCTCCTTTGCATTGCTGATAGATATTTTCATTAGCTATCAATAAATTTCAGAGAAACCATTAAACTGTAACCATTTAAAAGTTTTATTTTTTAAATGTTGTGGATATTGGAAATATAGTTAGAGATCATAAAACTTGACTGCTACAGTTTATTGTAAAAATAAACTAAAACTATCTGAAGGTGTAAGAGGTTTTCAAAGAAATCTTAAAAACTCATTAATAAGTCAAGTAAAGTTGTTGTGAAGGACCTTCTGATGAATTAGTGATTATTTAACCTTTCATGACTCAAAAGTGCCATTAAGAACATCACAGACAAAACCAGAAGTGACTGGGAAGATCTTGCTCTCTCGCTTACCCTGGAGCAATGTCTGTATATCCAAGTTATTTCTCCCTTAGCTTTGCATTATGTGAGTCTTTTCTGTTGTTTCCTTCTGCTATTTTTCTGAGGGAATCAGTTTCTCAAAATGTAATGCCACTGAATAAACAACTAAAACCTACTTTTCTATTATTATTATGAAAGAAGATTTTAATTCATGATAAACAAAGGTTTCATGCTATGAAGCTGAAAGGAACCCTTGTGATCATCTAGTCACATACGGGTTTTTCATCCATATGACTGCTGTGAATGAATTCCTTTGTGAACCAGAGCTATCTTTTTGAAGAAGACTCCCGTCAGCCATAGTATTAATTCAAGCCTTAGTTCAAGCTCTAGTAGTACAGCATGTAGTTCCTCCATCATATGTACCTAAAATGTACCTAAAGACTGTTGAACTTTTTCTTATTGCCTTATCCATCACAGCTGAAATTCTCTCTTAGGTCAGAAGTGTTATGAATCAGACCCGCTACGAGAAGCAAATCTGAAGGCCCTTGTGTATGTGCATATATGTGTAAATAGATACTTTTAAAAATTAAAAGCCACACTTTTCTACCTGTCGTCTTGTATGGTTCCAATTAAATGAAGACAAAGGCAACTGAGTCTTCAAACGCTGTTTCTGTATTCAAGGATGATGTCAGCAGTGGAGATCTGCGGTATCCCTCTGCTTCTGTCTTGGCAACAAGTTCAAAAAGGAAGTCAGAGAATGCGAGCGAATCAGCTGTGTATAATGCAGACAAGCAAACAGGCATCTCCTCCTCCCTGGGTAATGCTTTGGAGCACATTGTGGAGCAGCTGGATGTTTTAACTCTAGTAAGTGTACAATAACAGATAACACTTGCAGTAGAAAATGATAATGCAGTCAATGGGCAAAAAACTGAGGAACTGTGTTCATAAATCGGAATGTTAAAATCTATGGGTTATTTTGAATAGTTGTATAGTCACGTGACTCTACAACTTTTTTCTTTCAGTAAATATTGATCACGTGTATTGTGTTTGCTAAAGTGAAAGCTTCCAGCTACAGAATCGTAAAGATTATTGTTGGATTTTTAACTCTGGAGGAAAATTCAACATTTTTCAATAGTGGGATCCAGCATAGATTTGCCAGAAACCAGTTGTTTAGCAGACATTGTCAGATTCCAGCTTGAATAGTCACCCATTAGGAGGGGATGAGCAAAGTCAATTGGCAGTGTACCATTAAATCCCTTTTCAGACTTAGTGTTCAAGGTGTTGGCTGGCTTAGATAGGAATCTACGTAGTGGAATAATTCCCAGTGTCAATGAAACTGCAAACTAGTAGTCTCCGTCAGTGGCTGAGTCACTTGTTTGCAAACGCTCAATACTTCTTTTTTAGTAATCCAGATTTAGCCGATCTATGTTTTAAGAAACTACTCTGTCTGTAATACATCTGCATTAAACCAAATCAAAAGGGAGTGGCTAAGGTTTTTATTCTGCACTCTTTTGCAATAAATATGTTAACTCAAACAAGTTTTGGGAAATATGGAGTGAAGCCATCAGTTGAAAATTACTTGTGTTGTAAATTGGATTAAAAAGAAACTGCCAGTCTGTGTCCAGAAACCTACCTTTTCTGATTAAGGTAATCTCTTGGAGAATGCCTTTTAATAGTGGGGTTTTTTCTCACTTCCTTTTTTTTTTTTTTTTTATGCCTTAGAAGTTTCTTTTAGGATTTTGGAATACATCATTTAGGGTCACCAGTGATGGCTGTTTTTCTACTGAAATATGGATGCAGCTTTCAAATAGTGTTTCAGAGTAATTTATATATGCAAGGATGTATTTCTCTCTCAGAGAAAATATTTTGTGAAAACAATTTTAAACCTTTAGACAATCTCCATAGATGCAAAGCCACTATTTTTAAATACAGTTATAAATAGTGGAATAGCTAAGGAAAAGCCATCCTTAGGATATTTTTTCCTGTTGATTTAAGGTGATTTTTCTTATGTTACTGTGTTGTACACTTTTATGATACTGTGTGAGTAATATAAAACCAAATTGAAATTACCGTCCTTTTCACACAGACTATTTCAATCCTGGAACAACGTCTGACTTTGACTGAAGATAAATTGAAAGAATGCTTAGAAAATCAGCAAAAAATGTTACTTCAGGGAAGACAGGAAGAATAAAAGATGAAAACAATATGTATTGATGAATATGTTCCATATATTCACGAGGAAAAATAAATGTTACTTCATTGAATTTTGCTATAATAAAAAATCCACCTTTCTTAACAAGGCAATGTAATAAAAACTGAAGACAAGAAAAAACCCCCACGTTTTTAAACATTGGTAGAAAGCAGGTATTCTGGTTATATGTTTAATAATGTATAGCCCAGTCAAAACTAAGTTTGTAGGATAATTCTCATTGAACATTACAGGATTCTTATTTCAATGTAAGATCTTTGAATATGACTAAGCAACAAATTACGTATTTTAGGTGAATAGCAGTTATTATGGAAGTGCACTGTGAGGTTTCTTAACTCAGGTAAGGATTGTGAAAATAATGGTCTTTGTGCTAAGGCAACATTTCTCAAGCATCTAAATTAAATAAGACCTAATTAGCCCTAACTCTAAAAATGCCAGAGGTTTTCTTTGTCCCTTACATACCCTCAAATATTTTACCAATAAGTAGCAACAGTAACTCTTTATCTTCTAAACATTTTAGCGATGATTGCAGGAAGATACAATGTAAAAACTTTTAGTTATAAATACGAAAATGAAGTCACTTAAACTTTGAAAATAAGATTGCACCTGTGTGAATTCAGCTGCAAGACTGAAGTTGAGCACTTCTTCTGATCTCATCCCCATCAAAATTCATTTTTCAAATTTAGAAAAATAAAAGTCAGCTTCATACTTCTGAAGAATATATTTGAACCAAACAAAATTATGCAAAATCTGTATCATAAATACAAAAGATTTGCATCCTCCAAGGAGTACAGGTGCTCAAGCTTTGCATGCTAGGAATGTCCCCCATCAGTTAATGAATGAAGCCATAAATCAAGAAAGACCTTGAAATGTATGATGCTTTTGGTTTAGTTCTAATAAAAATGTAATTTTTAGACAGGCAATTGTAGGTCTTGTCTTTTAATAGAAAATGTCTATGCTTCTTTATGTCTACCTATTATTTTTTAATTGCAATTGCAGAAGACCTGTTGTAAATCCACAGTCAAAACTAGGTAGTCATCCATTTCTGCAACTTCACACTTAGTATGTTGAAAAGTAGGACACTTGAAATAGGGGGAGCATTTTAATCCAATTCTGTAACTGACTGTATATAGCTAAAGCCCATTTCCCAGGCTGAACCTCATTAACATCAATAGAGTTCAGCTTAAGTACAGAAGCTCACTGTGCAAATACTATTGCAGTTCAAGCCAAAGCAATGAGCAGTCAGTTTTTCTTTTACAATTTTCCATTTTCTGTCATAGTAATCACCTTCAGATAGCCAGATGTCACCACGCTTGCTTGGTAAACTCTGAATTTTACCAATAACCTCAATGTAATTTCAGTTCAGTCTTATGTAGTACTTTTTATCACAAAGAAGTGGTCCCATAAAAATTTTAGATGCAACTACTTCTATGCAACACCCTAGCCACAGATTTTTTTGTGAAAGGATTCTTACATATTCCAATGTAAACAGCCTGACCTTTGATTATGCAACTGTTTTAATGCTATATAATGCATAGTTATGTAAATACTGTCTTTTAGGTCAGGTGGACTTTGCTTTCTGCATTTGCAAATATTCTTGTGGTTTTTGCCTTTTCTTGGCTCCATTGGAAGACACAAAAACATGTAGTTATTAAAATCCTTTGCTTATTTCTTGTTTTCTTTAAGTGGAATATATGTATGGTCTAAAACTATATTGTTTTGGGGGTTTTGTTAAGCTTTTCAGGAGTATTTATCAACAAGATCTGGAAATTTCTTTTCCATATTTTTTAATAAATTCTGTTGAAATTTTCCTTTCTGCCTTAGTTTCTATCACTAGTCCTTCTTCCTTTTCAGTACCTATTATCTGGAGCATTTACTACTTAATCCAGTTTATTCCTCTGCTGTTTGTGAATCTGGTGAAGTGACGTAACATTTCCAAGATTAAGATACGTTCCTGTCACTCTTTCAGGTGGTCTGTTGATATCAAAACTCAACATGCATGGCTCTTGGGATGCCTGTATAACTAGAGAACATGATGGAGGTATTTTCCTCAAGCTGTTATGGCTCTCCTGAAACATATCCAGATAATGTGATCTTTCTTTTAAAGGAGCATTGATGTGGGATAGTTATCTCATTCTCTTGATCTGTATAATTTCAAATAAAGCTATAGAATAGAAAAACTTCCTTTAAAAGCACGTGAAGAGGCTGGTTAAACTATCTGAAGCCTTTAGGGTTTGTGTTCTGGTAAATAAATGGTGACTTGACTAATTTGAATTACCTTATAGAGTTAGAGGGAAATGACTGCTGTTTAGCCTTAGTTGTGCTTCTGCACCACGTGAAAAAATAATTGCATGGGTCTTATTAAATTATTATGAAAAGTATATCTGTATTGCAGATGGCAGTGAAATACTGAAAATCACCCATGCTTGTTTTAAACAAGCTGAACCGTGTACCTCATACAGTCCTGCTTTCTTCAAGCTAAGTTATCCCTCTGACAGCAAAATGTAAATAGGCCACCCTGTTGGAGAAAGGCTGCTTCCAGCATCCAGGCCAGCTACTGCAAAAATGGCTCAATTACTTGTTAATAATAATAAAAAAATAACTCTAATGTCTCAATGACGTGCAATAGATCCCTGAGGTTTGTTGGGGAGAGGGAGAAGGCAGCAGCAGGAATAACCTCTCCTGCCAGTATCACTGGGGGACTGTCTCTGGAGGAACCCAACTTCAAATTTCTGATGTGTCAAAGTGTTACGCGGTAGCTCAGCAATTCATTTTATGTGCTTCTGCAGACATTTTGAAACAAAAATGCTCTTACAAATTGAAAGAAATGCTGCCAGTTACTCCTGTGTCTTAAATTTTATTTGTAACTCTCATCAAAGTTTAGTGGAATTTCAATGGAATTTTTATCTTGGGTAATACATAAAGCACAATGTTGAGGCAATAAAGGTATTTTTCTCAGTTTTTCATTTTGGATGGCAATACGCACTTCCTTTGGGAGCATGTTTAGAGGTTCCTAATTATCACCCAATTGTAGACACCGAATGGCTAAATGTTGCAATGTTGGATCTTAAGGCATTTTACTTTTTCTTTTGATCTGAACATAGAGGTTTTCAAATACTAGGGCCAGTTTATGCCAATAGTCCATTATGCTCTATGGACCAGCCTGACAACCTAAACTCGGTTCTGGGTTTTCTCTTTTTTATTTTTTGGAGGTTGGGTGTTTTTGGTGTGTGTTTTGGGGGGGTTTTTTTGTTTGTTTTTTTTAAACACTCATTACATTCTCCAAAAATTTTCAGTATTTGCTTTTTACTACTGTTGAAACATTTTTTATAAACTTACGGTTTTGGAAAATGTTCCTGGAGGCAAATGTATCTGAACAACTCCCTTGTCTTTGGGGGATTGTTGTTTCTTGTTTTTGCATGTGTAAGATAATAATTCATTATTTGGTTATCTTTATGGTGAGAAATATAAAACATAGTTTAAAATTTTTATTAAACTAATCTGATTGGAGAAATTGTGGTAGAATAGGTTCTCCTCGCCATTTTAGGATGAGCTGAACAGATCCCTGTAGCATGAGGGATTCAAGAAATGTAACTTCCTGCCTTTATTTATATTTGTTTCCATAAATAAATATGCTGTACTATTTTTAGGCGAAACAGGGTTTTTTTCTTCCTGTAAGTCTGTCATGGTTTAACACCAGCCAGCAACTAAGACCCATGCAGCTGCTTGCTCTCTCCCTCCGCCCCCCCCCCCCCCCCCCCCCCCCGCCCCCCGGTGGAGTGAGGGGGCTCACTCCCCCCACCCCCCCACCCCCGGTGGAGTGAGGGAGAGAGACGGGTGAAAATGAGAAAACCTGTGGGCTGAGATAAAGGCAGTTTAACAGGTAAAGCAAAAGCCACGCATGCAAGCAAAGCAACAGAAGGAATTCACTTGCTACTTCCCATGGGCAGGCAGGTTCAGCCATCTCCGGGAGCTCAGGGCTCCAGCACACATAATGGTTACTTGGGAAGACAAATGCCATCACTCCAAACGTGTTGTGTGTCCCCCCTTCCTGCTTCTGTCCCCAGCTCTTTATTGCTGAGTGTGGTGTCATAACATCATATGTTATGGAATATCTCTTTGGTCAGCTGGGGCCAGCTTTCCTGGCTGTGCCCCCTCCCAGTTTCTGGTGCACCCCCAGCCACTCGCTGGCGGGGCGGTGGGAGAAGCAGGAGAGGCCGTGATGCTGCATAAGCGCTGCTTAGCAGTGACAAAAACACCCCTGTATTATCAACACTGTTTTCAGCACAAATCCAAAATATCGCCCCTTGGTAGCTACTGTGAAGACAATTAACTCTATTCCAGCCAAAACCAGCACAAAGCCATTACAGTGTTGCTGAATTATTTTCATTGCCGTATCACAGTACAAGACCACTCCTGAGTTTTCTACTGAGCAACAGTAGCTGCAATGTGTATGTATTTCCAGGGACACAGCTTTATGTAACCTGTTTACCTTGTAAGACTTGTAAAAATCAAATTCTGTACTCTTTGCCCCAAACAATTAATGAATATGTATGTTCACATTGGATCTAGGATCTGTTTTTGTCAGAATGCCCCCTCAGGGACTTTTGCATGCTTCAGATGCGTAACACAATTGAAGCCGTTTCTTTGTGAGAAAATAGGTTAATGACTTGCCAAAAGGCAGATGTTAATTGGAAAAAATGCATACAAGTCCTTTTCTTTATAATGTATATGGGTTGCACTTGTTATGACTTGCATCCAAGAACAGGTGCAATTTGAATTGACTCAGCTGAAGGGATGTGCTGAGTACACTCCTCATCAATTTCACCAGCAATTTTAAATCCAGCAGAAAAAAATGAGTTTCTAAAACTAGTCAGTGATTGACAAGCTGCATTTATTACCTGTTACAGAACATATTTATAACTTTGTATTGTAGTTAAACATCTTAATAACGTGAAAATAAGATCTCTGATTATTTATTGGTATTAAAGAACTTTACTGATGAGCTTCACCTGAGACAAAATGTGTCATCCCTTTCAAAATACTTCTGTAAGAGAGCCAGCAGTTCCAGACAAGGTACCACCAGTGTATTTGTAAATGCAACTTAAAGTGGGAAAATTGCTTATTTTCACTCACATGTTTCCTGCCATGAAGCTACACAATCAGATTGAGGTCTTCACTTTGCCTCGCTTTGTTTTCCCTGTCTTTAAAAGCAAAAATGAATAAAACAAGTGGAAAAAAATATCTGGGAGTGTTAGGGTCAGAAGAGCTGCTGTTTGATAGTTTAGTAGTTTGATCCAAGGGTCTCTGGAAACTTCTAGGCTGCTCATATGAGTCTGCTGGAGCAGGAACTTCAGTTTGGATCCATGTGCCTAACGTAACCTCATCCTTCAAGTCACTCCCTCACCTGAGGAGGGCTGAATCTAAAAGTCAGGCGGCTGGCAAGCAGCGATGGTCTAGACCAGCACAGGAACATCTAGTTCAGGAATCCCCCAGGAGCTTTGGCATTAACAGGGTTACTGAGGCTGCTGGCAACTGGGCTCATGAGGTTTCCCCACACCTGCAACAGGGACCCGGACATCTGTGGGCTCAGTGCACTTGCAGAGGCAGGAGTGGGCTGAGAAGAAATGCTGAGGGTCTCAGTACCATCTAAATACAGGATTCTGCAGCTCAGAGTAGCAGTCAGGCTTGTGAGTCCCTTTATGGCCTCTGCCCTTACAGACCTGGATAAAACAGAGGGATCCAATTTGTCTTCAAAGCTGCTAAAGGGGAAGCAATTGCCGTAAGAGAAGACAGCCATTAGCTCTCTTTTTCATCCTTCTGTGCTTTGTATTGTAATGAAAAAGTACCTCTGTCTCAAGTTTTTTCTTCCTCCTATCCCCAGAGGAAATCCCTGCTCCTTTTAGAAAGATAAAATCTTAGGAGAAAGTAGCAGGAACTGACACTCTCTGTGCTAGAGTGTGTTGCTGAAGCCTTTTCTGGCCACAGCGGTGGAAGTCAAAGGCTTACAGTGCTTACTCCAAACCCTGTATTGAATGTCAATTCTTTCATAAGGTTCAGAAGATTTACAAGATTCATAAGTGAAGCATGTTTGCAGCAGTCTGCTGTTTATTGGGACTTTATGAACAAGTGTCATAGAGACAGAAGTCTGGAAGGGTGAAAGCAGTAAAATCCTTTCTGATTTCTTTTAAGAAAGATTCAGGTGAGCCACGCACAAAGGATCCTGCTGCTTCATGCTACTTCCGCATGTCAAAAAGAAACCTATAAGATGAATGGGCTTGGGTGCTGAGAAGGACAGAATGCTCCTGTCAGCAGTTCTTCCTCATGAGAGCACATCGTACATTTTTTAATCATTCTTTTTATTAATATTCTCACCCTATGATACATGATGGGAGCACAGGACCCAGGATGTTTGCTAGAGCCTAAAAAGAGCAACTTGAAAGAGAAAGATGAGATGGTTGGCGATGGTTTCTGTCTATGTCCAAGTTCTGCACTGATTACTGGGGGTGTTCTGTTAAAATTACATGATGCTACACCGAAAAATTGATCTTGCGAAAAAGCAGAGCTTAGCTCTTAAATTATGAGACTTGAAAATTCTTGTACTTCACAAGACCAGCTTTCACTTCAAGGAAATTTTATAAATGTAATAAGATGCCATTAACTTTTCAGTTAAGCAGTGAGTGTAATCAGGCAAAGCATAGTAGATTATAATATTTGATTGTACGTAACCATACTGAGTGGTTTCGGTCTGTGCTGATGTCTCTCTACAGCTTCATTGCTGAAACACTGCGAGCTTTTGTGCAGCTTCTGCAATTTATTCAGTATAGACCTAGCCTATAAATAGCTGCATTATTGAAAGACTGTGAGAGGTTCATTAGAGAAGTTGCGATAGCCTCATTCGAGCCAGGGCTGATATAGTACCACTCCAAGTTACCAAGGAGTTTTCAGCATGTGGGTAACACTGCACATGAAGCTGGGCTTTTGGCCATGCGACAGAGTAGATGCCCCTGCAGTCATCCCCTCGATAACCCCAGCTGCATACTCTCACAAAGTACACTGCACTTCTTGCTGGCTCTGGGCACAGGGATTTCATTTCAAGAAAAAAAAAAGCTCGTGGGCACGCCAGTCTTGTCGCAACCCAGAGCCAGGATGCAGCCAGGGCGTGTGCTGGGGGCTGGGGCCGCGGGACATCCTGCCCAAGGTACCTACCCACCGCTGCAGACACAGCCAGGGACATTAGTCATCTTAAAATCACACACAGGCACAAGTACTTGCTGACTCAATAGGAAGTTGCTGCCTGAACTCAGTGGGACTTCTCACATGATTGAAGTTACATGCTGAAAATGTCTTATCTTGCACACTGTATTCACATAACCGGGGGGCAAAGAAACAAAATTTTAAAAGCAGCTGATGGCTGTTTTCTTTCAAAGGTACCTGGAAAACAAATATAGCCATTATAACTTGAGCTTCTGGTTAGTTTAAATGGGTGCTTTGCTATTTATTTCACAGATGTCTGAACTAGAACCTCCCACTTCTGGCTCTGGCACTTAGGAAAATCAAGAGTATTTGGGACCAAGTTCCCAGGTTGTACACAGACGTTACCCTATAGCCTTTTGGGTACTCCTTTGGAAGAGAAGCTAGAATGAGAAAGGTTTCCAGTATCCTTCAAAACCATTAAAGAGGAAATATCCCTCATTTTTTTCTGTTTTTCTTTTGTAAAGAAAAATGTTCTTAGCTATTCTGAGTTGTGTATGTGTTTTCCACATTTCTCTCTTAAGATGTTTGAGTCAGTAATTTCAAAGTGAGAGAGTTGTGCTCTTGTTACATAATCTGAGTATCGGGAGGGAATTATCCGTATTTTCCTGTCTAATGGATTTGGGAGGAACAGGGAGGAATACAAAACTAACAGTCTGTAATATCTGAAAAATGCTATTCAGTATGAAAAAATGATGGATACAATAAAATCGCTCTGTCCTCGCCCAGCATCTTACCAGTACTTTTACATTTGTGTACATTGTAAGGTAACAAAGCTGAACCTTCAGCACTTGCTGAAAAAAACCAGACTGAAATGCCTAAGGTCTCATTTTTAAGATTTGGCCCATGTAAGGAGTCACTTAAAAAACTATATATGATGTAGCCCATTAATGTTAGCTATGACACACCCAGTTCCTCTCTTCCCTTTTTTTATTATCTGAGGAACGATTATGCCACAAGAAACACTGGCTGGGAGGTTTCCAACAGCACAGGTTTTTGTCAGAGAATGCTGATTTGTTGTAAGCAGAATGTTTCGCAGCAGCATCTCTGTTTGGATGAACTTCCGATGAAACACAGGCAGGTTTCCATCACAAGCCCGCCTGATTTCCTGCCAGCTTGCCTGGCAGATCTCCAGGCTCCACAGCTCCCGGACAGCTCTGGACTGAACCTGTGATTCTTCCTGACTTCTTTTCTTGATATTTTTTTCTTTCTTTTAATTAGAGGGAAAAGGTCTTGGGAGAAATACACATTGACTCTGCCTGGCTTTTTCTGGTTGTTCAGAATTAAGTACTTTGATAATAAGGAGCTTGCACAGCCCAGTTTGTTACATGGGAGACCCAGAGCATCCTGGGTCTCTTCTAGATCCTCTCTTCCAGACAAGCTGCTCAGGTTAAACTGCCTGGAAGCTAAAGCATTTTCATACCACATTGAGCTTCATTTCTGAGCATTTTCAGGAAACCTAGTGCCAATATTGGTCTCCTCCTCCCTATTTTCTAAGTGCCTAATTGCACTGTGGTTTCTCTGTACTAGCAGTGCCCTTCAGCTCTGTCTCTTTCACTCACTCCTCCCAGGCCAGTTTCTGGTACAGAGGCTGCATCAACCTCTCTAGCATCTTCTGGGCACTCATAGCTGCTGGAATCATGGAAGTGAGGTGGCTTCCTGGGACCTTAGGCACAGAGATACACTTTAAAAAATCTGCCTCAGTGGCCAGCTGCTTGTGCCTTGAATGCTGCTTCCTGGTTTATCTGCTCCATCTTCCCTTGGTGCCAGAGATATTTCTCTGCACGTCAGTCTGAATCAGCTGCGGGGTGCCAGTTGTTTCGTTTTTTTCTCTTTAAATGTGGGGTTATCTGAGGGCAGGACCATGTACAGGCGTGTGCCCAGGGTCCTGGAGGCTCAATAGATGAAGCAAGGTCGGGAAGGCAGATAACTTCTTTCACCTCAGGGCTCATGCTGTGGGCAGCAGCTTTATCTGCCTCTGTACTCCAGGCTCTCATATACGATTCTTTCCTTCAGCCCATCAGTTTCATCAGTATGTTAATTGTGTCTGTGTACTTGGGTCAACTTGGCTTTGAAAAGCATGTGACTGAGAAGAAGCATTTGGCCAACATTGAGAAGACCTGGAGATTTAAACTCTGGATTTTATTTGGTCTTGGTGTTACCAAACAATAGCTGTAAGCATCATCTTAATATTCTCTTTAAGCATTAGAGTATCTTGGTTTTTCCATACCTCTCAGTTTTAATATTTTCTCAATCAGGAAAACCATTACATCTGAAAGTGGATTGTCCAAGAGGCTAGTGCAACCAGCAGGATTAGACTGTATTGCTGTCACAGCATGGCCAGGAGCTATAGAAAGAATGGGGAAAGAAAGGGTTGTGCCCCAGTATAAATTCCTAGGCAGTGCTGTAAGCCCTGCCAGACCCTGAAACCTCCAAGAATAAGAAGGGGGGTTCAGGTTTTAGGGGAGTGAGTGGAAAAGGCAATGCCAGCAGAAGCTGAATGCGGGCAGAGAGAGAGAGATAGGGAGCAGACAAATATGAACCCCATTCTGCCTAAGTCCAGCCTCTGATAATTAGGTTGAACAGCTTTCCCAAACGTACCCACAATCTCTGACTCCTTCTGCATTCATTGTTTGTCCCGCCTATATTGTCCATCCTGCTGTAGCCCATCAGTTCTTTCCTTATCTCTTCCTCTCTATGTTTTCACCCTTACTTCTCTCCCATCCTTTTCCTCTGAAAAAATATTTTGCAGCCTACAATTAGTGCACTTGGCTGAAGTCTTGTTGGGCATATCAGGAAGTATTCTAGATCACACATGGGTGGAGTTTCCCAAAAGCATCAATTTTGTATTAATGTTGTATATATAAACAATGGGCCTGCCAAACCCTGAGCAGTGTGAGGCAACCTCAGAATGCTGTGCCTCCTCACAGATTTCTGTCGTGGCTTACCTCACACAACAGAGACTCCATGGCCTCCACAGTCACACAGGAAAAAGTGACCATGGGCATAACCTCAGCATACACCAGGAGGAATCTGCCTCCTGTTCGCTCGTTTCTTCTGAGCAGTCTGAAGCATCAGTTCCAATACTGTTCAGTAGATGCCTGTCCAAGTGGCCATTAAGAAGTCGTGATGGGTAACACAGAAGTGCAGACATATTTTCAAGCTTGTGCGTGAATTACTAAGCTCATTTCTGCCAGCTGTTGGGGGATAACGAGCTGTATAACAATTACATTGTTTGTAGCAGCTATGGGATCAAGTTTGAATCAGTACAGTGTCTGCAAGAGGATTTGAAGTAAATATTACAGTTCATACAGCACTAATATGGCTCGACATACAGACTCACTTAGCCGATTTGGGAGCCCTGACTCCTGGTTAGGAAAGTGGTGGGCAAGAGCCCTTATAATTATTTCAACCACAGACCAGGAGTGCCACAAATAACACTCATTTACTGCATTTCTCTTCGTAAGAGGCCATTCCCACAAATTTCCCAATGTTTGAATGAGATTTTCCATGCTAGGTATCCTTTTCAGGATTAAATTATCTAGAAACTTTCAGCCTTTTTGAAGAAGGAGTTAATATGTGATCCTGTCTTTGGATCTTCCCTGGAGGCCTTCTGTCATCAGAAAGCATATGGACAGCTGATGGGAGCAAACTGGTGTAGGAGACATTCCTTCTGAGGGCACAGGCAGGCAGCTCACTGGAAGCTGTCACAGAGAATGACCCAGGCCAGACAAAATGTAGATACAGTGGGACCAAGACTAGCTCAGCATGAAGACTAAGACTGGGGAAAGGAGGCAGAAGATCCGAAAACTGCAAGGGTGGATGGGGACAGTATGAGACACTGAGGAGTTTGAAGCAGGACTAAGGAGATTTGTAGTGTTGGCAGAAGTCAGGCTTGGGGCAACAGGAAGAAGTGGCCCTGGTCCATTAGACCCCGTTTCCTACCAGTCTGCAGAGCAGATCTTTGCTTAACTAAACATCTACTGAGCCACTTGCTTGGTGTCTTCCTCAGCTGCGCACCTTCCTGTGGCACGAGTGAGCACAGCAGATAACACCCTGCTCCTGCCATTGGTTGCCCCACCTGCTCAAGAGGCAAAGGTCAAGGTGTGAACCTAAAAGCATGAAGAAAATGCATGCAGAGAAAACTGTCTGGTATTGTATGTTAAAATCATTTTACTAAGGCAGCTCTTGAGAACTGAATTTTATCTCTGCATCTGTATCATCAGCCTGGCAGCTGTACTCTGTGTGGGAAGCAGTGGGATGGAGATCTGAAAAGGCTGGCAAGGAGGAGGATGTAAAACCCAAAACCTGGAGACTGCGAAGTTACAAGCAAGCGTTTTGAATTCTTGGTTGAGAACTGAAAGATGGTACAAGCGAGAAAACAAGAGAGTCTGAAGGAAGAGACAGTGCAAAGCAACGCTGTGATCAGATGTCCAGTCAATAAGTTTAATGTCAGTAGGAAGATGGAGAGAGGAGGCCCTTTAGAGGGATGTAATTAGTTCTGTATTAGAACTGTGAAAAGTAGAAATGTGAAAAGCTGCAAATGAGGTTGCCTGATATCCTGCCTGAGAAAAGTGTTCTGCTATCTATCTGACCATGGTTTTATGAACCATAGACCATGTTTATTTGTTGCTCTTCCTATTCGATTTTATGATGGTGAGTGCATCCTTTTGCATTTTTTAAAATCAATTTGATGCTTGCAGATTGATTTGCCACACTAACATTCTCTCCCTCTCGATCTGTTCAGCCTCTAACGAACATCCCACACAGTCTTCCTCTCATGTGTTCATGACCTCGCTGACTCCAAGGTATTTTCCAGCCTCCCAAGTACCCTGCAGCATTTTCCCCGTCTCCTACTTGCCAGTGGCACTGAGTAGGTATCACCTTGGCGGCCGTGCCTGCAACTCTGTGCCTGTTGAAGGGAGAAGGAGCCGCTCACCTGCTAGATGTTTCCCCACATGTATTCCTCAAGTGAGGGAAGCTGTATGCCTGGGAAAGGCAGCAAGTTAAGCATAGTGTCATCAGGGAGCCTAAAAGATTTGATTTCCTACAAAGCCCAGCTCTGCCACTGAGAGTGCTTTACCTCAAGCCATGTCTGCTGCTTCCCAGTTTGCTTTCTCCTGAAGTCCCTGGCATGGTGTACAATGCCTGGCTGTATGGCAAGAGGAGACAAGTCTTGCTTCGGAGTATATGGTGAGGGTTTGGGGCAGCAGCCTCAGGTAGATGCAGGGGCAAAGAAAAAGGAAACCTGCTCAGTGAACTAGAAATTCCCACACTCTGTTGTCAAACATGCTTGTTCACTGGTGTGGAAAAGGGAACCTGAGGAGAAGACAAATGAATTTGAATGCATTTTAATTGGGATTACAGGCATATGGTGTGGTGCCATTTGTTTTCCTCTTCCTGCTCTGTAGTGGGGCTCTAATACCTTCACACATTTGCCTTTATTTGTCATGTCAAAAGGGGAGACAGCAAGCAGCTTTTTCCTCCTCCCTCTTTGGGGGCCATGCTAAAAGCTCTCACTTCACCCTGAACTTTGTCAAAGGAACAATCATGATTTTTAGAAAAAGTGCAGCCAGATTGCAAAAGCAGATTAAACAGCTCTGACTTATTTTTATTAAACTTTTCAGCTGCTCCTTGGAGGACCTTTGCTATTTTCCAGCAGCAGAAAGGGATGGATTCCAGGGGAGAGCAGGGACGTGATGTCCACAGTACCACAAGCACACGATTCACCAGCAGCTGGATAGCTATCTTTTATAGTTATGATAGCATATTTAGTGTTTAGTAAAAAGCTACTTAGGGAGCTGTTTCCCTTGTTGTACAGCAGTTTGTAAGCTGTAAGATTCAGACATAAGCCTTTAATTATGCCTAGCATCTCCGCAAAAGCAATTTCAGTTCTCTCCCCTGCCTCATGCAGCATCTTGGGATGCTCTGCATTTGAATGTGAACAAGCTATTGTTTAACATGGCTTTAAATCATTACAGAAATGTTCTGTAGCATCCACTGGGAAAGCCTGCTCCCATCTGCCCTGTGCATTTCTCACAGTCTCTTTGGGAACCAGGGCCAGTAATCACAGAAGTTTTGTTTAAAGGTTAAGCACAGAGTAGCATTATCTTCACACACTGTGCAAGCTAACAACAGGTGAAGGTGTCGCTCAGAAACATTTATAGAGGAATGCAAAGATTAAGATTAAACATCTTTCCCGGTCTTCACATAAGCATCTTTCCATTTATTTTCCAAATGTGTATATGACACATTATAAGACTTGCAGGGGACTTAGAAGCTAATGCCCACTTAAAATAAAATGTCTCTAGCACAGCTGAAGCCAGTCTTTTGCCTCCCTCGACACAAGCCCTCTGTGGTAGACTTCGGTCAGCTCAGCACCATGGCATCCCAGCCTTACCCTAACTCTAAGTCTGTAGCTCCTGAATAAAAGTTGAGAGGTTTTTTTTCTTCTGAGAAATGTGTATGTTTTATTATGGCTTAGACTTGCAGAAAAAGCATGAAACATTGCCTAATGTTATTCAGTATGTCCTATATTTGATGCTCCTTTTGTCCCAGAGTTTCTGTTTCAAATAATGATGAAAAAAGTTCTATTAAATTTACATCAAAGGAAAGTTGGGGAAGCAGAAACATGAATAACAAACACATGCATAATATGATTCTGAACAAAGAAGCCTGTGCTGTCAGTGTGGCGATAGGCCGCGTGGGAACACATGTATGTCATTGCAGCATATTGCAAACACATGTGGGGGTCATCCAGATATGTTTGGGGGCAGCTGAGATCCCTGTTTGAAGGTAAATTTGATAGACTCTGGTTTGCACTCTGGCAATGACCGCACTTTACGTCTTTATAGAGTGGTTACCACAATCCTGTATGTGTTATCCCGCACAGGCTTCCACATACAGATGTGCCAAAGGAAGAGTGTAAAGAATATGTAAATAGCCAGTGTAAAGATTCACTGAAAAAGAAATCACAGACGAAAATGACATTCTGAAAGTAGTTCACACACATCTTTAAAATGAATGGGAAAAAAAAAATCATTAAATTGTAATGAATTTCACCCACCCAGACAGAGCTCCAAAACAGTTCAGCACTTTTACTTCTGCAGCAGCTTGCAATTTTACCGTCTGTTCCAGTGAAATGCAGAGCATGCCAAGGGGCCATGGCTCTGCATGGAAGTGAGGATGTGTTCGCCCAGAGCAACTGAAAGGCCCTGGATTCAGGTTCTTAGTTCAGAGCTCTTCCACAGGAGCTGAGGACATGCTAGTATTTTACAAAGGAGATTCTGACTGTTTGTTCTGGAAGTGATTTAGCATTTTATACTTACGCAGAAATAGGTATGCTTGATGTTTGCTAGTAATACTGTTTTGGTTGGTTTCATCAGGTATTTGGAATCTTGACCAGACACTGTCTATGACTGTGAACACATTTCTGTTTTCCTTTACTAGCAGCTCTGGCCCCTGTTCTGCGTTGTGTCACGCCCAAACTGAGGCAGCACCCCACTGACTGCCTGTTCTTTATCTGATTTTTCTGAATGTTCAGCACCCATAACATTGCAGCAGACTTTCAGAAGCGGACAGCCATCAGCTATGGTAATTAGAGTTGGGGTCAAGTTCTCAAAAGCACTTGGCATACTGCCCCAAGTCTGGTCCCAGGCACGGATACATACTGCTTTCCTGTAGGAATCGCAGCTCTGATTCTGGGAGTCACCCAATTCTGTGCCCCACAGAGGAGTCCTGGCTGGGAGGTGGGTGGTCAGGATGAAGGTGGCAGGTAAGTGCCTGTCACACGTGGTGATGCTGGCTTGTGATGCTTGCAGTGCCAAAGAAGGAGAGAAAAAATGACAATTCAGCTATTACAAAATGATAGTTATGAACAGGAGGAATCCATAAATACAATATGCATTTTATGCTAATAAAATCAGGTGGCTGACCCACTGCATGCAGGGATTGATGTGAAAATAGCCACTTAAGTTTTGGCACACTATAGCTGAAAATACTAGAGCAGGTCTTTAAACCTTGGGCCCCTACATTACTTTTAATGGATCTCCAAAAGGTACCTAAGGAAATCCAAGATTTATATTTGTTATGCTAGGATCTTAAATTTCTATCTACATTATCACTGAAAGATGCTTAGAGCTGCACAAATTCAAAACAGTTGAAAAAAACCCACTGGAATAGAATTACAATCAAACTTAAAATAGTTGTATTCAAGACAGTAACCACTAAAGTCAGTTGTAGCAGTAGGCTTCTTGAATTTCTGCCTCAGCAAAGGCAGAGCCAAGGGTGAAATAAGATGGATGAGACCACTGAACGTAGGATTAGAGTTATCCAAGTGCCTGCTGGCTCTTCCAATTGACCCTTGAAAACTATCCTACCTGTTCTGGGAGCAGAGTAAATGAAGGCAGTTTACCAGTTTTTAGACTAATCCAAACAAATGTTAAAGAGACAAACAAACAAGGGACAAACAAACAAAGGAAAAGTCCCCAAGCCAAAACCAAACAAGAAACCAAAGACCCTTGCCAGTCCCTGGAGGTAGGCAAGGTCACTGCCTGGGATTGCTCTCGCGACTCACAGGCAGGCAAAGCTGCTCCAGCTCAGACATGACGCAGGAAGCCATGACAACATGGTGATGCGACGCTGCTGGCACATGGGGCTTGGCTTGAGGATGAGCTCTCACTCCCCAGCCGTATCCCAGTGCCCTGCTAGCACAGCTCAGACTGCCATCCCCCAGCCTTACAGTGAGTAAAAGTGCTCACAGTGTGCCTGAATGCTTGTACAATGTCCCACCACATGCACAGACAGTTGCTGAAGCCCTGCCCTGCCAAGGTCGGTGGGAATTTTTGTTATTGACTTTTGTGCAGGCAGGATTTCCCCCATGGACACACACCTCCTCCCGGATGCATGGGCATGTGAGTGTGTGTGTATATGTATATGCTTTACAGTACTAAGTACTTACAGGAAGGCATCTTCTCTCTTCAAATGTTTTTCCTCAACTTTGTATTGCGTGAAGTCAGACCCTCGCTGTCACAGCGGCAGTTTCTCACAGCTTAATGGAGTTAAAGAGCCCTTCTTGCTCCTGACTGCTGCAATAACAATCAGGCTGGGAGGAAGGGGAAATGAGCAGTGCAGCACACGCTGTACCTTCCAGCCACCAGCTATTGTTAAGAGCACGTTGCTCCAGACAGAGTGGCAGCAAGGCATGGGGTGGGAAACAGGTGTAACCTGCCAGGAACACCACTCTAGCAAAGTCAGTTTTTAATTCAGAGGAGTACCCCTACTTCTCAGCTGCCTCTTCCCACCAAATTGAAACAGGTTGTACACTCCTGTTGCTCAGCACTTGAAAGCATAACAAACGCCTTTACAGCAAACCAAGAGCTCATTTTCTTATGCCAGCACTTTGGTCATTCATCTACAAAGTCACTAATCTTTTTTTCTTCAACTCCCTATCACAGCATAGCATTTCACATGCAACAGTTTGCTCTCAGGTGGTACGTTTCCATGTGCTTTGCTATAGTTTGGGTTCTTTACAAAAGATTCTGCAATCTCTCCTCCTTGCTTGCCCTGTTTGTCCAGCTTGGGTTTCTTCTACTCTCTTCAGAAAGTCCCACCAGCAAAAGCTGCCTAGGCTGTGGTAGCACCCATGGAGTACTTTGCTCAAGCTATGTCTACACAGGTGTATAGCCTGGCACTACTGGCCGGGTTTGGACTGCTGCTGGGTGGCCCAAGCCCAGTCCAGTTACCTCACCCCCTAAATTCAACTGCGGTGTGTTGTTGAAGACTGGCTGCCCTTGCTGAGTTCCTGCGCTGTTCTCAGACACCCTCTAGGATGGTTTATAAACATCAGCATGGCGGTCCTTGCCAGAGTGCATGAAGCCAACAACCCACATGTTCAAACCTCTTCTTTGTTTTAGTGCAGGAGTTACTGTCCTGCAGTGCAATATTAAAGCCTGTTTGTGGTCAGGTTTAGTTCACTGTAGATCTGCAGCCTTCATTGATGCCTGGTTTTCAGGTACCTGCCTCTGCTGAGCACTCACACATTGTGCAATGCAATATAAATGAGCATGTTCAGCCCAGCTGCCACACCATAAACAAGCATGATGAAAGAACATCACATCTATGCCTGCTACTACCCATCAGGGCATTATCTCTGCTCCTTTTCCTCCACTGAGGCCTGCAGATGAAGTACAGCCTTGTATACACCCCACTCGTGAAATGCCTTCCCTGGCTGGCTGTTCCCTGTCTAGGATTATCCACCAGCTGGGACTATCCACCAGCTGTAGGACACAGCTGCTTGGCAAGGGAGTCAGTGGACCATGAGAAGGTCTGGCATCTTCTATCCCTTACTAAGCATTTTCTCCACTTGTCCCTTATCTTTCTTTTCTGCTTATAGTTACTGGTTCTTTTTTACCACGGGATCATTTTGGGGAAAGAGAATCCACCCCCGCCTCCTCTTCCTCCTCATGCAGCAGCTCTAGACTGCTCTTGGTGGACTCTGCTTGGTTTCTTCAGGAGATAGCTCAACAACTTGCCAAAGCCCCACATATC
Source organism: Falco peregrinus (assembly GCF_023634155.1). Classification (NCBI taxonomy): domain Eukaryota; kingdom Metazoa; phylum Chordata; class Aves; order Falconiformes; family Falconidae; genus Falco; species Falco peregrinus. Next base: position 50,724,712 of record NC_073726.1, read on the forward strand.
TCCCCCAGCAGCTTGTCTCTGTCTTCCTCCCCTTCCGCAGCTGCTCTTGCAACACGCACGGGTGATACTGCCCTGTTTCTGGTAGCTTGGCTTATTTGGCTCAGCTGGAATGATGCTGAAAAACAATGGGAAAAAACCCTCAGAAATGCTTTCCCCCAAGGAAAATTCTCCTCTTTAAATAGCCCCTTGGCATTTGCAAGGAAAAATACGATTTTTATCTCATTAACATGATTCCCCAGTCATCTGCACTTCTGGGCTCTGTAGCTATTTTATGTTCGTCCCCAATATATGCAATTTAACCTGGAGTTATGATGTATAGACTCAGACTACGAGAAAAGGACTAGAGACTCTGTGTTAGTAATCAAGTTTGGCTTTATTTCACTCAGCAGTGACACTGGACAACGACAACTTACAAGCAATTTTGGACTGAACAAGATACATCTGTCCCTGTGCTGCAGTGGAGACACATCTGTCTGCGCCCCCAAGAGCTGTCGTTGTCTCCTCATCTATCACTTCCCACTTGTGGCATCACTTCATCTAGTCAACAGTAACTCACTGTCTGCACTGCCAAGAAACTTTGAAAATGTTCTGCATTTCATACCAGGAAAGGCCATAGGTGCACTTTGCATGTCAAATGCCTCAGAAAATGGTTCTGTGCTGCTGCAAACTCATCCAAAGTACATGTGGATACAGTTCTATGTTGCTGTTTTTTGTTTTGCTGTGTTGTTTTTGAGTACTGGTATAATGTACCCTAATAAATCTTCTTACATTTTGCTTTGTACCTTTCAGCATTGCATGACTTATGTCTGATTAAGGAATGAAGATGGGAAGGGTAAGGAGCCATCCCCATGTGGGGCTGAGCTGGCACAACCCAGGCCACACCATGTAAACTCAGCGATGTGAAGTCCAATCTCCCCTGTACTGTAAGTGCCCTTGTAGGAGTAATGAACTCGCCTACTTCTTACAGAAGTATAATGATGCCAGATGGTCTCCCCAAGTATGTTTCTATCTCAGTGTCTGGGCGGCTGAGCTGTCTGGGGGACAAACAGTGCCATCAGGATGATGGCTGAAACCACCCAGGATTCCTGGCTCAGGGGAAGCACCATGCAGGCATGTCTATACTGCTTCCAGGGGCAGATGAGGCAAGAAGCAGGACGGCTGTGTCCCCACTGCGCTAAACCCAAACCCATCATTTCTACACAGAGCTGGCTGGGATGCAAGTGCACCACCTCCCAACATGGAAAAGTGGCTGGGATGTGGGGCAGAGACCCGGGCTGTCTCCAGTGGGGCACTGCTGGAGCATGAACATTGCACCTGGGCCAGCTCTTCTTCAAGCCACTGAAGCGCCAGCACACTGCACTGCACTACCAGCCCAGCTCCCAGGGGATTTATTAGCTGGAGCGGAGAACCTGCCTTGGGAGCACTGGCTCACTGCCACCGCAGCCACTCCAGCGGCTCGCATCTCTCCAGAAACCAGAGTGCTGGGAAGGTAATGCAGCAACACCTAAACCCTCTGTGAGACTTAGAAGCAGTTGTACCTGCGTTGGCTGTATTATTTCCATTACCAGGAGTAGCCAACCTCTAGTAAGGGAAATCCTATGTCATTTTATAACATTAGGAAAACAGACACCACAGTCTATCATCAAGCCTCACAACTTAGGTATAACTGATCATAGATGACATGTACCACTGGAGAGATGCTTACCCACAGCTCCCATCTTCACAGTATTTCTTTTTTAACTCCTTGTGCTGAACAGCATTCTTCAACATTGGGCTTGCTAAAAGCACTCATGGTTCTGTCATGTTCTGTCCCCAGAAGTCAGTGATGACTTCAGAGGGAGCAGCGATGCCACTGCTGACTGTCTCTGAGAGTCCTTCCTCATGGAATATTTTGAGACTCTAGTTGGCCAAAAGAATATTTTTTAACCTTTTTATCAAAAAAATCTTTTAAAAATCAAATTATGTAAAATAATAAAAGGAAGTTTATAAAAGAAAAAAGTTTATAAAAAGTTAAAAAAGGAACATCTTGCTTTGAAGCACTGTTTATAAACATCAATAAAACATTTACATATTTTAAAAATCAATTTGTGATAGGATTTCTGATTTGTAGGACAACTTGACACTACTGTGGCTTGTCTAGATTGAAAACAAATTTCAACGTGTTGAAAATCCTCCCCAAAGTGGAAATTCCCAGATCTAATCTACTCTGAAGATCACACAAACAGCATTTCATATTTTTAAGGCAGCAGATCAGAACGGCATCATTGCTTTCTTCCATATGGCCAGAATGATGCAAAATAATATCTGGAGCAAGAAGAAAAAATAATCTGTGACTAGTTGGAATATAAAGAAAAAGAGCTTTGTTGAAATTTCTTTTCAGAGCATCATCCCTCACAGCTCGGAACCTCTCCGCATGAGTTTGGCATAAGCTGTGCTATGCTAAACCTCTGGCTTCAAGGCTTGCTTCTGCACTGCTGACAGCTAAAGGTGCAGAATCTGATCTTGGGCAATCTGCTCTGGCTGACCCTGCTCCGGGCAGGGGGCTCGGTCTCCAGAGGTCCCTGCCAGCCTTGGCCCCTTGCTTAAATAGCCCCTTCTCCTCACACCTTAACCACAGCCTGCCTCCCCTTTGCTCTCTTCCCTGCTGTCTTCTCCAGGAGCCACCTCCCCACAGCCAGCTCAGGGACGGCAGTGGCCATGACTGTCCCCTGCTGGGGACGCTGGCGTTGGGCTGCACCTCTCCACGCCCAGCATGACCTCTGTGCTGCCTGGCTAGCCCTTGCAAATGGCAGTGTCCCCCTGGAGAGAGGGCAGTGGTGTGAAGAGGTTGTGTTCTCACTGCCCAAAGCAGGGAGCTTTTTGCAGCAAAATGGTTGGTTTGAATGGCCTTTTTTCTCAGGGAAGAAGGTCTGTGCTTCCAGGCGTTCATGGGGCACAGGCATGGCAGCCACTGAGAGAGCAAAACTGGGCCAAGCTGGAGACCCCGCCAGGCAGTGCCAAAATAGCCAATTACTGCATAGCCCATTAAAAAGAGAATGGCCTAAAAGTTATCCTGCACTAATGGCATCAGTACTCCATGACTCCCTTCCAAGAAGCTGAGATCAACAAGTCATTTGCAAGAGTTAAAATGTCTTCAAATGTAAATGCAAGGGTTCACAAGAGCCACTGTTCAAATAAAAAGTGATGAACAGAAGCCACAATGTCTTACTTAAGACAGAGTTATGGAAAAAAAAATATTTGCAGAAATCTAAGCAGCTGCCCTGAACTCACCATTTTTTAATGTAAATGAAACATTTTTTCCTGTGTCAGGTCTCCAGTGATGCTGCTTCTGCTGTGCTCCTTTGGTAATTTGTGAGATGAATCTGGGACCTGGGACATCTCACCCAATCTGTATTCATTTTAAGGCAGACTTTAAAGCATGTCTTGCTTATGGAGAAGGAATTAACTTTTCCCCCCCCAATGATGTATTTAAGTACCTTGCACACTTATTTTACAAGCTTTTATAAATCAAGCTGTCACCACCTTGACATGTCTACTTAGAATTAATTTTTCTTAGACCAATATAAATGATATCATGTCTTTGCTTGTCTGAGGAGGACAAGAACATCTTGTAAGAAAAAAATCCTCAAGGTACTTCAACAGACATGCTTATCTACACCCTGTGAGTAGGTTTTTGTGTTCTGTGTTCATAGTGAGTTTGGAAGGAATGAAGGCAAACCAAAGCATGCCGCTGCAGTTGTTTGTGTTCCTGTGAGCCTGCATGTGAGGATCAGGTAGTAAGGTAACTGGCAGACTAAGCAGCTGGTATTTCTATCCATCTTGGTGAGGTAAAGAATTACTTCATTTTCAATTTAATTTCTTGGAAATTGGAAATTTTTCTGATTATAGTGTCTACTATGTAATTCTTCACCTCAAGTAGTGCAGTGCTGAAGGGTGCTGCAGGCCATGGATAAGTATTTGACCTATGGGCAGTCACATACATTAACAGCAGCAAATCACTTTTCATTTATACTAAAGCAAACTAAAAAACCCATGTCCATTATGTAATAAAAAAAAGTGCATGAATAAAAACCCATGCCTAAGGTACTGGGCTGCCCGAGAAAGCAGGTGCAAAATGGAATGGTGCAGGTGAACTAAGCACAGATCAAAACACAACAGCTCTTGAGTGGGAAGCATTTTGCATAGAATGCAGGGGCCAAAAAGGCGTGCAGGGGTAGCTGTCCCCCCTGTGAACAGCTGCAGAATTGGGCCCCCAGTCTGAGATGCCCAGCTTCAGGGCAGCCCCTGTACTGAGCACTCCCGTCCTCCTCCTGGGCGAGGAGAAGCTGTTCTTTGTCAGCCTTAAAGCAATACCCAGAAGAGGGTGGAGACAAATGTCTTTTCCATTATCTGAAGAGCTCACAAACAAGTCTTCCTTCCCTGCTCCCCCAGTACAACTCAGAAAGGCTGGAGCCTCTCTGGAAGGCAGCCCTGGTACCGAGGGACATGGAGACACTCCCAGGCCAGGGCTGGTAAACGCCCTCAGGGAGCTAAAGGAGCTCTAGGACACATGCATCACTGGAGATTTAGGGCTGCATCCAGGGGAGAAGATCCAATAGCCTCTCTGTAACTCCCATCAATGCTTGTAAGGCTATAGGTGTTTGTCTGAACTGCAGCATTTTCCACAGGAGCCACCAAACCAGAAGAGCTGTGCTCATTTGGCAAGAGCAGGAGCATCGCTGCCATGGTGGGGCTGGCTGTGCAGAGCTGTCTGGTGCCCAGCGGGGAGCAACCTCCATGCCAAAAGCCCTGACACGAAGCCAAACCAATGACATCAAACCAAACCACTCGCCTGTCTTTTGCTGGGGACCAGGCCCCACATTTGAGAGGCTGAATCTTTTACTCTCTGTGGTTTTTACAGCTTGCTGAATCTGTTTCTGGCCACATGTGAACGCAAGCTGCAGTAAGTGAATTCCTAGGAAGTGTTAGACTTTTGAGCAGCACTGAGGAGAAACCTGCTTTAAAAGTTTCTGCTGTGCCTGGGCCTGATGCTGCATACATATCCCACCACATGTATCGCTACGGGTGTCTCAGCGATGGTACATGGGTTGCAATGGGAAACCTGCTTAGTATTTGAGCCTGAAAATTCTGCCAATGCCAATGTGATCAAGCCCAAATATCCTAATTGCTTAAAATAGCATTTGATGTTAATATTAACCATCAAAAAAAAAAAAATCAATAATAGAATTTTGGTCTACACATTATGGTAAACTGCCATTTCATTTACAATTTCAAGATCTTCTTTCTCAGGCATGAAGGCTAGAAAGACTTGTTTCAGATACATGAAAACGAAGACAGTCATGAAATTGCAAGACCTGAGGAGCTAGGGCTTAGCGGAAAAAAACATATGTCATGGGATTCACAACTAAAATTGGGAGAGTGAGCCATAGTGCACTATAACTACAGTACAGGTGTGCAGAACTGCAGTAACTGCATCACCAGGAAATACAGTTATGCAGCAGAAATATCTCTTAAGCCTGTATTTCATACAAGTCAGAAATGACACTTCGTTACAGCCACAGAAGCCAGCCAACAAAAACTGCGGAGCCTGTGCTACCCTCCCAAACTGTCCACACCACTGGTACAAAGGCACACGGGAACTAGAAGGCAACTGCCACTCAAAGCTGCGTTGAGGCTCTGTTTTCACATGGAGTTTGTCCTGGGGAACATTAAGAAATCTTTCCCTTCAGTTTCCATATCAGGTTTTCAGATCAGCGCTCTTCCCATCCTCTCCTCCTCCAGGCTGCTCGCAGTGTGGAGTGCTCTTTTCCTGTTTACTCTCACATCCCTTTTTATTACAAGGCAGGATTTTTTTTTTTTTTTTTTTAAGCACACTCAGGCGCCTGCTTGTTTTTTCTAAAGCTCTACAGGGATTTGTTGGCGTCTTTTGCAGCAGGTCATCCTGTTTTCAGACAAAGTTCCTGTCTTGTTAAAAACAATCATTTCTGGATGTCTCTGTGTGGCTCCTGCTTTTAATCATCCTGAGTCCTTGAGCCATGCAATCTGCACTCCAAATATTTAGGTTTTGTTTGTTTGTTTGTAGCTAAAAAAAAAAAAAAAAAAAAAAAGGAAAAAATAAAAGGAAAAGAAAGGAAAAGCCCACAGAACATTTTCAAACTGCCACCCTTCTGCAGGACAGGAGACCTCTGCACACTGCAGTAACAGCTGTGCACAGGATGTTGCACACTCAGGTCCAAGGCTACAACTTGCAGACAAAACAGCAGCAGCAGCAACAGGTCCCTTTACCACCACTCAAAATGCCCGTGCTGCCCTGGGTAGCAGCAAGCTGGCCACACACGCTTGAATCCTGGATAAGTGCTGGCCAGCACGGCTCCCTGCAGCCTCAGCCAGCCCTAGGGATCGAACCACAAGGCACAGCTAGAGGATGGAACAAGCCAGAGTAGTGTTGGTCCATCTTTTGGGCATGGTCTGCACGTTAAGAACCTAGCCAAAAAAAAAAAAAAGAAAAAAAAAAAGTAACACTGTCTTGTACATGGCAATAATTTTTGGAGCAGATCAAAGCTCTGCATGGCTTTCAAACACAGAGATGGACAGTAATAGGGCCATTATAATGCTATAGAGCTTATTGGGGTTTAATTTTCTGTTGAGAGAAGAACTCAGACAATCGTCTATCATATTTCATCTATTTCAATTCTGTATGTGCCCCTTACTACTGCAGTGAGGGCAACCATCCAAAGAGTACATCCATGCCGACAACACCTCCTGTGATGAGGAGACCACTATCATTTTAGTTCCACTGAGGCTGGGAAAGGTATTTTGTATGACTTTATTTGAGACAGAGGCAGGAGATTATTCTCCATGGTACATACCCTCTATAGCCAACAGTAGAAGGTATTCTCTGTCAGGGGGCAGATAATGCCCCTAAACTAGAGTCCCCTGCTAAGCTCTGCTCTGTGCAGTCTCTCCTCATTACACTAGTGAAGGGGGGCAGTGTCCTGCCTTTTAAAAGTTAGAGAATGTGAATAAACCCTTAGTACATGATGATATAAGACACCAAAGTGCTTAACAACAAGCATCTAGTACCCTTCACATATAAATAAGTGGGGAAAGTTGATTCACAGGTAATATCTCCCATCTTAATCTGGGACAAGAAGTCAGGTCTCTTTTATCTAGCCTCGGAGGAAGGGCTGGATCTATCTGCCAGGCTGTGCTGTTGCCTGCAGTCCTGCAAGGAGGACTCATGGGAGCACAGGCCTGAATCTCTGGGCTCCTAAGATACCTTCCAGCCTCTTACCTACTGGGAAATGCTGTTATTACAATGAAAAACCCAAAGAAAAAAATAAACAAACAACAAAAGACAAATGACTTATTATAACTTACTCTCCTTACTGGCTCCCAACTTGCACTACTGCAAGCTGTATCTTCAAGGGTCTTGAGTCACCTCCTTGGAGCCAAGGCAAAGCTCACTTTCAAGTGCGCCTCCAGGGTTTCATGTACTGCTATGTTCCAGAAGGTGATGAAACATGTTTAAAAATATGTATGTTTAAAGGTGCCACAGCCTGCAGTTCCATTAAGAAAAAGGGTCTATTGTATGCTTCCTGATGCTGAACACTCATGCAAAATGATCATCAATCAAAGTTTCAGACCTCGGTAAATTTACCCCTGACAATTCTTATAGGAAGATGTTACACAATCCCTCACCCAAATGCTTTGATCTCCTAAGTCAAAGTCAATATGTCCAGCTGGATAAATAGCATTAAGCCCAGCACTGCTTCCTGTGTAAGTGATAAAAAATTGATAAAATCCTGACTTTCAGAAGCACAGGTGCTTTAAATCAATGGAGTACAGTTCACCAAAGCTATTAATACCACCCCGGGAAGTCCAGACTAGAAGCAAAAAGCTTTGAAATTTTCACGCTCCTTAGTTCAGAAATAGAGTTTAAATTAGATCATTTTTAGGTGGCCACAACAACTGAGCCATACTCTGGGCCAGTGTCAGTCAGAATCATGCCATTTGCTTAACGGGACCAGAGTCCCAGAGGTGAGATTCAGCCTCCTGCACTGCTGGCCTCCCTGCAGCGCAATGCAATTAGCTTTTAAGGATGTGCTCACAGAAACAGTTTTACAGCCTTGTCCCTAGTCCCCGTCCTAACCAGCCCTCTCTTCACATGTGTTAGATGTGTCATCGTCCCCCTCCCTTTCAGGGTCCTATCATTTTTTAAACCCTACTTAGTCTCCTTGGACTCCTAAATGACCATGATGAGAATGCTTCCTCCTCTTCCTCCTCCTCCTCCTCCTCGTATTACCATGGGCCCACAGTCCCTCTTTCTGGGCAACAGCACAGCTGAAGCGTTTCAGGCAGATTTCCTTCCCTCCAATATACCTGCTTCCCAGCATCAATAATCTATTAGAGATCCTGTCTTACTGCCCATTCCCCTCCTCCCCCAGTAATAATGACATTCTTGAAAGCTTGAGATAAATATCCTGTTACAAAACAGATGATCAGGATGAATATTACTTTCATCCATTAAGTTACTACTTGTGGGGGAGTGGAGATAGTCTGTTTAGCCACATGGATGGTTTTCCGTCATTCATACATGTCACTGACAGTGGGGCAAAACAAAATTTTTTACTTGATCTTTGGGTTGCTTCAGCTGAATTCGATGCTTGGAAGGAAAAATTCACCCTGGTCCAAGGGCCACTCTGTAGCAAATATAGCCCACATGTTCTTATGAAAGTCCTGAAAACGTATGGGAAATTTCAGAAAAATATGGACCTTGTGCTAAGAAAATCCTTGGAGGAAATCTTTGACATATAGATGTTAGGAATTCATTTTGATTCCTCTGAAATGATACACTCATCTTCTCTCTTCCAAATATACAGTGACTGTAGCTTCCTAGAAGTGCTATGTCTTCTAAAAAAACCCACAAAATTGCTTCCTAGAAACCCTTCTTTGGACCTGAGGGAAGGAAAGGAGTCAGAAAACAAAGTCCTCCCTGCCACTTCTCAAGAAGCATTTCATACTTCCTCCAAAAGTGAACTAGACCACGCTGACAAAGAAGTGTGAGGCAGCCTCTCAGCAGCAGAAATTAAAATAGACACCTTGAGTTTCAACAAATGCCCTTGCTGGGCACATTGTGAAGAACTAAGGAAAACAGTCTTTACCGAAGTATATGTTGGCTAAGCATTTTCTGCCCATGCCAGTAAAAAGAGCTAAGACAGAGACCAGAGCAGGTGGGCAGCCTGTTCTCAAGAGGGAGAGACCACACTCCATGGGAGGCTGTTATCTCAGGTTCAGTAGCCCCATTTTGTCTAGAACTTGCCGTTTCCTCCCTGGCCTCAGTCACAGTTCATAACCCCACCCCAAGCCAAGCAAAAGTCTCTAACACGTGGTCTTAGGCAAAAACAACCTCACCCAATGCTTGGTTCCCTCCTTTCCAGTCCATGTAACACTTTCAGCAGCATGTAGGACACATGTCAGGTGCCCAGGAATCGCTTGCAGGTAAACTCTTCAACCCATAGTAACGGGAGGCAGGTGACACTTTTTTGGAGGCCTGTATATGAAGGTCAGGTTGGAATCTGGGAGGAAAGGAGACAAGGGGCGTAGGGCTGGAGCTGCACAGATCCGCAGGGAAGCTGTTGGCATAGGGGAAGTTTTGGGGTCATCTTCACCTTACTTGAAATCCCTGTCTGGAGCTTGCCTTGCCACAGCTGGACCTGATCCCTCTGGCATGTTTCTCCCACCTCATCTCTACTGTCTTTGTGGTCAGAAGTTCATTTACCCCTTCTTTCTCAAGGTAATGTGCTGAACCCAGCTTAATGGATCATCAAAGTGACTGATCAATTCCAAGCCCTGAGAATAAAAAGCCCTTGGTTAATTTTTCTGCAATTTTGGCCTCATCTGCCTTCTAAAGTAATATGCAATATATTTTTGCAGGGACTCGGTGGCAAAATCAATATGGGCTATGCTTATAACAGCAAAAAGGCAATCAACATCACGGGTCCTATTCCAGGCACTGCTTTTGCCTTACTATGTCAGCTAACCCAGCTTGAGAAACTGCTGCAATGCCACTCACAGGGAGGTGAGGCACTACACCTGAAATGGTTTGCACGGCACAGACTGCTGTTATCTCAATGGCTATGAATTTTCCTATTGTTTCTTGCTAATATGTTAATGTCACGGTTGCTATTTGTCATGGAACATATTGATGAAGAGAATTGGGTCAATTTACCTACAGTTGCCTCAGCACTAAACCCAGAAATACCTACTGCTCTATTTGTTTCCAGTCCAGTCTCTAGGTTGAGAATACTGATCATCTTACTCAGATGAGATAATAGTATCAACGTGATTGAACCAAGTGATACCTCCTCATTAGAGAGGGACAGGCATGCATCTGACAATTAGATTGTAATCACTATTTTCCCATAGCAATATATCTCTTAGCTTTACCAACTTATAATGCAGTATTCATACATTTACTTTTGTAGTTGTTTTTTTTTTTTAAAAAAAAGTCCAGATAACAAAATCCTTCAAAGAAAATACCCCATTGCACATTTCTGAGTTGCCCTGAAGCTGAATGATGTGGGAAGGTGACCTCTCCCTACGTGTGTGTAACAGTTCTTGTCCACCTGACATAGCAGAGGCATCACGTGGGCTGTTAATGAGTCTCAAAGGAGTGGGAGCAATTGTTTTTAAATAATTAGTCAGTGTCTGAATCTAAGAGAGATTAATTTTATCAGTGAGCACAGAGAGCTCTTGGTATGCAAGAACTCATGCTTATTTGCCTCCAGTTTTCTCTGAGTATCCACACGAATCAACACGGGTGGCTGTTGAAAGCGCTGGGCTAGAGTAAAGAGTGCTCTCACCCCGAGCACTCAGTGCAGAAGACTTGGTTCCTTTATTTGCATATTGCATAAATCCTGGGGAGGAAATATGAGGCACTGAGAGTCCCTTTGTTTTTGCTCATTGGATTTAAGCAATTCCTCCTGCACACATCAGAACAATGAATCCCTTCAGTCCACCAGGCTGTCAGTGATACAAGGCCATGGGTTCATCCTGCAGATCTTTCTGAGTTTTGGAGAAGTAATTGGATGATTGCAGCAACTTCAGATTCAAACTTCGAGTCTTCTATTTCTGGAGACAAGTAATAAAATGTACCCCCTTATGCTAAAAGTCTGAGTTGGCATAGTGTACATACATTAAGACAGAACATCCAGGCTGAATTTGTCCTCACTAATTAGGAAAATTCCTGGCCAAAAATATGGGTTTTGGAGCACAAAAAACACAGGTTATCCCAGTGATACCTCACCACATACTGTCACTGGTAGAGTCTTCATCTTACATATTTCCAGTCTTGGTAAGGACTTGCTAACACAGCCAATGGTCTGTGCATGGACAAGCACCCAAACAGCTGGTAGGTTCCGTTCTCCCTCTGAACCCACAGAGCAAGTAACAGAGCCCTCCTCTCTGACTGGCTTCAGAAAATATACTCTTTTAGGTGAAAAACATCCTACAGCCATTTGTTGACTCTCCAAGATCCATGGACAAATGTTGTTTTGCAAGATGATCAATCACTCAGGCAGGTCAGCTGGATGCCCAGCACCATTCAGAGTTGTGACCTGGCTCATTAACTGTACCATGTAGAAAAAGAGGCAGTATACCAAGGTCATGATCACTTGAAATATTGCTTATTTATCCAGATTAAACAAAAAACAATAATCAATTAGCCAGTTTTACTGGGTTTTAGTACCAAGGCACTACTTGGATCAAATAAGAAAGCAAGCAAGCAGTTACCAGTTTTTGTTTCTTTCATATTTAACCTTTAGAGAGAAATCTCTGAAAATGCCATTTGGACACTGACCTAGTCTGACTAATTTGGGCAGCTTGCTCTTGGGAGACAAACCGGTTTTCCTTCTTCCCCTCTATAATACACGTAGAAAAGCAGCTGCCTCATAATTTAGTCCACCATACTTCAGTGGGATACTGAACCTACTCACCTTGAATATAAGCCATAAGGCATTTCAAGTGTTAGTTTGGAGACTGCATTATCATTCCGCAGCCCAAAAACTACATAGGCAAAAAATTCAGGCAAACTAAAACTCAAAAAAAAAAAAAAAAAAAGAGAAAAGGTGTTGAGGGTGGGTGTGATGATGAAAATGCTGACGAGCCCTTGCATTCAGTGGCAGTAATTAGTTTTACCATAGTAAATTCCAGGCATATGGCATAGCAACTTTCACACCCTCTTATATGGTTTAAAATGGTTCTCACAAATGTTCGTCTCACTGTAACTGTGAAAAATCTCCTCTTTTCTCAAGAATAAAACTGCTCCAATATCTTGCCCTGACAACTGATGCTTAAAAAAATACCCCCCAAATCCAGTTAAGGCAATGATGTGTGTTTAATGCAAGAGAACAACAATTAGTGTATTTTTGACTGAAAAGCATTCAGTTAAGCTGCCAGAAATGTCAAAAGTTCCTCGCTACCCTGACACTTACGTAATTGTTCTGTGAACACCCACACGCCGGAATAGACCTACTCTACCAAAAATTGCAGGGCTGACTCACTGAGCGTTCCTCTATGTATCTCAAGACCTAACCATGTAGGATACATCATCCATAGCGTAATTCTAATGTGATTTCCCTGATTCAATAAAGTTACACTTCACTCAGGGAAAAAAAAAGGATAATCTGTATCTTTGGGATCCTGCCTACCCATCACGAAGGAAACAGCCAAAAATCGCAGTGCTGCAGAGAGTATCTGCTCTCCAAAAATCTGCCTGAGCCCCATACAAGGGCAGGGCTGGGATTAGATGTGGCTGTCCATGGTCTTCTGGATTCTCCTTGCTGAAACAAGATATCAAAGCAATAGTACCTACAACCTACTAAGTTTTGACCTCCATGCTGTGTAACGTTCACAGTTAATACAGCTGGCCGTGAGCCCTCTTATCTGCAGGACAGCATTCCCCTCCATGCAGCTCATCCTAACCTCGTGCCGAGACACTGACCTGGTGCAGACTGGAAAGGGAGCAGCGCACTGCTTAATCCTGGTCCTTGCTTCCTGCACACTGATGTCTTATTCCCATTCAAATTCCATTGTGATCCAGAACTGCTTAATTTCCCTGATCTGATGGGACTGCCACATGAAATCAAGCAGATTGTACAAAATGGGGCTAGAAGCAAAATAACAAACCAACATTGTTATAACAACTACCAGAGAAAGTCTCTAAGAGCCGGGAGGCTCCAATGTATTACTAGAAAGCACGGGGGTGTAGCCATCTCTACAACAACCTCTTGTGAACACTTGGACAGAGATTTATGTGCACAGTTTAGCCAGAATAGAAAACGTTCTGAAAATGGTTCATACTTTACACTACAAAACTGCTCAGAGAAAGCAATAATTTAATATAATTTACCTTTGCAGTATGCTGGTGGCACCAATGTACCAAATGAGTCGAACTGTGACCATGAACGGTACTGTAATCATCATGCCATGGTGCTCTGGTATATCAAGTGGTAGTCTGCTGTTTGGATGGGACAGTTCTACCATTAAGTCCTCGTAAATTAAGCATACTAAAGCTAGGATAAACAACAGCAGTAATTCTCTTGTCAACACTTGCAGAGATTATACTTGTACAAACCCAGTCTTCAAGGGATGTTGTATACTGCAAAGCTCTTGAATACTGAATCAAAGATGAAGAAATAATTACCATACCCATTTGTGGCTATACCTTGAAATGTATGCCTTTCAGAAGGACTCTACACCTTAAACACATACTTTCCTAGCAACGTGCACAACTCAATACCGCCCCAGACATTTTTGTTACTGCTCAATGGTTAGGATATTATCCTTTCCCCATTTGTTCTATTTACACCAAATTCTTTCCACTGGTTTCCCTCTCCCACCAACCGAAGTCTCTCAAGCTTCCATATTGGAAGAAATTAATAGGCCGATCTGTGGGACTTCCGAGTTGTGGTGACCAATCCCTTGAGATCGCTGTAGTTTGGCAGCTTTCTTTTTACGTCCTTTTTTTGGGGGTGGTGTGTGTGTGAAATGTAGCAAACTAAACCAGAAAGGTAGGCCCTCGCACTGCAGGAGACGAAGGCTTACATCACATGCTGTCCCCTGGGAGCCAGCGATGCTGCTGGTGCTTCAAATTCAGCATGTGATTCAAGCCCTTTTTTTTCAGCGTAGGACACTTCAGCACCTAGATCAGGCTCCCAGTTCGGTGCTTCCCCCTCGATAAGCTTTTGCCAAACTGTGTTTGACAGCAGCAGGTCACCAGGGAACATCCCAGACCCCATAACAAGGAAACTCTTGCCCCTGTCAATGCATTTACCCTACTCAGTACAGGTCCTGCCTGGCCCAGGAGAGGTCCCCACGTAGGAATTTTCATCTGTGAAAAGTAAAGCAGATGTGCTAAATGGGAGTTGCAGGTGCCAGGGCATATGTCTGTTCACGCCTCTCCCCCTGCGATATCCTGGAGCCAAACTGTGTGCTTGGCTCCATGAGGTCCCCAGGACACATTCCAGTGGCCATATAAAAACAGACAGCGGAAACCGAATTGTTCATGCCTGGGTTGGACTCCTAATTGCATCTCCTTGGAACCAGAATATATGATAGCTGCATGGCATTTCTTTTCCTGAATCTGCCTGTCCCAGGATAAAGATCTTTATCTTACATAATTTGCTGTCCCTGCTCTGCTCTCTGCACAGCTGATTCACCCTGCCCTGTGCAAACGAAGTCCTTGTTTACTCTTTTCACATCTAGAGCAAGCCTTCAATCACCCCAGGGGCAGGCTTTATTCCCATGGCCAGAACGAGACAGAGATTTGGGAGCAGGGGACCTCATAAACACAGAGGGAAATAAATCTTGAGCATTAGGAAGAGAGAGCTGCTTTCCACACTTGCTTGCTGCTGTCAGGTTTGCTTCCTCATAGGGATGAAAATCAGACACTGCTATTGAAGGAACTAGAGATAGCACTAATGCCTCCCCAGGTAAGCCCACATGTTAGTGCCTTGTAAGCCCTTCTAAGCACATCAAAATGGGCAGCACTAAAGAGATTATAGCATTTCCTCAGCAGCCTCATCTAGTGTGATGTATGTGCCCAGTATAGCATGATACAGGCTGTCCCTGAAGAGCCTGCAACAGCTGAGAGAAACACACCAGCACGCAAAACATAAGAACACACTTTGGACACTACTCAACTCTTTGGTATTGGCAAAGAAATAATATAAGGACCTTGTTGTCCCTGTACAAATAGCTTGATATTCCTGCACCATGGATCAGGACTTTTGAATAGGAGTTGGTATTTTCCTCAGCTAAGGTAACAGAACCATATGAATCTGGATTTCAAATAGTAAGCTAATTTATTAATTTAATTACTGCCACCAAATTTAAGGGCATATCAGTATTTTTATGCAATCACAGTCTCAGTACCACTTTTAAAATTTAGTCTGCTTCTCTTTTTTGCCTCTATTATGTAGTCCATTTTTTATTTGAAAGCTTTCAAATTAACATGCATTATAGGAAACATACGCACACACATAGCCTTCTGTTCTCTTCATGTCTACTATTTTTAAGACAGAGCTGCTCACCTGTACTATGTTTTTGTTGCCAGCAGAATGTAAACCACTGTGAAGGCATGCACAGGTCAGTGCCACCAAAACTGCCACTACAGATGGTAGTACCTGGTAGAAAAAAAAAAAAAAAAAGGCTGGGGTGGGGGGCAAGATTAAAGGGCTGGCCTGTGTGCTTGGCCAATACACTGTGAGCCTTGCTAAATGTGTGCCTTGCACTGCCCTCCTGCAAGCTTAATCTTTCCTCTAAGGAAGAAGAACCTTACAGCCATTAGCGATCTGCTGTCAAACAAAACTGCTCATCTTTGCACATCCTGAGGACCCATTTGGAGAACTCGCCTATGAGCTACATTCAGAACGGAACTTAGTTTATAGTACAAAAAGTCAAAAGAAAACAAAACCTCTTAAATAAATGCATGTCTGTAGTAGCTATTAAGTATTTCAAAGCATCATTCCTAAGTATTTGCTAATTACATTACTTTATTACAAAGCACAATTAAATATGTGCTTGAGGTCATCCAGCTATTTGCTGTTTCAAGGAAAGCACTTGAGTCAAAAGGATTTCCTAAATGGAGCCATTCGGTGTTTTATTTCTCCAACTTCAGGAATTATTTTAGATGTGAATAATTGGACATTGAATAATCAGCTAAATGTAATTTCCATAAATTGTTTGTGCTTTACATAAAACAAATAAAGTGCTTTACAAGGCACTTTCATTTTTCCTTTGAGGCTGCCTACACTAACCAGTTTTGCACCAAATGCACTGTACTTTATGGCCAGTTTGGTTTAGGATGATTTGTGTATTTCTATTTTCAAATAGATCATTCACACCAACCAACACAGACAGACCATTTATTCTCACTTTTACTGAAATTAAAAGCAACTGTGAGAGGGACTTACAGATAACCCTAGAGGTGAGAATCACCGCCTGTAAGGTAAGCACCTAAAAGTAAGGGCTGGTTATGCTACACACCATATAGAGGCAGTGAAAGGAACTGAGCAGTTCCAGAGTGCAGTTTACCCTCTCTGAAGACCCCCCCTGAAAGTGATTATTAAGAGAAATAACTAGCTAAAATGTGAACATCTAACTTCTGATATCTAAAGCCAAATGCCTGCCTAGCTGAACCACAGGCATCTACTGGTTCAGTCAAAGCTGACAGAAAGATCCTCAAAATTCATGCCTAAGTGTGACCTGTCATTGGCAAAATCTGTCTCCACTACATTTTCCAAGCTCTTGCATTTCCAGAGTTGAGTTGAGTAGGCATCTCAACAAAAATCTTGATGCCAGCACGTCTCATGCTGCCTTTTCCAGCAGGCAATCCCAAAGCATACTTCACTCACCCAACATTAAACAGTGCAGAGACAGAAGGTGTCTGCCACTTTCATTCAGGTCATCAGCGGGAGATGGAAAACGAAGGCTGGAGTCCCTGCTTTCGTAAATATTTATTGATGCAACATAGAAAAGGTCTGACTAAAGAAACAGAAAAACCTTTTGTATTTTAGGCCCCATCTTCTCATACAAAGACCGGATCCTATCGAATTCTGCTCCAAATTAAGTAGAAGAGAGGTGTGAACCTGTATCTTTAGAAGAAGAAAGCACTTCTGTAAGGAAAAAAACTTTCCCATCACTGATGTCTAGTGCAAGAAGAAACTTCATCAGTACATCAAGCTTCCTAAGGATGCCTCTGCATCACTGCTTCAGTATCCCAGGCTGTGAAGCATCTCACAGTGGCCCAGCTGGCCTGGTTTCAAGATGTCACAGATACCTGCCTTTTTGGTACTTCTCTCTCCCATTACACTATGTAGATAGCCTGTCTGCCTAATTCAGGGCCAGGGCTTCTATTACAGGGACAGACATGAAGGAATTGGGTAAAGCAACACTGAACTCTTATCTCCATCATTCATGTGAGGATCTTGCCCTCTGCATTTCTGGCCAAGACAAGCTCAGGTTATATGCACCCATGAAGATCTATTCGGGCCCCTACACATGCTAAGAATGAGCAAAAAGTTTATGCTCCAAACCCCAGCAAAATAACCTTTTTGTGATGAATAATTTTTGAACTGGGCTGAAGAAGTTTCATTTGCAGCCAGGGAAGTATAAAACCAAACCAAAACAAAGCAAACCCTATGAGAAATAAACATTTCAGGGTTCAAAATCTAACTTTGTCAGTGACTGGATGACTGAGAGGATCATGCTTTACAGGAATAGGCTCTTCTTACGGCCTACATATTATAAAAACTTCTAGAAGTTGAAGGGTAAGTGACTTCTGGTGAGGCTTGGGTTGTAGATCTGGTCTCTGACAAAGCATCAAATGGTAGTGTGCTTAACTGAACCTGCTCCTGCATCCCTCAGCAACTGGCAGGACAGCATGGTTCAGACTGAGAGAGGAAAAGTGAGCGCATACATACATGTAAACACAAAGATTATCAACGTGCCATGTAGTTTTCATTCTCCTTTAGAGTTCTTCAGCTGGTGTGGGACGAAGGAGGTACTACTACAAATTCAAAGAGTGTTTTTGTATTTTACTTGTTTAAATCTGCTGCAGTGCAAAATCTCCTGCCTGGCTCCCAGCTCGCCAAATGCCACCCTCAGACTGCTGCCATGCAATAAAGTGGCTATATCCATCATCATCACTACAAGCCTCTGCCCCCAGCTCCTCTTGAGAAATACACCTCTCTTGAGCATGCTTCGTCTAACATTTTATTGCCTTCGTACACTTAATTTTAATGCTCATAACATATCAATCAGATCTGACAGTATTAATGATAAAAACCTATTTAAATACTACCATTATTTATTGTTGCATTACTACTAGGCAGGTATCTCAATAAGCTTGATAAACTGCTTGCATAATATGTAGCTTTCAGTTAAAATGCTGAATGACTAAGATTTTTATTTTAAACCACTGCCATAAAACGTCACTGAAAATGCCCTGAAGATGATAATCAGAACATATTTTCTTCCTAAAATATTTTAGTCATCAGGGAGGCAAGTTTACCTTATATGAATATAGAAGTGTTTGGTGGAAGTAATTTGGGGCTTGCTCTGTTTTCTATGAATCCTAACTCTGCAACGTGCTGATGGTTTTCTGTGCCTCTTCATTTTTAAAAATGTAATCAAAGTACAATGTAACCCAAAAGAACCATGTTAGCTAATAATAACATGGATTACAAGGAAAACATTGTATTTACCATTGTGTCAAACTTGCTGGGAATTGTCATGATACAGTGAAATTGCCCCTGTCTTTCACTTTCAGGTCACATTCTCTACAGTTTAATATGACTCCTGCTTGTTTTCTGAGTTGACCCTTTAGGTGACAATTGATCATTTGAGGATTTTTCTGGCTGTGGCTCCTGTTGGGATGAAGGTTGTCAGAGAAAACACAGCTTATTATTAGAATAAATGAGTAATAAGGAATATTTGAGATCATTGTAAGACAAGCATTGCATTATACTGCACCTTAAGACATAACTACAACTGAGGTGGTTTGAGAATTTCTATTTCTGTTGCTTGTGCTTTGCAGAATTTCCATTTCTTGAGCCTGAAATCCATGGTTCGTAAGGTTGAAGTTCGGGTTATATTAGTTTGTAAAATTTGAACAAAAACTTGATCTGATACACTTGAGAAGAAGGGTAAAAAATAAACACGGTGGCAATTTTAAGGGGGGATGCGGGGTGTAGGGGGAAGTAGTACCTAAATTATGACCTCATTATTCATTTTACCAGGACTGTGCTATTTGTCATACTAACGCAGAGTGACCAACAGTGCCAGCCTCAAAGAATTTGCTGTCCTGCCTGACCCCTGACATGGGTGAAAACAGAAGACTTAAATAACACAGAGACAGGGAGGGAATTAAAACACACGAACAAATAAATAAAAATTAAAGGCTCCTGCTCTGATCTGTCACTTCTCTGAACAGTTACACGCCATACCCTGAATACACAGAGCTGATCAGCAAGTGGAGCAGCTGGTAAGAACAGCCTGGGAACTCCCTAATGAGAGGGGGCAGGACCAGTGGGCACGGTGGACTGGACAATTTGCCTCCGCTGAGCGGTGGGACAAGGCATGTGGTGCGTTGCCCAGCCAGTGGCACATCAGCGTAGCCAAAGCCCCCCCTGCTTAGGGCTACTTCAGTCCCACTTTCAAGCCCTTGAAAAAGGTAGCAAGCAGGCATCCTCTCAAAATCCCTGCTGGGGAGGATGTCGTTCATGCCATCTGGGCGTCAGTCTTGCTTGAAACCGCAGCAACCGATGTGCCAACTTTAATTAACATCAGAGGTGTTTTCTGTGCAGAACACCCAGGACTGTCCACGCCACTGTTCCCAGGGCCAACGCTCTGCAGCCGCTCGCTACCGAAGGAACCGGGCTAAAACCAACGCGCCCTGAAACACGCAGCGGTGTGAACGAGATTAGCCTCTCCAGAACAATTTTACTCCCAAACAGATGTTGGCGACGGGATTAGCGTTTAGGCCAGCCAGGTTTCTGCCGATTTATTTTCGCTCCCGCAGTACGCTCACCAGCTTGCTACCCCGCACCTTGGAACACCGCTGCCCGGCTCAGCCCCCGGCCCGCCGGCGCCCCTCCGCCCGCTCCCCCGGCGCCGCGCTCCGCAGCCCCCGCCCCCCGGTGCGGGAGCGACCGCGGTGTCCTTCCGTCCGGCCGGGAAAGGCGCTGGACGGCGGCGGCGGGACCCCCCGCCGGCCGCCTGGCGGGAGGAGCCGGTGCGGCGGCCGGGCCCGCCTGCGGGAGGGCTGCCAGGGGCGGGGGGCCCCGCCGGGCCGGGCCGGGGCGCCCCCAGGGGTGGCTGCGAGCCCCGCGCTGGCGGCAGCCTCGCGCCCCAGCCCGGTGAGCGGTGCCCGGGGACTGCTGCCAGCAGGGGCCGGCCGCACCGAGGCGGGCTCCTCTCCTCCCGGTCGCGTTTTGGGGCGGCCCGCCCGGGCTCTGGCTGTGTCCGCAGGCTGCTCCCGAGGCGGTGCCGGCTGCGCTGCCTGCAGCGATTAAAGCCGGGCCGCGTAGGCAGAGATTAGCTCGGGGTTTACCCTTCACCCGCGCAGAGATCAGCTGAGGACAGAGGCTGCCGCCTCCTTAAAAATGGGATTCCTAGAACGCCCTAATGAAAAACCGGGCGGCGAGCAACGCTGGGGAATTAGCGGGGGTACGACGCAGCCGGCCCCCCGCGGGCGTCGGATGTAGGGAGAGGAAATGCGGAGGGAGAGGAAAGGTGCCTTTTGTTCCGCCGGTGGCGGCGGCCGTCCCGGGGCTGGCGCCGGTGCCAGCGCCCGCGGAGGGGAGGGAAGGGGAGGGCGGCGCCGCGCCCCCTCACCTGCCCCCGCCGCCCCCGCCCGCCGCGCCGCGGCTGCCGCTTGTTTGCACTCGGCTTATCCGGAGCGGAAATTCCTTTCCGTTTTTGTGAATGACAAACTCATTAACGATTCATCAACACAACCTGTTCCAGCCGGCCCGTCGCCGCGGCAACAGCCCCTTCCGCGCGCCCCCATTGGCTGCGCCGGAGCATGTATCCATTGAGGCGTCCCGCGGTTGTACCCATTGAGGAGCCGGCGGGCTGCGCGGGGCCGCGGCCGCGGGGCGCGGGTGGCGGCGGGCGGGGAGCGGCGAGCGGCAGCGGCGGCGCCGCTGCCGCGGTGTTTCCGCGCTGAGCGGGGCAGCCCCGCTCGGCGGCACGTTAATTGGATTTCATTCACTCGCGGTGGAGGAAAAGCCTCAGGGCTCGGGCTGCTGCGGCGATTAGGCAGGTTCATTCAGGGATTCATTGACAAAAAAAAAAAAAAAGGAGAGAGGAGACCGGGCAGGCTGGCTGCGCGCGCGTGGCGCGAGCAGGCACACGCGCGCGCGCGCACACACTCACTCACACTCGCACACGCACGCCGGGGCCGGGGCTGCTTCTCCCTCCCCGTGACTCCACCGCCGCCCGGCGTGGGGGAGGCGGCGCGGGGGGGCTGCGTGATTCATTTTCCTGGGGCGGAGGGAGATAAGTTGTGCGGAGTTGGAGGGGTGCAGCCCGCCGCCGCGCCAGCCGCATGCCTCTGTGAGAGAGAGGGGCGCTTCCAGAGCACGCTCCGCTCCCCCCGTCCTTCCTCATGCTAGATACGTTCAGACCCGTCCCTTTCGCGTCGGAAATGGCGATTAGTAAATCCGTGGCGTGGCTGAACGAGCAGCTGGAGATGGGCAACGACCGGCTGCTGCTGATGGACTGTCGGCCGCAGGAGTTGTACGAGTCGTCCCACATCGAGTCGGCCATCAACGTGGCCATCCCCGGCATCATGCTGCGGCGGCTGCAGAAGGGCAACCTGCCCCTGCGGTCCCTCGTCGCCAGCAGCGAGGAGGACCGGGAGCGCTTCGCCCGCCGGTGCGGCACCGACACGGTGGTGCTGTACGACGAGCACAGCCGCGACTGGAACGAGAACACGGGCGGCGAGTCCGTGCTGGGGCTGCTCCTCAAGCGCCTCAAAGACGAAGGCTGCAAGGCGTTTTATCTGGAAGGTGAGAAGGGCTGCCGGGGTTGGGGGAGAGGTCCCTGCCTGCCGGGGGGGCCGGAGCTGCGGCTGGCGGGGCGGCGAGCCCCGCGGCTCGGCGGTGCGGCTCTGTGCCCGGGGAAGGGGGGGGTGGTGGGGGTGTCTGCAGCGTCCCCCGGGCATTGCACGCTGACACTCGGGGAGGACAGCATCCTGGGCAGGGGGCTTTTCGCACGGCCCTCTCTGTCCGCAGCATCCCTGTCCTCGCTTTGTTTAAAGAGACCTCGAGGGCTGGGATCGCTGTAGCGGCGCGGGGAACACGGGGCTAATGTGGATCCCGGCGTGAGGCGGGGAGGGCAGGAGGCACTGCCGCCGAGGCATCTCTTCGGAGGTCCCCGCAGGGAGACGCGGCACAGAGCTTTAATCTTGACTGTGCTGAGCCCTCCGCCGCAGCGGGCGGATTTTACCTCCTTTAGGTTAGTCCGTCTGCATGAGAGTGCGATGTGACATTATTATTTTTTTTTCTTTTTCCCGGGGCTCGAGGGGTGGGAAGCGGATGCCCCTTTGCAGACAGGGCTGTACCAGGGAAGTATGCCGGCTTGCCATCTTATATCAGGTTGCCTTCCCCCCGCCTCCCTCCTTTGCTTTTCTTCCCAGGTGGTTTCAGCAAGTTCCAGGCCGAGTTTGCCCTGCACTGCGAAACTAACCTAGACAGTTCGTGTAGCAGCAGCTCTCCTCCTTTGCCTGTCCTGGGCTTGGGAGGCCTCCGAATCAGTTCCGATTCCTCATCAGACATTGAATCTGACATTGACAGAGACCCCAACAGTGCCACGGACTCCGATGGCAGCCCTCTCTCCAACAACCAGCCTTCCTTCCCGGTGGAGATTTTACCCTACCTCTACTTAGGCTGTGCCAAGGACTCCACTAACCTGGACGTTTTAGAAGAGTTTGGCATTAAATACATCTTGAATGTTACCCCCAACCTGCCTAATCTCTTTGAAAACGCCGGCGAATTCAAGTACAAACAGATCCCAATCTCTGACCACTGGAGCCAAAATCTGTCTCAGTTCTTTCCTGAGGCCATCTCCTTTATAGGTGAGATTCGGGTATTTGCTAACAGCTGTATGTCAAGCGGCAGAACTCAGTTTCTGCCGCAGAATTCAGATTTCGGGCGGGCGAGCAGCGGCAGCAGATTTGCTGGCGGTCTCTGGGGCATGCCCCGCTCTCTGGTTTTAAAGCCGGCCTAAGTCGGGGGGCGGGGGGGCTGGTTGGGAGGTTATTGAGGAGCCCGGTGAATTGTAAGCGACGTTTGCAGGTTGCAAACGCCTGTCTGGGTTGGCTGGCTGGGGGATTCCTCCCCGAGCCGTTTGCTGGAGCTGGGGAGTGAGCGATGCGCGGGGTGGGGGATCTGTTTAAATCTTTTCCCGGCGGGGCAGGGAGGGGGGGTAAATGAGCAGATGAGCCCCGTGTCGATGGCTTATTCGTTCTTTTCTTGGTGGTAGTGTTTGGTGTGCTTTTGGGTTTTTTGTTTTTGTTGGGGTTTTTTTTTTTTTTTGCTTCTTGAGGCTACTGAAGAGCAGTATAATAAAAAGAAACTATCTGGGAAGCTAACTTTAGCTTTTAAATACAAGTTATTCATAGGCAGTATCCCTGGCAAATGTATAGTCAGAGCTTTAATTAAATCTCGTAATAATGATATACCTCTCGGGCTCCGTGCCTCGGTTAGCCAGCCCTTAGACATTATCCGTCAGCTTTGGAAACGCGTCCCCTTGGGCTCAAGGAGTTCTGGTTAAAATCTGCACTCTCCTTCGTTTCGGGGAGGACTGAAATCGCCCCATCGGGGTGCGGTGGGGTCGGCATCACATTATCTGTTGGGAAGCTGTGCTGTAATCCAGTTGAGTGATACCGGTAATAGTGGAGAATGTAGGTAATCTGAGCCCAGCAGGAAGAAATGTGGGCTGGAAGCCACAAAGAAACTAATCTCCAGGCATTGTAATGCATTTCCTATTACAAAGGAACCCATTTTCAACCAATGTTGACATCCTGTTCCTCCTAATGGGCTGTCCCCTGTGACTTTCCTCATTCTTTTAAAATGCCTGAATACCTCCATTGTTAGCTGCACAACAGTTGGAGAATAATTTAATAGACCTTTGCAGTCTGCTGGTCTGTATAAAAGGCATTCAGTGACATATTGCAGGATTTCCATGCCGGGGCAAGGGGACTGGAAGAATTTAAGGCAAATCTCCAGGCGAAAGCGTGTCCTTTAAAACTGACTTTTAAACCAGTGTCATGCAGCATATCCTACTCCCTTTGTCTCGTTCTTAGTTTTCTCAGGTCTTGAACTCAGGTACATATATGTAGGGGGGTGGATTCTTCTCTTGTCCTGGTTTTAAGCTGGTGAAGTTAACTCTTGCATTGCACTGCTGGCCACTGGGATCAGAATCGTCCTTTCTTCCTGCTTTACACTAACCTCACTTGTGTTGAGAGATCAGTTACCAACCCCTAGTCTTATGTGTCCTTCTCTGCCTCTTTGTACAGATGAAGCACGGGGGAAGAACTGCGGTGTCCTGGTGCATTGCTTAGCAGGGATCAGCCGCTCGGTCACGGTGACAGTGGCCTACCTCATGCAGAAGCTCAACTTGTCTATGAACGATGCCTATGATATTGTAAAGATGAAGAAGTCCAACATTTCACCCAACTTCAACTTCATGGGTCAGCTGCTGGACTTCGAGCGGACTCTGGGGCTGAGTAGCCCCTGTGACAATCGAGTGCCGAACCAGCAGCTGTACTTCACCACCCCTTCCAACCAGAACGTCTTCCAGGTGGATTCCCTGCAGTCCACGTGAGCTCCCACCACCTCCCTTCTCCTGTCCATTTCATGGGATCACTCCTCAATGGTTTCTCTTTGGCAGTGATACAGAAAACGCAGCTTTCTCTTTTTCTGGCCTCTGCTACCAAAAAGCAGCTGCCAGGGCAGGCTAGGAAAGGTTACACAGTATGGAATCAGCTATTGCGAAGGGAGGGAACATGGTGAGCTCTCTGGGAAGGACCACAGTGACCAGGCGGCAGGTGGACAGCACACGCTCATCCCTGCTTGCACAGTGGCTTGGGTCCGAGGACTTGCAGGGGGGTAGGGGAAGGCTGGACAGGCTGAGCACGTGTTCTCTAGACTGGAACTGTCCTGCTTCCTTCTCTGCTTTCGGATCTGTGACACACATCTTTGTCTTCAGTGAAGACTGGTTATTTTTGTTTGTTTGTTTGTTTTAATTTAGAGGAGCCAAAGAAAGATTTCAGCTTAGTGTATTTGGAGTACTTGTTTGCCGGGAGCTTGGTAGTATTCTACTTGATCAATGTAAATACTTAATCTTAAATTGATTTGCAATTTTTTTTGAATTCACATGTATTCAAGAAATCAATCCAAGGGACGCTTGTGTTTTTGTTCTCTTCATAAATTCTGCTTTATTTGTTTGGGGTTTTTTTGTTTTGTTTTTTAAATTGCAAAGAGTATATTTGCAGCATGCTTAATTTTATTGTTCAACTGAAGCAAGCTTTCCGTGAGGGAGAAATGGCAATGGTGAGAAGTTTGCAAATTATGTTTTGTGAGCAAGTACAGTCTTTTTTTTCATATATCTTTCTCTTCCTTGTGGTGATTTTTTTTTTCTCACTCTCTTGATGTAGTTTCCACATGATATATATATATTTTTTAAATTAAATTAATTTTTTGCCTTATCTTTTGTAAATAGATCATCTGGGAGGAGGTTTGTCTTTGAATGCGAAAGATTTTTTGATCACTTTTTAAAACTTTCAGATGTGCTAAACAGTGCATTACCTCTGTACAAATTCTTCAGGGAGCTTCACCTCAAATGCAATATTTTGCGTCCTTTTTTTTTTTTTTTTTTGTATAAAACTGGAAGTATGTGCGAGCATTTGTACCTGTGTGTACGCACAGGGAACCTGCACATGGTTGCCAATAAGGGAGAGTCTAATTCACGGTGTAAAAGTTTTAAGATGGAATTTATTATAAGAATGTAAAACCTTAAATTATTAATAAATAAATAACTATTTTTGGCTATTGAGAACCTGGCTGGTTTATTCCCCCTTTCCCTTCTGTGTGGGTGTGGTTAATTGCACATACACATATGGTTATGTTTAAAAGTAATGATTGCTTTCAATAGTTTTTGTACAGCCCCTAAGACAATAAAGCTTTGATTTCCCCTTTGGTCCACTGGTGCCTAAATGAATAAACAGTGTATGTGCTGGATTCTTGTCTTGCTTTGGTGAAGGGAATGCTTTTGAAGGCCTTTAGGTTAATTGCAAAATATTCCAGCATCCCTCTGCTACCCCAGGGAAGCACCTGACCCTAGGGCATAAGGATTTTTTGTCCACTCTATTACAGGTGCCAGGAGATGGGTTCACACTCTCCTTATCTGTCTGGCAGGAATTCATTTTACAGAGATCCATCAGCATTCTGTAGCCTGTAATTTTTTTTTTTTCCTTTCCACTTGCTTTTCAGCCATGCTGCAGGTGAAGGCAGGGAGGAAAAGTTTCTATATATCCTTAGTCACCTCATTTCCTCTTTGGACCCTTCAAGTAGCCCTGTTTCTGTAGAAGGAAAAAGGGGGATTGCAAAACTTCCTGCTGCAACTTATTTTCATTAACATCCTTCCTGATGAGAAGTGGCCCAAGGTAGGGTGGTGCCAAAATGCGCGTGCAGTACCAGGCTGATGGGCTGATGTTGCAGCTGGGGCTGTCGGCTGGGGTTCTGCAGAACTCCTGGCAGCCAGAGCACGTTTCAAGTAATTTTAGAAACTGCAAGTGTGTGAAATGAAAAGCAAACAAAAACATGGGAAAAAAGTGAGTCAGTGTCTCATGCAGTAGTGGCCTAGATTGAGTGCATAAACTGTGAAAGTAGAAGTGGGTTGTAGTTAAACTTGGCTTGTGCTAATCCAGTTTTGAACGGTTTCCGCTCTTGGCATTCCCTGTGCTGCTCTGTTCAAAGTGGAGATTTGCAAGCAGCTCTAGCAATTTCCTGTCCAGCTGCAGCTCAAGTGACTCCCTTGGTTTTTTTCTTTTTTTTTTTTTTTTTTTTTATGTGGTCTGCAGATAATTTTAGCCAGTTTCCTCTTTGTGGATTATTAATCTGCTTTCCTTGTAGAACCTACGTAGCTGTGTCCCTACTGTTCTGCTGAAGTCAACAGATGGCCTCCCCGCCACTTCCTCTCATTTCGCTGTGGGTTTGTTGTCAGGCCACTTCTGAAATTAATAGTGTTTTCTGGCCGGCTGCCACAGGCCATTACCACAAAGGGGAAGTAACACATCTGAATAGCAGGAAGCCGGGCAGGGTCACAGCGTGAACTGAACCTGTTGAGCGCAATTGGGCCTCTCCTGTTCAGCAAGTGTAGGGCTCGTCCTCCCTCCCCCTTTTTTAATACGCCCTGCCCGGAGAAAGGGCTGGAGCCAAATGCCTCAGCTGTTTGCACCAGGCAAATATTTCCAGCTGAATGAATTGCAAATGTTAATTGTGACTGGGTGCCCGTCAAGGTGAGGAGGTAAAGAGCAGCATGCAGCCATGTAGCCTAGGGGAGGAGGGCCTTGGCTTTCTCTGTGAGCTGCTTTGAAAAGTTAGTGCTTACAAGGGCTTCCTGCTTCCTTCCTGCTTCACTGAATGACTAACACCAAGTGGGTATTTCTGCAATTCATCATTTTTCAGGACAAGCAAGCAAGACAAGCTTTGCTCACATAAACACACACATACGGCAAAGTCGGGCAAAAAACTTGTTCCAGATTTTTTCCTCAAAGCAAGGCCCGAACCAGGGCTGTTAGTCAGAAACCTTGGCTGAACTTGAACCAGCACTGGGGTGAGAACAACTTTGGTCACAGGCAAACCCAAACCGGAGCTGGAGCCAACCCAAAACCTTGTTTGACCTCTGATTTTGCTGGGGGTGCTCACGCTCACTCACATGCCGGCTCTTAATTACAAGTGGTTTGGAGGGAAAAGCAGCGAGAGCTCTTGCCAACAAAGTTCACACCCACCATACACACCCCCTGCCCCAGGCTCCTGGGTAACCCTGCCCCAGCATGGCGGAGGGAGCAGCTCATGCTACATGAGAACCTGCCAGCTTTTCTGAGCGGGCTCTGCTTGCTCCTGCAGCCTTTCTCTGTCCCTCCCACCCCTCCACCCCCCAGCACTTGTTTCAAAATAACTTGCTTCCTCTTTCTCCTCCTGCATTTCAGTCCTTGCTGTGATGGGGCAGAGGTCTCGGGCTTCTGGGGGGTTTGGCAGCTATTGCGGTTCCTCAGCTGGTAAAGTAATTTGTAAAGGGAAGAATAAATCCTTTGTGTCTGTAGGGACAGGCCTGATGTGTACAGGGGAAAGGGGGGTGCGGTGGGGAATATCGCCCCTTTGCAGCTAAAAAGTTCAGAACCTGCTTCATATTATAACGTAGGAGTGTGAGGCACTGAATTCCTTCAGAAGCTATGGAGATACTAGCAAGGAAAACTGTACCCTCAGGAGTGATCAGAGCTTTCTCATGTGACCCATCTGTGCCTTTAACACAAAGGGTGTAATTGTGTCCCAGGACACCCATGTCCCCTTTGCTCTGGTAAGGCCAAGGTTCCCCTCAGTGTTTGGGTGCACATTAGCACTTTGCTTTCCATTTTCTGCGCAATAACGTGTAGTTCATTGTGCTGTTCCCCTTCTTGCATTTCCTCTTTCCCACTCACACCCTTTCAAACCACTCTATGACCACCTTCAAAATGTCTTCCAGCTCCTTCTGGTTTTTGTGGTTGTTGTAGCCATTGTTTTCTCTTTCCCTGTCCTGTTTCTTGACCCTTTTTAATGCTGCTCTTCCCACTGTGCCTTCTGTAGTTCCACAGATCTTTACTTAAGCTCCATGGTCCTTCCTTACTTCTCTTTCATTTTCTTACCCTCTCTTTTCCCCCTGTTACCCTCTTGCTGTTTGTCTCATGTTTCCTAAATCAGCTCCATTTTCTCCCAGCCTTAAGCCTCCCTGCTTCTCTTTGTTTTCACAGTGGAAAACAGGATGAGTCTCATGGACTTGGTCAGTTGTACGTGAGCTGTAGGAAAGGTGTATATGAGCAAGAAGTAAGTAAATACTACTGCTGTCCTCTTGCCACTTGTAGCAGATGGCTTTATTTCCCATCTCCATTCCCTGTTGCTGTGTAGATTTGGCTCCACATGGCTTCCCAGGGTCCTCTGTATATAGCACCCAGCACTCTGCTGCTGCTAACAGGGAAGGCGGGCGTGAGGAAGGAGCCTTTCCTCGGGCCCACCCAGCATCACGGGGCACTGACTCCCCTCTGAGGAGTGGGGATTGGTGTGGAAAGCAGGGAGAGACCAAAAACGTGGCTGCCAAAGGTGGCTCTGCTAGAAAAACTGAAGCAAGGCTTAACAGTCGTATGTCTGGAGAACATTTCTTCAGCTTCTCTGAAAAGCTTATCCAAAAATCTTTCCCTGTTGAAAAGCATGATGACACTTCATTCAGAGCTCCAGGAAAAACAATTGCATGTGAGCATTCAAACAAGGCAACAGCTTAGGCCCCCTCTCCACACCGCTATAAATCACTAGAAGCTTTGCCTGAGTGAAGATCGTGGAACAAATTGCTAAGCTCAGTTCAGTGGGCCCCCTAGACATCGTGTGTGCATGCTCAGCATTGCTCAGTTACCCCAGGTACACAAGTATGGGGCCAGACCCCTCCATCACACAGCAGCGCATGTGAGTGACTCCTGGGACTCCAGCAAGATGCTGCATTCAAGGTGGCTGAGTTTGCTCCAAACACCTCATAGCTGAAGGGAAATAAAGGCTACCCACTAGTGTTTTCTCATGGTGTGTGGTGACATTGGGGTATATGAACTCTGCCCTTCCCCCCGCCCCCTGCCCCCCGCCCCCAACAGCCAGAAATGGATACTGCTGCATCATGTGTCTCCTTTCTTCATTGCCAAATTTGAGAGCTAAGCATGTGCTATAACTTGGTAAATAGCACAGGCAGAAAGCTGGTATGGGACCCGCTCTCTTTTGAGTGAAGTGCTTGTCTCTGTAAGGAAAGGAAAAAAGCGTGTTAGATGCTTTCTGTTGTTTGTTATCATAGGCATCTGCAAGCGCTGAGGGAATTTTTGAGTGCTCACAGCCATAGCTTTTCCTCATAAGGCAAAGATGAAGGATGTTGACTTACCACAAACACAAGGAGATGATTATCAGATGGAAAGTGGGGGTATGGAGTCTGTTTAGGAAATATTTCTTAATGACAGAAGTTGCATTCAAGACTATATTTGAGAGATGCAATAGAAAGTGCACCCTGCTCTGCTTCACAGCTGCAATCCCCAGGATGCAGGAAGCGTGCAGAAATGCTGGTGCTCTCCCATCCCTAGGCTGTTCTAGCACTGCAGATACCAGTGACATAAAATGATACTACATGGGAGTAGTGAAGGCTATGGTGAAGCACTGCGGTCATTTTGCCAAAGGCACAAGTGTTTTGGAAGGTCCTGCTACCAAGATCTTCCACCTTCCTAAACGGGTGATGTTCTTGCTTAACTCCAAGATTTTTATTTTAATGAACTTCTCTGTTTTTCTGTTAAAGCCATGTTTTGTGGCATTGCGGAAGTCTCTGTCTTCATCTTTTTTTCTTGCTGACCTCAACTCTGTAGGAAATAAATTCCCATTTGCAAGTGAAGCCATCTGAAAAACATTGGTTGCTGACACTTGGTTTACTCGGGGCAAAAGTTCTTTATAGTTTAAAGATGGAGGTCTTTCCCTTTGCTATGAAATTATGTCCTTACAAAAACAGACTGGAAGCACTAGTTTTTAGTATCTGTGAAAACACATTAGCTGTTCAGTTAGTAGGCTGGACACTCAAATGATGTAAATCAGCATAGTGGTAGAGACTACCAGTGGAGACTCTGCCACAGACTGGTGGTCGTAACAGTCTTGAGCCCCTTGAAGACATCATCTGCCTCTATGTAGAGACCATTAGGGACATTAGTAATTTTTGTAGATCCTTTTTTCCCTGCATACATTATAGGATTCTGAAAGAGATGAAGAGCTAGAAAGTCAAAATGTCTCACCTTAAAAAATTATAATTTTAGTGTCCTAGGGACCTACTAACATATAAAAACAATATTCAGGATCAGTGAGACTTCACCTATTGCTCGACTGATTAGGATTTCCTGGGCTATCAGTGATCAAAATTGCACTTTCTCTGTCCGTATTTCTACCACATTCATTTGTTTGAGGGGTTCTAGGCCAACCCTGCTCTCTGTGAAGAAATGTGGTACAACACCTCTCATCTTGGCTGAAATTCAGCCCATGCTGAAGCCCAGCACTGAGCTGATAATGAATTTAAGCATTAGGAACTGAGTAATGCTTTGATTCTGTGCAGGATGTTTTTGTTATAAATAAAGACAAAATGTGTTTGATTTCTGGGAATACAAACAGGAACAACAAATTAGTCTTTCACACACACTTTTACAATCCCTCACCCAGTTTTTTTTGTTGTAAGTGAAATTTTGCAGGCTACTGTATGTGAACAGAAGCTTTTTTATATTTGCAAATTACCGTCAAAGCAGACAGTAGACAATACCTATTATTAAGGTAGACCAATGCTTCCTCTTAGAGGATTTTTTAGATGTTTACAGCTTTGCTAGACTTTGTTTGGACTTGAATATAAATGCCTCAGGCTGATCTACAAAGATGAAAAGAAATGAATATCCCTCTGAAAATGTCATCCTAAAAGACTTGGCCCTTTTTTCTGAAGAAAATGCCTTGGTTTTTGTCTGTGTAACAAAATCTGTTACTGTTTCCTCAAACATCTTCAGTGCTCTGTGCCTGGAGCAAGGGACACAGAATCTGGCAGGGTGTGTTGGATATGTGCTTGGCATTGCTTCCCTGAAAAGCTCCATTTGCCCAAGATTTGAGCAGTTGTAAGATGGTGATTTGCACATGCCAAGCAACTGCATCTTGAACTGTCTTTATAAGTTAGCAGTGTTAAAATTTAGCTGAGCCGGCTGCTGGCATTGAGCTGCCAGCCCCGGTGAGCAGTGATGGCACAGTGTGCTGGGAGGCGGGGGGGACACGTGTGATGTTGTGTCAGTGCGGTAGAAGATCATGCAGTAAGTCTGCCACAAAATTGGTAAGTTTGATTGCATGGCTATACTGTTTTCTATACCTGAGCAGTACTGATTGCACTTGTCTCAAGTGTCTCTGCACTATGCAGTATAAATGCTCTTTACATCCCTGTTTTCCCTGGGCAAAATATGGATGAGATCAGTCATATACAAACAGCTTTGGTGTTAGGCAGAGGAGAAAATGCACGTCAGCTGACAGAAAGCAGGGTACCTTGATGATGTTGCTGGAAAGGTGAGAGATGAGAAAATGTAGCTGTTTCTGGTTAAAAGTTAAACTTTGTATGTTTTGAGGTGTCTCAGATGGCAGCTAGATGCAGAAGTTCTTCTGTAAGCTTCAAAGTGCTTGACATCATTGCCACCTTAATAATATAGTGTTTTTACTTCCTGCCAGCGATACGTATTTCAACCTCTCTGTTGAGGTCTAAATGAATGGCATTCCTATGGCTTTACACAAGAGTAGCAGAGATCACACTCAAGCCCTCAGTTTGTTATTACAGTATTAGGTTTTAAATGACCCTGTTGATTATGGTGGAATAAAATTAACAGGGTTCTCACTTTTTATGCTTCAAAGTATATGTAAGTTTCCTTTGGCATGGATTTATTCACCTGGTATGTTTATACAGTACCTTGGCTAATGAGAGCTAGTTAAAGCTATCAGACATTATTGTGATATAAATAATAAATACAATAATCATGTGAGGTCAAAAGAAAATTGCCCTTTTTCCTGAGTCCTGCACAGCCAGCTACAGTGTGTAGCTTGATTTAAATAACGTTCCTGTTGCTATGTTCCAGAATGATAATTCTTATCTACAGCCTTGGATTGCTGAGTCTTATTGCAGAGTTCAATGAACTTGTTCCTGCCAGTAAAGTTATTCACATGCTTAACTATTGGCAAAATCAGACACTATGGCATCCTTTTGGCATGCTGCAGGCTACATAATAATTGATAATATCGACTAATGATTGAAGAATCTGAGAATTCTTGGGCAGGGCAATTTCTCACGTTACTAGCATTTTTTGAATTAACTAACGAGCTAAATGCCGTTGTGTTTTGGCTGCTGAGCATAAGGGAGGAAGAAGCAGTTTGTTTGGGAAGTGTAGAGCCCTCACATCCTGGGGAGCTGGTTCCACAGAAGAGCATCAAACAGGGAACTTAAGCAACTCAGTCCTAAGTGACAAGCCACTTAAAAGTCCATCCTGCCCTTTTGCTTTTGAGAGCATCACAAACAGGACTCATGGTTCATCTTGTTGCAGCACTATAAATGGAGTCTCTGAAATAAAGCTGAAGTAATACAGTGATGAATCAGGCCCAGGAGCTGTGCGTGTGAGTGCCATTACTTAGGGCAAAAAAAGGAAAAAATATATTTTCTAATGTATTCTTGTAAATGTGAGTTACTGTTACTCAAGAAACACAGAAAGGAACTTGTATTGTTCCAAAGTGAATGTCAGATGATTCTGTTCCTTGCGCCTTCTACCTATGGTGATGATGAGGATTGATTCATTCCCTGTAGAAGTTTCTAGCTGTTTTTGTCTTTTGGTTGTCTGCCTGGAAGTCAGAATTTTTGTCAGGCAGGTCTGATCTGTTGGTAATCACAGTCCTGGCTAAAGACAGTGGGTTTGCTTCTTTTGGACTCAGTACCAGAGAGTTTAATAAATGCTCTTTTATACAACGATGGTAGGAAGCAGACACGGGTTACAGCCCAAGGCAAGGAGCGGATGACAAAGTTGAGCAGTACTAAAATACTTGGTCTGTGCCTGCAAGAACAAGAATATGATGGGCAAGATGTTGTTTATACAGAAAAGAAAAAAGTCACCAGATTATAAGGGAAAGAGTCATGGTCATCACACTGAGATGGAGCAGACAGTCAGGGTGCAGGGTACAGTCTGATGCTAGACCAGGCAATCAGATGATCAGATGCCTCTGAAAAGGCAGTCTATTCCCTTTCTCCTTCTCAGTTTTCAGTTGTGTCCTTTTGTTTCTTCCTTTACTGTTATAAGCACTTGCCTGTCTGCAAAACACTGCAAAACTTACCAATATTTTTTTCTGGTGATCCAGCCCTGATGTAGCACACCATGAGGTCAGAAAAACAACAGACAGTGCAATGTCAGGAATAGGAGGATGCAATTAGTGGCAATAGAGGGACAGATAGAACTGAACCTTTTGACGTTAGCTTGAGCTGAGATTGGTTTAGCTATAAAATCTAACTATGGCCCCAGTGTCTGGGCATGGAATTAATTAGAAAGACAAACTGGAGGGCTTCTGGCCAAGGGAAGTGCTTTCTTATGTCTGCTTCTGTTGGGTTCATAGAAAAAAAAAAGAAGAATTAAAATGGGATGCTACCAGAAGGCACGCCGGACCCATACGCTTGATTTCTTTCCTAAAGGAAACAAGCCTGCAACACCCCCAAACTGGGTTGCTAGCTGCACAACAGGGTAACACCCACGTGTGAAACTACAGGTTCCTCACAGAAGAAGGCTAGTTTTTTTTTCTGCAGCATCAATTTCTGTCTACTTTTTCTTCCCATTTATAACTGAACTTTGTGTAACAGCCACAATGTGCTTATAAATCGTATTCTAAAACTAAAAGCTGTCCTAATTGAAGAAGTATTGTGTAGTATTTTGATGGGCAGTTTTCACTGGTAGCTGCAAAATGCCATTTTACATAGTTAACACAGAAAAGCGTATGGACAGAGGCATTTGAATTAGGAGACAGGTTTGCATTTCAGTCTGAAAGGTGTCTGACTAAAGACCAATTTGTTATATTCACACAAATACAGAATTGCTTCACGGTTATACTGTTTAATTTGATTTGTGAGGCATTTAAACCAGGCAAAAGTTAACTAGTTTTGGTGTTGCTGCTAGTGCAGCAGAGAGCAGTTACTTCTTACCTGAATCTTAAAGAAACATCACAATGTCTGTGGTAACATGGACACTGCTCCTGTGCTAGGTTTCAGAAAAAAAGGCACTCTCCACTTCAGTGCATTTTAGCATTGCTGTGCCATCTATCTGGGGTAATTCACATGGCCATAATTAACATAAAAATGCACTTGTCATTTTCTATCTCCATGTCAGAAGAACGCTTCAAAAGAAAAAAAAAAAAAGTGCTTTGTGTCCATGATTAGTCATCACCACTAATTTTTTTTACTCTCATATAATTAAAAGAAAATATATGCAAAACGTACCCATCACAAAAGAAAGCTGTTATTGATGAAACCTGTTTCATTTAGCTCATGTATGGAGAAAATTTACATTTTCATGAAGGTAATACCAGCCTGGGGTTCCTAAAACCCTTGGGAAAAGCCAACAAAATGACAGGGAAAGAAAGAAGACTGGCTATTGCCTTTTTTACTGGAAAGACTGGAAAGTGTCCTTCTGTCCACTGCCCAGGGGAGAGCTCTAGGATGCCACCTCCTTGGGAGGAAGATGTGAGGCTGGATACATCTTTCCCTGTGGACTCATGTGTCCCATCACAGAGCTGAGAGTTGTTTTTGCTACCATTGGTCTTGTGCAAAACACTTTTCCTGCCACGATGTAGCTGTGGCACACAATGTAGATGTGGCACAGGGTAGCTGTGCCAGCTACTCTGGGAGCCTTCAGCTTTGCAGAGGACCCACAAGAGGATCATTCTGGTAGCTCAACTTGGAAGCGGAAAGCTGTATCTGCTTTCCTGTGCTTGGCTTAATCCAGCTGGCAATTGCAGCACCATTAAATGCATCTTTGCCCTGAGAATTGAACTCTG